>NC_065445.1:182767020-183088270 GCF_917563875.1 Diabrotica virgifera virgifera | reverse complement strand
ATTTAGTGTAATTCCGTTATCTGTTATGGCAACAACGAAGTGATTCACGACCTATTGGATCCAGTCTGAACACAGGTTTACATTGGAAAACAAAAGTGTGCCAGTTTTTTATGACGGGAAGTGTACTACTCTAGTCGCAACATAGGGGGTCCAGGTGGCACTTTGAGCTCGCCGCGATTTGATGGTGGTATTATAGGTTTTTGGGTCTCTGAATCAAATGGAAGTCATCTGGAAGCCCAAATATGGTGCTTTTAATTGTTATTAACAAATTATGGTAAAATTAGGTGTTTTTCAGGAATTATTAGAAGCCCTGTAAATAAATTGATGGTGTTAAGGTCTTCTCTGGTGTATTTTTGGTCGCTGAATCGAATGCGACTAGTTGAGATTACTTAAAATGTGTTCGGGTCATTCCATTTCAAATCACTCAATTTTGGAACAAAAAAAATTTTGGACCTCCGATTTGTCTGAAAATTGGTATATAACTTCTGCGGGACGTAAAAATAAGATATTTAAGGTCAAAAAATCTTCTTCTTCTTTTTTCTGAAAATGTTATTTTATGCGATTTTACAGTGATTTGGTGTTTATTTATACAAATTTGCATTTTCTATCGTAAAGTATCAATGGAAAACATAATATTTAATTAGAAGGAACTCAAAAATGTCATTATATGGCATTATAACAAGTTACTTCGATACAAAACAAGATTTTGATCAAATTTTATAGTGTAGAAAACGTTAAAATGCCGTTTTTTACATTTTTCTCCAATCCCAAAATACATCACAATCGATTTGGCTGAAAATTTGACCACAGATAGACAAAACATAGAAATTTAAGTGGTGAGAATGATTTGAATTATGTTACAATACCAAAAAAGTTACATGCAATATTATAGTCAAAAATATAGGCGTCTACTGTAAGTATAATTAACTCGAAAATATCGACCTCACGACAAAAATTGTTAAAAAGAAATTGTAATAATTATAAATACGATTTATTTGGAACAATTTCAGTTCCTACCATTTTTGTCGAAAAGTTAAAAATGGCGGAGATATTGAGCAAAACTGGTTCTTCTTTAAAGTCAAGATGGCTGCTAACGTAACGGAGGAATTCATTCGTGATTTTAAATTTAGGCTACTATTGACTCCCCTAAAGATCAGAAAAATAAAATTTTGGGCAGCTCGGCATTCAAGGTCAAATGCTATCCCGACTGGACTAATATATACTTTTGAGTCTGATATTACTGCATGTAACTTTTTTGGTATTATAATATAATTCAAATCCTTCTAACCACTTAAAGTCCTATCTTTTGGCTATCTGTGGGCAAATTTTCAGCCAAATCGATGATGATGTATTTTGGGAATGAAGGAAAATGTAAAATGTATTTTAACGTTTTTTACACTATAAAATTTGATCAAAAACTTGTTTTGATTCAAAATAACTTGTTATAATGCCATATAATGACATTTTTGAGTCCTTTCTACTAAAGTATTATATTTTTCATTGATACTTTACGACAGAAAATGCAAATTTGTAGAAACCACCAAATCACTGTAAAATCACATAAAATAACATTTTGAGAAAAAAAAAAGAAAAGAAGATTTTTTGACCTTAAATATCTTATTTTTACGTCCCGCAGAAGCTATATACTAATTTTCAGACAAATCAGAGATCCAAAATTTTTTGCCTGAGTGATTTGACATGGAAGGTACCGTTCTTATTTTGTTAATAACAAAATAATTGTTTATTCGCCGAAAAGCTCGAAATGCGTTATCTACAGCAAGTTTGTAGTCTTTTTCATAGTAATTTTATACGCCAAATCGATTGTCACTAGTCGTGATAGCTTAAAACACGTTACGACTTTGTTATTAATAAATTATTGCAAAAATAACGGTTTATAGTACGTTTACTCACGGTTTTTGCTCTAAATTTTAAAAAACCACTTCGAATTACATGACATTTGGCATGCACGTCAAACAAAACAAGTGATATTGTGCCGACGTGGGCTTTTACCCTGGGGGTGAGTTTCACTCCGTTTCGAAGGTGAAAAAAGAAACCTTTAAAATAAGTCAGGAATTAAATAAACTGATTAATTCTAAGCAACTTTTGTTCTATATAGTCCAGAAAGCCACTGCGCATCCGCTAGGAAAAATATTCTAGTTCGGATTTTTTGCACAATCTTACTCAAAAAGGACTCCTTTTAACAAATTTCCATGTTGCCAGCACCAAAAGGTGGTCAAAAATTTTTTAAACGTTTTTTTTTGTTTTTTTCCTAAAATTATTTTTATTGCATGGAAAAAAGTTTTTTTAGGTTTTTTGGATCATTCCAAACAGAAAAGGTCTTTAGTGACTTTTTTCTAAAAATGATAGTTTTTGACATATAAGCGATTAAAAATTGAAAAATTGCGAAATCGGCCATTTTTAACCCTCAAAGACTATGTGAAAAACTGAAAATTTGAATGTTGCCAAGGTAGGTAGATATTCTTTAAACATCGATTGATGAAATCCCGAAGAGTTTTTTGCAATACAATATTCAAAACTCCTTTGTTTTTTAATTGCGAATCAAGCGTGCGCGACACTATTTTCCACCGACAGTATGGTGCAAATGAAAGGAATAAATTCGTTATTTCGAAAATCGGCGACTTTAAGGAAAAATCCCGAAACAGGTCGATTTTTATTTTTAAGTTATGATATTGTGGCATATATGGTATACTAGTGACGTCATCCGTCTGGGCGTCATGACGTAATCGATGATTTTTTTAAATGAGAATAAGGGTCGTGTGGTAGCTCGTTTGAAAGGTTCTTCAATTCTCCATCAAGTAGTGTAAACATTTACATAATTTTTTATACAGGGTGTCCTTCTACTTCTTTTTTGTCAAATAATTTAATTTAATAAAAATTTTTTGGACACCCTGTATAAATAATTATGTAAATGTTTATATTACTGAATAGAGAATTGAAGAATCTTTCAAATGAGCTAGCGCACGACCCCTATTCTCATTAAAAAAATCATCGATTACGTCATCACGTCCAGATGGATGACGTCACTAGTATACCATATATGCCACAATATCATAACTTAAAAATAAAAATCGACCTGTTTCGGGATTTTTCCTTAAAGTCGCCGGTTTACGAAATAACGAATTTATTCCTTTCATTTGCACCATACTGTCGATGGAAAATAGTGTCGCGCACGCTTGATTCGCAATTAAAAAACAAAGGAGTTTTGAATATTGTATTGCAAAAAACTCTTCGGGATTTCATCAATCGATGTTTAAAGAATATCTACCTACCTTGGCAACATTCAAATTTTCAGCTTTTCACATATGTTTTTCAATAGTTTTTTAGGGTTAAAAATGGCCGATTTCGCAATTTTTCAATTTTTAATCGCTTATATGTCAAAAACTATCATTTTTAGAGAAAAGTCACTAAAGACCTTTTCTCTTTGGAATGATCCAAAAAATCTAAAAAAACTTTTTTCCGCGCAAAAAAAATAATTTTAGGAAAAAAACAAAAAAAAAACGTTTAAAAAATTTTTGACCACTTTTTGGTCCTGGAAACATGCAAATTTGTTAAAAGGAGTCCTTTTTGAGTAAGATTGTGCAAAGAATCCGAATTAGAATATTTTTCCTAGCGGATGCGCAGTGGCTTTCTGGACTAATAGAGATTTTTCACTAAGTCAATATTTTTCGTTATTTGCAAGTGAATATGTTCACTTTTCTACAAAAAAAAACAAATAACTCGAAAAGTATTGACTTAATGAAAAAACTGAATGGAACAAAAGTTGCTTAGAATTAATCAGTTTATCCACCCCCGGACTTATTTGAAAGTTTTTTTTTTCACCCCCGAAAAGATGGTGAAATATCACATGTTTTGTTTGACATGTTAGCTACGTGCATGCCAAATTGCATGTCAATCCAAGTGGTATTTTAAAATTTAGAGCAAAAACCGTGAGTAAACGTACTATAAACCGTTATTTTTGCAATAATTTATTAATAACAAAGTCGGATCGTGGTTTAAGCTATAACGAATAGTGGAAATCGATTTAGCGTATAAAAATACTATGAAAAAGACTACAAACTTGCTATAGATAGCGCATTTCGAGCTTTTCGGCGACTAAACAATTATTTTGTTATTAACAAAATAGAACATATTTTGAGTAATCGCGACTAGTCACATTCGATTCAGCGATCAAAAATACACCAGAGAAGACCTAAACACTATCAATTCCTTTACGGATCTTCTAATTTTACCATAATTTGTTAATAACAATTAAACGCACCACATTTGGGCTTCCAGACCACTTCCATTGGATTCATCGTCCCAAAAATCCTATAATACCACCATCAAATCGCGGCGAGCTAAAAGTGCCCACGGGACCCCCTATGTTGCGACTAGACTATACTATAAAACCGCATTGATCACATCTATTTAAAATCTTTAGTTTTGTGGAGATAAATGATTAAGCGGCTCAAAAAAGGTGATACTCGCGCTATCAACCTAACTTAAAGTTAGGTGATCCTACAGCTATGCTACAGTACCCAATGAAAATGAACAAATTTTTTGTTTAAAAAAAACGTAGATTTCTTCATTGTATTATTTTTTTTCGGTTCTTTTATCATTTTCGAGTTATATCTAGAAAATGCAGATATTTAAGAAAATTTAAAAATGCGCTCTCTAATTTGAGCTTATTTTTTTCAAAAACGCTGCATTTTAAATCCGTCCAACTTTTTAAATACATAAATAACACCATAATAATAGAATAGAATAGAATAGAAATATACGCTTTATTGTCATGAAAAATTGTACAATTTTATCGACAAAGCTTACAAAAAGTCAAGAAAACAAAACAATAACAATTCAATTTACTAAAATTACATAAATCGTCAGTATAAATTAAAAAAATAATAATAAAGTTAAACAGTTGATCAATTGCAAAATTTAAAAATTTAAATAAATTGAAAATTGCATAGTCTACCTAGTAATTAAGTTTAAAAGTTAAGATTAAGAAGTATTTATTAAGAAAATCTTCTACTGATAATAAAAGGTGTTGTAGAAGCAAAACGATATATCTTAATGATGGTGGATAAGGGGTTAACCCTTAACTACCAAGGTGGATGTTTCTGGACGTAAACACTAACATGCCGTATGTCATACCGTTGCCTATTCTCCTTTGTCTTTAATATGAATTTGTCTTATACCACTGTATTTGTTTTTTACATCAACTATGCAATGATTCTTCATACTGTTGTAAAATAAAATACTGCTCCATATAAAACGAACTTTAATTTTTCAAGAAAATTATGAACGCAGACACATGCATAATATTAAAAAAATGGCGGAGGTCTTTAAAAAATCTTTATAAACTGAATTACAAAAAAAAACGAGTATTGTTAACTAAAAATAGTAAAATAATGTTGAAATTACTTGAAAATAGAACAACTAGATGAACATGCTGCCATTCTAATATTGAAAGAATACTGAATGGGCTGCTTTTAACTATAGACACCTAAACACTGAACTGCGGTAAGTGATACCGCCAAAAAATACGAAAGACTAAACTATAGGTACTAAAACTGCAGCAGTTGAGAGGAGGTACAATTAATTACACACCACTTGAAGGTGCATAGATGGTGTTCGAAGGAATCTTTTATAAAACAAATTTTACAACAAAATATATTTTCGGCGAGGCATGGCATACCGCATGTCAGTAGTTAAGAGTTAAATTAACTTCTCATGTATTCTTAAAATACATTAGTCAACAGTTCTACGTCGTATCTTGCTTAGTTTGAATATAACAGCTTATTCAAAAAGGTCATTTCAAGCACTACAAAAAGTATTCTTAGCATTATACTCCTAAAATCGACCATTTTTCTGTTATTTCAAGTTGTATACACCGATTTGAGCATGCCCAAAAAAAAGTTTTCCACCTTTTTTTGTTTTATAACTAGAAGAATTATAAGAAAACAAAACTCTTTGTTTTTTAGAAGCTACAAATTTTTTTTTGTTAGGCGAATCTCACGGAGAAGCAGAACCCAGTAGACAAAAGAGGAATGTTAACGTGCCAAGAACGAACTAAACAAACTTATAAAGAGGACAAAGTGCACATGTTGGCAGGACTTGTGCGAGGCGCTGGAAAATGACCTATGGAGCGAAGCCTATAAAATAGCCGCCAAAACGCCGAGGTTCGAAACCCCATACAACCTGTGCGATGATAAAAAAAGAAAAATAATGAACACACTCGTTTCCAACAAGCCCGTCATTAAACATACGTACAATACACATATCTATCCAGAGGAGATAAGTAATGCGGAACTTATCAAAGCGACAGAGTCCATTAAAGTAGGTAAATCCTTTGAACCACAACTAGAAGCTATCAGAGCAATACTGAACCAGCTGCTGACAAGACAAGGGTTTCCTAACCAGCTCAAGCGAGACTAACTCTAATACACTCAAACCCAGTAAAGACCAGGAAGAAGCCATCGCCTATAGAACGACATGCTTTCTCGACTGCCTAGGAAAACTACATGAGAATATTGTTAAAAACCGCCTTGAAGAAGAGCCTAGAGAAAAAAATATCATCTCAATCAGACAATATGGGTCCAGGAAAGCGAAATCTGCTATAGACGCAGTCAAGCATATTTCAGACACTGTGAAGAACACCAGAAAAGGATGGGCCGTCCTAGAAAAATTTTGACGTAAAGAACGCCTTTAACTCTGCCAACTGAGCTCATATTATGATTAAATTAGAAACCACCGAAAGTGTCGGGATATCTGATGAAAATTACAAAAACATATTTAAGCTAGAGATATGTTTCAGTGGATAGAAATGTCGAGATGAAACTAACAGCCGGCGTACAGCAAAGTTCCGTACTAAGTTCAACGTTGTGGAATGTCTTGTATAACGGGATTTTAAATATCGACTACGGTAGAGACAGCATGTCAATTGCCTTTGCAGATGACCTTGCCATATTGGTCACCAACAACATATACCTACAGTGACCTTGTGGAAATTGCGAAAAAGTGAACAAGGGGATGAAAAATAATGATTTTGAACTTACAGGTCACAAGACAGAAGTGTTTTGTGACACTTGATCAGAAGACAGAAGATTTAAAACTCCAAGAAATGGGCCGGACCTGGCCTTCCAAATAGGTAATAGTCAACTAGAACCGTCGAAATGTGAGAGGTATTTAGGTATGAATAGAGGCCTAAGATACACGAAATACGTGTTAAAAGTGGTTAAGAAGGAGGAGGAATGGAGGATGACGGCAGCTATCCAGAGAATACTGCCTAACATAGGAGGGCTCAGCAGCAACAGGAGAACCTCCAAATAGTGCAATCGACCCTTCTATATGAAACATATGGAACCCCGGTCTTAATCAACATACTAGTATACCAGAAGTACAAAGATATCATAAAAAGAGCCCAAAGAAGCCTCCTTAAAAGTAGTGAGCGCGTACCGAACAACTTCTACGCTAGCCTTACAGGTGATTGCAGGCACGATCCCTATTTACCTGTTAGCCAAAGAGAGACAAATGCTATATGAAGTCTACGATGGCCACTAACCACAGGCTAGAAGGACAGGACCATACGAATAAATATGCTGAAAGAATTAAAAAGGAAATGGAAGGTACGACCACGAAAACTCGTTAGACCAAAACGCTGATCCCCTATGTTTTAGCGTGGTCCAACTGTAAATTTAAGAGAATAAATTATACCAGTGACATTAGAAGTGTTAAACCCAAAAGGAATCATTTCTGGAACTTAATTTTTTGGTAACATGGTAGATTTTCATCAAGAATGAAACGATAACATTTGCAAGATTTTTTGTTGACATGTAATCAAAAAAATAATAATAATGTGTTCGGCGACCCCCTAGCTGAATACACTCGTGTACATGTCTAGGCATTGACAAAATGAGATGATCGATGTCTGCTTGTGGCAAATCGTTCTAAGCAACTTGAATTTCATGGATTAACTGTGTTAGAGTCTGTGGAGGATGGTGTAAAGTAGACAGTGTCCTTCCCATCATAATATCCACATAATATCTTAATCCACTTCCCATCATAATATCCCACACATGTTCGATAGAATTTAAACGCAGTGAACGGGGTAGCCATAGCAAAAAATTACCGTTAGCTTCTTGGAGGAAGTCCATAGTTCGATGAGCAATATGCGCATTGTCTTCCTGAAAAAAAGGGCGTTTCGACGGCCGTCTAGATAAGGCAGTAAAGTGGTTTGTAAGATGTCATCAACATAGCGCGCATCTGTTATACTGCCTTGAATAAACAAAAGTAGTAATCGGCTACCATAAGCAATAACCCCCCAAACCATTACTCCAACACAGTCCTGTGTAGATACTCCAACCCGATATCTCGTCTTTCTCCACGGCAGCGTCTTATCGTCTTACGACTATCTTCTTCTTCTTCTTGTGCCACTCCTATCGGAGATTGGAAATCATCAAGGCTACCCTGACTTTGTTTACAGCTGACCTAAAAAGTTCATTAGTGGTGCAGCCAAACCACTCTCTCAAATTCCGCATCCACGACATTCTTCTACGGCCTGGATTCCGTTTTCCTTCTATTTTTCCTTGCATTATATTTTGAACTAATGCGTATTTATGACCTCTCATCAGGTGACCCAAATACTCGAGTTTTCTTCGTTTTATCGTTAATAAAATTTCTGGGTCTCTTCCTATCCTTCGTATTACTTCAAGATTTGTGATTCTTTCAACCCAACTTATCTTCAGCATTCGACGGTAGCACCACATCTCGAAACTTTCAATATTTTTTATGTTGTTCTGTTTGAGAGTCCAGGCCTCTACACCGTATAATAGCGTGTTAAATACGTAGCCACTTAGCATTCTTAATCGTAGAGGGATGCTTATATCTCTGTTACGACTATCATGCATACCTAAACAAAATCACGATTCATCGCTGAATGCTGCATTATGCCATTCTGCCACCCAGTGCTGCCGTTTTCTGCATCAATTCAAACGTTGATGACAGTGGTCCGCAGTCAAAGGAAGCACTCGTCGTGGGCGGAATGAAATCAGTCCAAAGGCTTGAATGACACTGTATAGTAACGTATAGTAACAAGTCTACCTTCTACTCCAAACCATTGGTCAGCGATTTGAAGCGTAATAGCAAAACGGTGTCGCCGAGCCAGGAGTCTAAAGGGCCTATCTTGACGCCCTGTGGTACGCCTCGGTTGACCAGTGGGTCTTCTTCGTGTTCCTCTACCTTCGTTTGTCCACACATGATACACTCGCATAACTGTCATTGCCGTACAATTAACACGACGGCCAATTTCGCGATACGACAAACCCATATCTCTATAGGCAATAATTCTACCCCTGTCAAAATCGTTAAAATGGTGGTAATTTTGGTGTCTTCGAAGTCGAGGCATATTCTTGCACGGATTACAATTAGACTGAGAAAAAATAACTAAAAATTTCTGTACCAACCGGTCTTCATAAATTGTTCTTTTCATAAAAAAATTTAAAGATAAAACTTTATTTTTACAAAAACTATAAAAAAAAAACACTGATATTGTTATCATAGTATGCTTTAAATGTAGTCATTGTGCTGCCAAAAAATTAAGTTCAAGAAATGATTCATTCTGGATGTAACACTTCTAATGTCACTGAGTATATTACTTCACTCAGTTCCTGACCGGTCATGGATACTTCAGGTCTTACACATATGGCATCATTAAAACCAACGATGGCATTATGCACCACGTGTCATGAGAGGGACGATGGCGAACATTGCATCTTCCGGTGAAATGTTTTCACCTTCCAACAACAAAGGCTGCAGAATAGGTTTGGCGCGATCACGCTTAATAACATCATGCAGATTGCAATGACCACTAATATAAAGAGAATTTAGAGTATAATGAAAAGAGCCGAACAAGTTTTTGAGGGAGCCTACCTTCTTCATAGGGGTCAACTATAAAAATAAAAAAAATAAACATTTTTCTTTCTTTCTTCTTATTTCTTTGTACAAAAATATACCAGTTTACCTTTTACGGTAACAACCTTCTTTTATGTTTCTCATTTTCTCCGCTTGGGAACTAGGTCTTCTTCTCTACCCGCTCACCGCTTTTAGGTAAGTCTGTCTATCTATTTACCGGTACAATTATGTTACAATAAATATTCAATTGTTAACAGAATCTCGCCGTATTCCCGTCATCCTTTGCCAAAACTCTCTGTCCAAGGCATCGTCTACTTGTAAATTGCGGTCATACATTGATATCCTGACCCTCTCATTCCACGACCTTCGCGGCCTACCCCACTTTCTTCTTCCTAGTAGTCACCACGGAAATATTTGTTAAGGCCATTTTTCTTCAGGCATTTTTAATAGGTGTCCAAATCATTGCAATTACCTTCTATCTATTCTATCTACTACCGTTTCCTCAGCGTTCATTCTTGTTCTTACTTCTTCGTTAGTTTTCCTTTCCAATCTTGAAATTCTTGCAGTTCTTCTACAGCTAGTAGCTTTTTTTCAGATCTGCGTTGAGAGTCCATACTTCAGAGTCATAACACAATACCGACTCCACTATTTCTCTGTCCACCCTTTTCATACTTCCGTGTCATAACACAATACCGACTCCACTATTGCTCTGCCCACCCTTTTCTTCTTTTTATTAGAAATATTCTTATCTAACCAAAATGAATTCAAGCTTCCCACAATTTGCCTGCTTTTCCGGATTCTCTGCTTTATTTCTGCTCACTCTAATCTGGTCTTGTCAAACAATGCTCCCAGGTATTTAAATGCTGGTATTTGGTGTTAGGTAATTTGGGTCCCATGGTATTTTAGGTAAGTGCTGTAGATAAAATAAATAGCTCTAAGGTCACTTTTAATCCAGTTTGCGCGGGATATTTCCATGTTTCGTTCATGGTAAGTGGTTTTCACAAACCGGTAAAGGTGCTTGCTACACAATCTGATTGAACTGGAATGATGATGCGGCTGTAGTTTCGTGTTGCAACGAAATTAAAAATAAAATTATCATGAAGTAAAACTCCCTAGTGTAGTTGGTATATTTAATAAAAATTCTAAAAATTTTTTAAAAATCCAAACGGATTACGTTCAAAACGTTTTCGGACTTATCAGTCCATCATCAGTGAACCTAAAAGTAAGTAATCTCACTTAGTAAAATTGAAAATTGAAATTAAAAATGGTTATTCATTTTTGATTTACATGTTTACTCCGATTGGAGTAAGAAGGGAACCATTCTCGTTAGAACTTTACCGCGCTGAGCAGATGGGACGTGAATTATAAATTGTAGAATTCCCTCATCTTCCTTAATCTCAGCATCCGTTATGGCTTGCAAATTGTAGAAGCCTCGGAGATGTTACCAGAGAAGGTTCCCATTGTTTTCAGTCTGGTTGGATGTAGAATAGCATTTTTGGATGTGGTTTTATGTGCTATTAGATTGAAAACTTAGTTTTTTGATAGCAGTTGCCGCTAGGGCAACCCTGCCATTTCGTTCGTTGCAATCCGTGATTGCACGCCGGGGTTTGTCCTAGTTTGGTCAGAGAGAGCAGCATATGTGCCTCCTGATTAGAGACTAATAAGTTTAGAAACTGGTAGAGGTGCTTGCTGCACTTGCGAACAGCTGTTCGCAAGATGGTTCCTCCCAACGTGGAAGTCATAAAAATCTTTCTAATGAATTTTTATATTCATATATAACTTAATGTCTAATACAGTACTTAAAACTTTAAATAATGAAGCCTATAGAACCTTAAATAATGCAATCTATTAGATTCTTCCTCCTTCCTGGTCTGGACAGTTTTCGTCTTTGCTCCTGTATTTTAAAGCTGATGATGGCTCGTGAAGAGCCGAAACGCGTCCTTTTATGACCTTTTATTAATATACATTTTTTGTGGTACCTCTTTGAGTTTTGTACTTCCTTATTATTATTATTCCAAACATTTACAACATACTGTATACATAATTATTAATTTATATTATTATCTCCGTCACTGGCAAAGCTCACCTCTTTTTGAAAATTTCTATTTGAGATTTGCATTTACACTTTGCTATTGCTTGACTTTGCTTTGGTTTGCATGTCAATGATTGTGTAAGTATGTAGACGGTCGTGATCATTGAATCCTGGGAATATAAAATGCTAAGCTGACCGTTTTATATAGGTATATTATATGTTAGTATCCGTTTTATTACAAAATTATGAATATATAAACACAAATGGCTAATATGTATCAGTGGGAATAAAGTGTAGGTGCAGGTTCTTACCGTTTTTAGTTGTACGCTTAATCGTTTACATGCTTTTATCTTTATTTGCATCGTAATTCAGTGGTTTGATAGTTATAGTTATTTAGTATTTATAGTTAAGTTTCGCCAGAAAAATAAAACCTTTAAAAGGTTTTATAGAATAATATTAGCGTATAACCATATTTCCTTTCCTAATTCTTTAATACTAACTCCTAAATTCAACAATAATTATCAGACCAAAAAACAGGCAGGATTCAGAAAAGGCTACAGTACATGTGATCACCTACTGACAATGAAGTTACTTATTGAGAAAATAAATGAATACCAAATACCCATATACATATATGTAGAATTGTAAATATTTTATCTTAAATTTTAATTCTCCTATATATAATTTGTCTTAATTATAATTAAGAGCACGAAATAAGAGTCTCACACATAAGGACCTACGTCGGCCGAGATGGGTGGAACTGATTGGGATTACTACGGTAGCCGCAGCCGTTGCGAACTACTTTTAACTTTGAATCTTTAAGACATAAGTAAGAATAACAATCGCCACACTAATTTTTATTACTAATAGGGAGTGAAATTTATTGCAGTAGAATATAGTTTCGGATTTAAGCATGAAGAGGGGAAGAAAGGAGACGGTTTTGGTTAGTGTGGGAATAATGAATTGTTACACCCGAACGTACTTCCTTAGGGGTGAACAAGTCTCACGGGTCGGGTTGAATCAAATTGCATGCTTGCTTAAATCAAGGCAGTTAGTCGATTTTAACATCAGAACCACGACAGACGTGCTATTGCGGATAAAACGTAAAAAGACGCTTTAAGACGGGTATTATGACAAACCGGTTATAATATTGATTAGACGCAATTATCTCCAAATTCATTTCTTTTTGTAAGAACAAAAACACGTAAATTTTGGTCGCAATTACACAAACACTTTTACATTTCGTCAATTTAATAGTATCTATAATTTTAGTTGTCTATTTTAATAACTAAACCTGTTAAACATCACATATACCTTTATTACGATTCTCTTTAAGGAATCCTAGGGTTATATGGCAATTATAGATTTTGAAAAGGCAATCGACTCCATAGAACGCTGGGCAGTGAAACAATCACTACACAATAGCAGAGTAAATTACAGGTATACAGAACTAATCTCTAATATACAGTGAGGCCACAACTACGATCCAACTTGAACAAAATACATACCCCATACCTATCAATAGGGGCGTTAGACGGAGAGATACGATTTCGCCAAAACTCTTCAACCAAGCACTAGAAGATATTTTCAAGAGATTACAATGGGAAGAATATGGAATCATCATTAACGGCCAATACTTAAATCACCTAAGATACGCTGACGATATCGTCCTTATCGCTTCAGACAAGGAACAACTACAAATAATGATAAAACAACTAGACCAAGAAGCCAGTAAAGTTGGATTAACTATGAATTACAGTAAAACAAAACGGATAACAAATCAAGAAGATGAGTTAAGAATCGTAGTTAAACAAAACCAAATAGAAGAAGTGAATGAATTTATATACTTGGGACAAATAATAAAATTGACGAACGAAATTAGCTTGGTCCTCGTTTGGTAAGCTCAGCTTCATATTGAAGAATAAAAAATACCCTCAATATCTAAAGACGAAAATCTACTACCAATGTATTCTTCCGGTCCTTACATATGAATGTCAAACATGGACGTTCACAAAAGCGAATATGGACAGAATTGCGAAAACACAAAGAACAATGGAAAGACAAATGATCAACATAAGACTATCAGATAGAAAAAGGAATTCCTGGGTAAGAAATATCACAAAAGTTAAGAATGCTACTCGTCAAACAGCTAAACTAAAATGGAAATTCGCCTGTCCTACTATTAGACAAAAAGACGAAAGTTGCTGATTACTGCTCCTTGAGCTTGCTGAACATAGTGTTGAAGCATTTTAGCATTTTGAGTTCGGCTTCGCAATGCACCAATAGTGATGCTTCTCTGACTGTTATCTTCCTTTTTGCACCAGTACCGGGTCGCTGTTGATGTGATCCGGCCTCAAGGAGTCGTTGGTAAATTATCTGTAGAGTTGGATAAAAACATTTAATTGTCTTGCCGCATCCTTTTACTTGCTCCATTTTCCAACAATATCAGAATCTGAACAGACTTTCGATATTTTTCCATCGTTATTAAGCAATACAATTCACTGTAAGGAGGAGAGTGTAACAGAAAGATATCTCAGAAAACCTCTAGAACTCTACAATAGTACTCAAAATAATAAATTTCGCCAAGATTTGGTCATTCGTGAATAATGAGTTCTGAGAATTGTATGATTTAATAGGTTAACACCAAATTGTTCTATATGGTCCACATAATGTTCAGGAAAAAGTTACACCATTTTAAGCGTCAGGTTTGGGGGAGGGGGAGGGGAGAAGTCGGTAAATTAGTAGTTTTTTACGTTTTTCGTCGATATTTCTAAAACTATGCGGTTTAGCGTGAACAATGTTCTATACAATAATGTTCTACATTAAGTTTTAAACAAAGAAGGTTGTATCATAATCCTTCTAAAACGAACGGTTCCAATGTTACGGAGGTAGTATAGTATAATTGGTAAAAAAGACCTAACCTCGTCGTCCAAAGTAAAAGTTTTCCTCCAACACCAAATTGTTCTATAGGGTCCACATATTGTTCAGTAAAAAGTTACACCATTTTGAGCGTCAGGTTTGGGGCGAAGGGAGAGGGGAAAGTCGATAAATTAGTAGTTTTTTACGTTTTTCGTCTACATTTCTAAACGTAAGCGGTTTAGCGTGAACAATATTCTTTACAAAAATGTTCTATATTACATTTAAAACCAAAAAGGTCCTATGCATAATTGTTCTAAAATCAACGGTTCCGGAGTTCCGGAAGGTGTAAAGTGGAGGTTTTTTATATTTTTTACATTTTTTGGGCAAATTATAATATTATTACTGAGGAAACTAATTTTTTTTAACAGGATTGTGTTTTCTAAATAATAATATAATTTGCTATTTCAATGGCCGGTGGTATGTTACTGTTGAGCCCGTGAAGGAACGTCCACCTCACCACCTTCAAGAGGCTGCTACAGGCCTAGGCCATATAAATCTCTGGTACGAAGAAACCCACTCTGAGCTTTCTATGGACAATGTCGTATGAATATCTTTCCAACACTAAAATTTTCGTTTCAAATTTAATGTAGAAAATTTTTGTATAGAATATTGTTCACGCTAAACCGCTTAGGTATAGAAATATTGACGAAAAACCTAAAAACTACTAATTTACCGACTTCGCTCCTCCCCCTCCCCCAAACCTGACTTTCAAAATGGTGTAACTTTTTACTGAACAATACGTGGACCATATAGAACAATTTGGTGTTGGAGGAAAACTGTTATTTTGGATGACGGGGTTAGGCCTTTTTTGGACTAACTATACTATGCTACCTCCGTAACTTTGGAACGGTTATTTATAGGAGAATTATGAATGGGATCTCTTTTGTTTGTAATTTCCTTTTAGAGATCGTTTAGCAAAAATTAGAATTTACAAATCATTCCATCACATCAGATTGGAAATTTCTTCAAAATCAGCGATCCATTTTCCTATGGGATAATCGTCTTTTCCTTCGAAAGTTCTTATACTGTCCTCTATGTCTCTAAAACTTAAGCAAATGAATCATTCAGTCTACCTCTCGTCATTTTGTTTGATTTTGATCTATTCCCCGTATATAAATCCATCGTTCTTTCATCTACCATATCGTCATCATTATTATCGTAGTCGGTAACGTCTTTACCTTCTTGCTCGTGATAAGCGTTTTTATCACTATTTCCGTCATTATCCTCATTATAGCCATCGTCTTTGGTAACGTCTTTACCGTTTTCCTTGTGATAAACGTCTTTATCACCATCATCGTCGCTAGCGTCTTCGTCTTCATCGTCATTCTCGTCGTCAAAATTGAAGTCGTTCAAAAATGAACAAATACGTTCAATCACGTCGTCCTCTGAACCAGCGTAGTTCAGATCCAAAACATTGCCAACTGCTACTAAGTCGGGCATACTTAGTTTATTTTTTACGTCGTCTATTTTTGTAGAATATTCCTCGGATTCTTTATCCCACGAAAAATTTGTAAAATTCCGCAAGTTCTTCCTTGTTTGTCGCGGCAAGCCTTTATCACCATATGCAACAACATGCAAGGCCTTAACCGCATTTAATGCCGAATTTTTAAGGTTTAAACTAATTTTTGGAAAATCGTTAAGAGTTTGCTTAGACTGCATTTTAAAAAAGATATATAATAAAAAAAAAAAAAAATATAGATTATCTCTTAAGTAAAAAGTTAGATTATTTTTCCCCGTATACAAATTGTATTAATGTGAACTGTAGAATTGTAGCCGCTTTTGCTTCAAAATTATCAATATTTACTACAAATAGTAACAAAGTTACGATTTATTAAAATAAAAGAACAAAAAAAAAACAAAACAAAAAGTTAATCGTTTAATAACTTTATGATAGTTCTTTCTCAACATTCACTGTTTATCGTCAAAGTTCCAGTTCACAGATCCTCGAAAAAAATAATCTTTGGTCAGGTTTCTACTTTGCAGACAACAGAATAAAGTGTCGTATCTACTTTTAAAATATTGGAACAAACACACCTGATTTCTCCTTGGTAATACTGCTTTTTATGATTGCGTCTCGGCGTCGTCGTCGCCACTGCCCAAACAGCCGTCGTATTTGCCTAAACAGCGTCGTCTACACTGTACTAGCCTGCTACTCCACCAGCACAACAATTCACCAACAGTTTCCCAAAGTACGAAAGTCACCAATAGTTTAAAGTTTAAAAAGTCCGAAAGTCACCAGCAGTTTCCACGTTTCACGAACAGTCATAAACAGTTTCCAAAAATTACGTCACGTCACTTGAGCCGATTTTTTAAATAACACATCACTTTACGGTATTTCGCGAACTTTATAACGAAATTGTCTTTCTTAGATCTGCGATTAAGCCCCCAAAATATGGGATTCCTTAAAGACAATTGTAATAAAAGTCCGTGTGATGTTTAACAGTTTTAATTAATAAAATAGATAACTAAATTGTAGATACTATTAAATTGACGAAATGTAAAAGTGTTTGTGTTAAATTAAATTAAATTAAATTAAATTAAATTGCGACTAAAATTTTACAATTTCTCACAAAAGAAAATGTCTTTGAAATAATCGCGTTTATCTACTTATTATATGATCAGCTTGTCAATATATAAGTACGTATTAAACTTCGCGTCCTTTCGATTATTGCCAAATACAACCTCTTTCCTCATTCGAATTTTAAAATCGACTGCCTCTCGCATCCCTACGCTAAAACAAATTCTCTTATATATAATCTCCCTTTTCTGTTTTAACCTATTACAATTGGATCAAAGTATGTACCGACTTTTTCCAATAAACGAAAACCAATAAAATTAGTCAAGGCGGCTACTTATGTTTATCTTGCGTCTCAGCTAACTCCGATTCTCGATCCCCAAGCTAATCCTCACATGCGTTCTTATGCGTAAGACTCTTATTTCGTTTTCGTAATAATAATTAAGAAAAATTATACACAGGAGTCTTAAAAATTAAGGTAAAATATTTACAATTCTACATAAATTATCCACAGAGAACGACAGTTCTCACCAGTGGCGCACAACACCCCTACAAGCGACACTATATATACACGAAATTTTCGATTTTCTAAACCTGACTGAATTTAAAATTGGGCCAAATCCCATCTTAAAGTTTAGGAAAAGACTCGTCCATCCATATGTTACCTCTCCATTTTGGTCCAAGGGTGTGGATTTTACGGCCCTTCCCATTTAAAGCCTGTTTTTCGTTCTCGTCCCCAAAACTCCCAAAAATTTCAAAAATTTAAGCCCGACCTTTACGGCTTCTGATAGCACAGATCATTACCTTTCCAACGCATGTTTAATTTTGAAAATCGGTTATACCATTCAAAAGTTATCGAGCTCAGAAATATGACTCAATTTTTATTTAAAAAATGGAAAATGTTTGTGGATATGTATGTATGTATGTATGTATGTATGTGTGTGGAAAAGTTACACCGATCAGAATTTTTTTTTTTCTGTGTTTCAAGAAGTTGTGAGGGCCGATTCAGAACCGGTCTAATTTTTGACTTCTGACTACCCGTAAGCCAGCTAGAGGACTAGGTAGATACAAAATAGCATATTTTTTGGGCGTATATATCTTAGGTTCAAGGAAAGACAGGAAAACCGCAAATCCACCAAATCAATAGGGTTGAGTTAAGCTTTCAAGTGGCGCCAAAGAGATCAAGCTGAGACATACACACTGCTCGCCATAGCCAAAAAACTGAAAAATTAAACTTTGAAAATTTTGGTTTTTCGACAATTACTCAAAATTTCAACCTACGAATTGCGCCAATAACTGAGCGTTTGTAGAAGGACTCAGGATGCGTCTAATGGTGTATACCTCATATCTGGGAAAATTCGAATTTTTAAGTTATAAGCTTCATAAGTATAATCAAATCTATTTCTTATGGGAAAAACGGTTTTTCAAGCTCAATAATTCCTGTAATACGGTCAGTTATCATACTCGATCTTGGATGCTGGTCAGATACTACTTGTCAATACGTTTCAAATTCATGTTTAGTGATCAACCAACATCAGGTAAACCGTTCAGAAGTTATAGAGCTCCAAAAGTATCATTAGTCCAGGAACTGAAATTTTTCTGAAACTGAAACTGAAACTGAAATTAGTGGATAGTCCAAGGATCAAAATCTATATGATGCCGAAAGACGCTTTTACCATGGGGTGGTTGCCACCTCATCTCGAGGGTGGAAATTTTTTATTATATTTTGACCGCAAATGCTGGTAAAAATATTAATTATAAGCAAAAAATGTTCATTATACATTTTTTTGATAAAATTAATAGTTTTCGATTTATTGGTTATCGAAGCTGTTAGTTTTATATCGAAAAAATTACCAGAGAACGGCAGTTCTCGCCAGTGGCGCAGAAATACACCCCCTACACGCGACACTATTATATACACGAAATTTTCAATTTTCTAAATCTGACTGAATTGAAAATTGTGCCAACTCCCATCTTCAAGTTCAGAAAAAGACTCACCCATTCATATGTCAACCATCCATTTTGGTCCAAGGGTGTCGATTTTACGGCTGAAAATCGGTTATACCATTCAAAAGTTATAGAGTATAGAGCTTAGAAATGTGACTTAATTTTTATTTAAAAAAGGGAAAATGTTTGTGGATATATATGTATGTGTGTTTGAAAGTTAAACCGATTTGATATTTTTCCTCTGTGGTGTTTGAAGAGGGGGTCAGGGCCGATTTAGAACCGGTGTAGTTTGTGACTTTTGACCACCCATAAGCCAGCTATAGGACTTGGTAGGTACAAAACGGCATATGTTTTGGGGGTATATATATTCGGATCAAGAAGAGCCAGGAGAACCGCAAATACATCAAATTAATAGTGTTGACTTAAGCTTTCAAATGGTGTCTAAGCCGTCAGAATCAGACATACACACGGCTCAGTATAGCCGAAAAACTGAAAAACTAAACTTTGAAAATTTTGGTTTTTCGACAATTACTCAACATTTCAACCTACAAATTGCGCCAGTAACTTAGCGTTTATAGAAGTACTCCAGACGAATTTAACGGTGTATACCTCATATCCCGGAAAATTTGAATTTTTTAGGTTATAGGCTTCATAAGTATGATAAAATCTATTTCCTGTGGGAAAAACGGTTTCTCAAGCTCAATAATTCCTGTAATAGCTTCAATTTTCATACTTGACCTTAGATCCATCAGATACTACTGGTCAATACGTTTCAAACTCATGTTTACTGATCAAAATCGGTTAAGCCGTTTAGAAGTTTTTAAGCTACAAAAGTATAATCCAATTAACGATTATTCCCGAAATGGTTTATGTAGTTGTAGTGGTTACGACGCTAAATTTGATCTGGCAACGGGCAATCCGACTTCATTTACCGGCCATCTCAATTTTTTTTCAATCTATTTCGAATAAAAAAAAATCTACTGTACATTCGATGGACACTAGATCATTTGGGAGATAATGCAACAAAGGTGACCATTTATAAAGCTTGACGGGTAATAGAGGAACATTGCATTCAACTTCATACATTTAATTTATAAATAACTTTGAAAAACTCTTGATACAAGAATAAAAAACCGCTAAACGCCGTAAAAATGAGTGGCGCATAAAATATTCCAGCTACAAAAGATCTGATATGAATATTACGTGGCGCGAAAATGGATTTTAATTTGATGCAAAACAAAATTCTAGTTTTATTTTAAAAGATTTTTCCATAATATTTGCTAAATTTGAAGTAAACGCGCCACAAAAGAGTTTCATAATTCAAACTGTATCAAAGTTACTCTTTTGTGGCGCGTTTACTTCAAATTTAGCAAATATTATGGAAAAATCTTTTAAAATAAAACTAGAATTTTGTTTTGCATCAAATGAAAATCCATTTTCGCGCCACGTAATATTCATATCAGATCTTTTGTAGCTGGAATATTTTATGCGCCACTCATTTTTACGGCGTTTAGCGGTTTTTTATTCTTGTATATATTTACCACAATTTTTCATCAATTATCATATAAATAACATTACTTGGTAGTTATGCACCTAAAAAATAGGTAAAAAATAGATTTTTTTTTTAAAAGTGATTCAAAAAGTTTAAATGATTCAAAGAAAGAAAAATTGACGATTCCTCTTCTTCAGGTGCCATATCCGCTACGGAGATTGGCAATCATCATAGCTATTTTAATTTTTGAGGCAGTAGCTCTAAATAGTTGTTTTGAGCTGCATCCAAACCATTCTCTCAAGTTCTTCAGACATGAAATTCGTCTTCTTCCGATGCTTCTTCTGCCATCTATCTTTCCTTGCATTATGAGTCGAAGGATGCCATACTTCTCGCCCCGCATCACATGTCCGAGATGCTGTAGTTTTCTTTCTTTAATTGTAAGTTCAACTTCCTTCTCTTTACCCATTCTTCTCAGTACTTCGTTGTTCGTAACTCTATCGACCCAGGAAACCCTCATAATTCTTCTATCCTAAAAATTGACGAACCTTTTGCGTAATTATTTATTACTAATAAATGCATTTTTTATTCACTTTTTTTTAAACCAATTTGAAATTTTAGTTCATGCTCTTTGATTTGACACCTGTAGAATGGTTCTAACATATTTTTTTTTCTGACTTATGTTATTGCAAAAAAGGCTCTCTGGGAAAAACAATTTGAATAAAATTTAAACAATTGAATGAATCGCTTTGAAGTTTTTGTCAAATATTAAGCACCAAAGAACCCTCATTTGACAAAAATTTCAAAGCTCTATACTTATTTTTACAATAGTTATTGCGCAATTATTTTTTTTTAAATTCCGACCTTTTTTCGCAGTTATATTAATTTCAATAAATGAGTATATCAAACTTTATGATACGCCATTTTAAAGCTTTTTCCATGCTCTCGAAGATTTGTGTACTAAAAAACCATATGTTTCACTGTTTTCAATTTATTTGAAAAAAAAAAGGAAAAAAGGACGTTTTTGACACTAAATTGTTTATAAATAAAAATGGACGTCAGATCCTACGCAGGAAATAGTTACAATTTTTTCTTATAGGTATTACCCGTCGAAAAAACGCGACAGTACCCTGGCTGTTAAAGTGTCACGAACAGGGTATATTTTTGTCTTATTACCCTGGCCTATCCCTTTTGGGTAGGGAAACGGTAGTTTTATCGCATAACATTTTTGTCACTAACTTTTAAATATTTTTCACATTGGAATATTAAATTGTGAGTTATTCAAGTACTACAAGGTCCTCTTGCTTTAAGTAAATACTGTTTTCTAGAAAAAAACGATAGGAAAATTTTTCGTTTTTTGAATTTGAAAGAAATTTTCAAAAATAACGGTGTATTTTACCGACTTAAAGCAATAAATAGTAACTTTTAGTACTAGAATTTTTTTGTTCGTCTACTGTGTAATCAGTCAAAAAGAAACCATAAACATATTTGTTGAAATTTACAATATTGGCGCGAAGAGAAATATTTCAATAAATATGACAATTACGATTACAATCAGTGTTTCTTAACTTAAGAAGGGTAAACTTAATACTAATTTTTGCTTAAGGCGTCTAATTTGTTGACTATTGTCCAATAAATTTAACGCTAACACATTTGGGTGGTTCTCTAGTCATGTAAATATTTATCACTGTGTGACACTATCACTTCACTCATAGTTGGCACTTGAAGGTCTTGTACAATGTCTTTGCTGCTTACAATCCATGGCGCATCAGTTATTGCTCGTAACACCTTGTTTTGAAATCGGTCCATGATTGCTAGGTTGTATTTTGAAGCAGTGCCCCACAACTGAATTCCATAAGTCCAAATTGGCTTGTAGCTTGTAGCTGTGTAACCAATAGTATTTTTTATATGTGGTATCAAGATTTTTTCTTTTTTTTTTCCACATATGAGTTTTCCAAGTGAGTCTCTTGTCCATATGTAAGCCTAAGTACTTTACTGTAGGTATCTACCGTTGGAAGGGGAGCATTTCTGAGTAATATTTAAGGAGAATCGCGATGGAATTTAGTGAATACTAGCTGGCTTGATTTAGATTCATTAAGTTTTATCTTCCAGTTTTTAGTCCATTCCTGGACTTTATTTAATTTTCCTTGGAGTTGTTCTGCTGCAACAACGGGATCTGAATGTAACGCCATTATTGCGGTATCGCAATTCAAATGTGGCTGTATGTACTTTATTGTCAGTAGGCAAATCCGAGGTAAATAGTAGATAAAGGATCGGCCCAAGAACGCTATCTTGAGGAACGTCCGCCTTTATGAGATGTAGAGCGGTTATTTCGTCTTCATATGAAATATATTTCTTTCAAGTATGAGTATAGTATGTCATAAATGATCTCGTGTAGGTCATTTTTTAGTTTATATAGCATTCCCTGGTGCCACACCTTGTCAAAAGCTTGACTCACACCGATGAATGCAGTTTAGCAATATTGCTTATTTTCAAGTACTAGAATACTTCATAACATAATAATCTAGTGTCAAAACTGATTAAAAATTAAAGGCACAAAAAGAATGCCATAAAATAACCGTTAAACTACCCAAAACAGACGCATCTGACCGGTACTAGAAATTCGCAATTGATGAAATCGATTCATATCTGGAAGGTAAATAAACGTAACAGTTTTCGTTTTTTAAATAGTTTTTTTTTTTTAATTTTTTCAAGTTCAAAACAATGCAAAATTTTCAAATTTATTTTTTTAGAAAACGGTTTATTCTACAGACTTAAAGCAAACAATGCAGTGTCAAAAATGCTTAAAAGTTCTAGTCAAAAATATTAAGCGATACCGTTAAAGTTAAGCGAAAAAATAACCGTTGCCCTACCCAAAATGGACACCTATGACCGGTACTACAAATTCGTAATTAATGGAATCAATTTATCTGTGCAAGATAAATAGCAGTACCAGATTTCGTTTTTTCTAAATAGAAGCGTTCTGGAGGTATTTAAAAAAAAACTAATTATAAGACGATATTTTCAAAGAGCTCCAGCTGCCTTAGGCATTTTCGGACTAGGTGATTTGGATTAAATGTTAACAATTTGAGCCCAAGAATTTACAGTTAAAATATTTTCAATTATTAATAAAACAACCTATGTCCCAGTTGAAAAAACCGTTGAAAAAACGTCATAATTATCACCAAACGACGTCAGTTTATCACGTTTTTTCGACGTCGAAAATCACGTGAATATGTCCTACCATAATTCACGTCATTTTTATCACGTTTTAAATACGTTATATGAAAAACGTAGTTTTCACGTCGATTTGTCCCACCATAATTCACGTTTTAAATACGTGATATGAAAAACGTAGTTTTTACGTCGATTTTGCGTCGTTTTTAGATTTATTTTTCATTTTATGGTTTTAGAAATACACAATAACTGAATGGGTCCGCCACATGGTTTGTTTTTGAGAAGTCAAAGAAAAAGTTTTACATTGTGATAATGGTGAGTTTATACATTTTAAAGGTGAGTAATACAGTTTGTATTTCGTATTTAAAAACTGTATTACTAACCCTTAAAATGTATAAACTCACCATTATCACAATATTAAAATTTTTCTTTGACTTCTCAAAAACCAACCATGTGGCGCTTACAACGTTATTTGGCAGACCCATTCAGTTATTCGTATGGGCATTGTTAGTATTGCAATTTTTCCATTTAAGTAAAACCAAATGGAAGGCTCGTTAAAATGCATAGAATTACAATATCCTCAACGCAACACATATAACATACATAGAATTTTCACTTTTGATAATATAAGTATTTACTGTGTCAAAAGTGAAACAACATATAAACTAATAAATAATTTATTAACAAATTAAACATTTAAGTCCAAATTTAATAACAAACTTAAGTTTAAACCATTTAAGTAATATAATATATATATATATATATATATATATATATATATATATATATATATATATAATTATTATAATTATACCACACACTTTAAAGGTACGATTCCGACAACGACTGCAGACGGCAGTTACAGTTGTCACCATGACAGATGTCATTATTTTGCACTATTAATTTGCATAATTATTAGCAACTGACATTCTGTCGGACAGCAGTTGCACTCAGATGTCGGAATCAGTCTCATACAGATACATAGTGCAAAGTAGTAACGTCCATAACGCAGAGAACTGCAACTAGTGCAACTGATGTTTGCAGTTGCCGTCTGCAGTCGTTGTCGGAATCGTACCTTTAGTTAGAAATGAATACATACAAATAAGACCCAATATATTGAATTTCAATGAAAACTATCTGCTTTATATTTATACATTTTAAGGAAGACGATTGAATGATAAAAAATAGGACAAAACTATAATAGTCTGTGTTCTTACATATATTTCCATACTCTTATAATCCTCAAATTGATTTCAAATAATTATTACAAATTTTTGCATACAAAAAGATCTACAGACACCTGAAAAATATGTTTTTTGATTTAAGGAACTGTAATGACCAACTTAAAATAATAAAAACAATTTACACGTGATATCTGATAATACACACTTAAAAGACTAATAGGGCTTTTCATCGACTGTCATTTGTTTTGAGTTTCTGTCATGTGTCACATAATATTAATATATCTACGCCATACGTCTTTGGTTTGTACCATTCGTATATATCAATAACGTATGACGTAGATATATTAATATTACGTGACACATGACAGAAGCTCGAAACAAATGACTGTGAATGAAAAGTCCTATACATAAATACTCATGATGAAGAAGTACATTATAGTTAAAAATGACTAACCATTTTCATATCGCAGCAACATGAAGCCAAAACCGTCTTATATTTCAGTTCGTTTAGAGAGCGCAACAAGCACTCTGACCGAACAGTTTCAAAACTCATTAGTTGTTCATCAGAGAATGTACATAGCTGTAACATCCGTACATGCATTGGGTTCTTCTTTTTCTGTCTTGCTGTGGGCATACTCAGCTGCAATATGGCTGCAAACTTCACTATTACCGGCCATACATATACAATGTGCATTTGCTATGCCATTGGAACTGGGTATCACCCACAAGCATCTAGTGGTTTAACATTAGCTTTTTGGGAATGCTTCACCTAAAAAAAATATTTTATCTTTGTGGGAATGCTTCAACTACAAAAATTTATTTTTATTAGAGTATTTGCATTCTTTACAATGATTGAGAATATTTTAAAATCAGACATTCATATAATATAATTTTAGAACAAACAATCATGACTGTTTATTATTCTCTTTTCCATCATAGCAATTATTACATGTCGTCTACCTAATCTGTAAACTGCGTAACTCCATTTATCAAAATTTTACAGAGTCACAAAAAATTATTTCTCTAAATATGACTAATCTGAATACTACGTATCTCCCATTTTAAGAGATAGGATGCTAAAATGAAATAATTTATATATAGGTACACATATCACTAACATTTGTACCTACATTGTTTAATAAGTGTATTTAATATTATTTACCACCAACTTTTCCTTGAAAATATCACTTTCTAAACAGTGAGGTCAGTCGTGTGGTATGACAAACTGGGGAGTTACAAATTTTTCGTACTAAATTTGCCGCAAGGGAGATACAGTGTATACGAAGATGTCACTATTTACTCTTCTGGTAAAAATATGCATGTGCATCCTTTTTTAAACGAGTAGGGATTTTTTCAAATAAATGGCAGTAATGACTCATTTTCAGAGAAATATGGAGTTACATAGTTTACAAATTAGGACAATATGTCTGGTTTCATATAGATATACCTATAAAAGTAAATAAATCTAATATTTAAAACCAATTTATCCAAAAGACACTAATACTGTTATCCATATATTTCTTAATGGTGAATAAATAAAATAAAGGCTTACCTTTCCAACAATAATATAGAAATCATTAACAATTTTTACTCAAACTTTTAAAACAAATCCAGCTGTGAAGGCTTTTATCTGCCTGAAGGCTTCTATATGCTTTCATCTGCTACTTAGAGTAGTAACTGTGAGACTCCACCAGATATGTATAAACATCTATAATAGTGATGGTGGGATAACTTTACTGTGAAATTCAATTCTGATGACTGAATTGTATATGGATCTAAATCTCTAATTATTTTCAGCTTCAATGAATATCTAAAACAATAAAATAAATAATGTTATTGCTTGCAAAATTCATCAATATTGATAAATATCAGGGAAAAATGAATAGTAAATAAAAATTGTTTCGCCCACCTTTCTCCAACATCTGCGGAGTTTCCAATAATAATTTCCTTAAATAATCACTTTGCATTGTGGTAAATTTATAAAATTCACAAATGACAAACAAAAGTTTTAAAAAATACACAAAAAACAGCCAACAAAATCTAAATGAATCCAAAAAGGCAAAATACGACAAGACAAACAAATGAAACGACAACGACGATAGAAACATAACCTAAACTTCGTTTTGTAATTTTTAAGCTCCTCCCAATTTCTTGACGTCAGACTTAGGCTGTCTGAAATGAAAACGCCTTTTAAACGTATTTTAACGTCATTAATCTTACGTATTTAAAATCACATACAAAAGACGTCGATATGACGGAATGTTCAACCACGTGTATACCTATATTCCACCAAGAACTGACGTTTCATCGACGTTCTTGACGTCACTTGGTTGCCTGGGGTATGTTTATTGTATAAAGAAATAATGTTCCCAAAACACATTTACCAATTATTGTAAACTCCTTTTTGACATTATTTCACGTATAAAAGAATTAACTGATTTTCGTAATGTTTGAATTCCGGGGTTGATGAAATCACCTCAAAATTTATCATTTGTCTCATTCTTCAACGTTGTTGCATAATTTATATTCAGCGAGTCTAATGTGACGAATAAATTTACCTCTGAGAGATAGATGATTTAATTCGTGGGCGCGCCGTAATATTATTCTCATTTTCATATTAATGTTTTTGATTTTTATTATCAGTCATGATAAACTTATGTAATCAGTTGTAGTTATATGAATGTTCAATAAAATTTAACTACAAAATATCATCATATGAAGAAGCTTGCTAGGATACAGTGTTGACTATAATTCAGAATTCTTTATTAGAATCCAGATCATAATTCATAGTATTTTATTTATATGAATGTGGTGTATACTAATATTCAAGACGAAACAATAGATCAACAAAGTTCTATACTTTTCTTTCAGATCTTCTGAAGAAAAAGTATATTCAAGTCCAAGTCTATATAGGGTGAGTCAGATAAAGGGCCTATTAGAAATATCTCGAGAACTAAAGGTAAGAGAATCATGAAAAATGGAATACAGGGGTTTTGAGGTATGAACTATTTAATGAAAATATTTCGGTCTCTTTCCTACTCCCGGTTATACCGGAAGTTGATTGTAACTTCGTTTTTTTAAATGGGACACCCTGTAGATTTTTACATTTTTGGATTCTGCTCGATGTCTTATTTCTTAAAATATGAGGTTTTGTAATATTATACAGGATAATTTAAAAGATAATTACGGTTTTTTATAAATTTTGTAGCAAACTTCACACCCTGTAGAATTGTACTGATTTGTTATCAAAAACTTCCTTTATATTTAAGTGATTTTTAATATAGTTTACTATTATCAAAAATTAATAATATAGCGAAATATTGAATTTTAGTATATAGGGTTGGTCGAAACTCGGAATGAGTATTTTCTGAGTTTTCTTAAATGGAACACCCTGTATTTTTGTACTGTAATGAAATAATATTTTATAGTACTTTTTTATTTCTTAAGCTAACTTCTTTAATTTGTGAGTCATTCGTAGTTCTTTAAGACAAACATTTGAAATTTTATTAGGTTTACCGTGAAAATATTAAATCATATATTTTTTTAAATAAATACATGTTAATCTAGAATGACCCTTAATTTATTAATATTGGATGAGATACCAAAATGCCTACGTTGTTAAGATTGTTGGTGCATAAAATATTAATAAAAACAAACAATATTCTACCTAGTTGGCTATGGCTTTGACACTAAACTTGATTAAACATTAGACATTACATTATTTTTATAGTTCCAGTTCCTCTGTTACCATTACTAATATAAATTTTGTAATGGGGAACTGATTAGTAAAGTTTTTGTTCTAGGAGAGTATAAAAAAATGTACTACTACCAATAAGAATTTATCATCTGCAACTCCCTGATCGACGACAACCAAGAAGAGAAACTTTTTAAAGTTTACTAGAATAGTTTCGACGTACTAGACACAGATTACGAGAACGTTCATACTAATATGCAGATTCTCAGTGCCACTAAGATTTAATTCATTTTAATCGTTTACAGCAGTTTTTGTTCGATCAAATTTTTCGTAATCTATATGTCCAGTTCGTCGAAACAGCTCTAGCAAATTTTGAGAAGTTTCTCTTTTTGGTTATCATCTATCATGGAATTGCTAACGACGTTCTACAACTTCGGTGCGGGGTATGCCTCTCAGAGGAAAGGGGGGGAAACTTATATGCTAGAGAAAGTTGGTAACAATGCATTTATAGCAGAATACTCAAATCCTATGTTTCAGTATTGAATACTTTTAAAAATAAATTATAATAAATTACGGAAATTGCGGAATAAATTACGGAATTAATTATAATAAATAAATTAAAAATAAATGGTACGGTAAACAATCCTCATTTTTTAATATGTTATCCCTTACAAAAAATCCTTTAATTTAAGCACAAATAGTTAAAAATCGTAAATTTGGGTCAAAAGTTATTAACTTTTTAAGAATTCCCATAAGAGCCCATGTTAAAACTTAACTTTGACCCTTAATAGTAATTAAACGGCACGGTAAAACAATTTTTAAAAAATCAAGTCTTAGTTTTTTGAAGTAAACTATAACATACTAAAATTTCATGCAAATCCTTAATTCTTTGCCGAAGGTGAAGATGAATGTTTAAGAAATGCTATTAGAATTTTTAAGCAAAGCAAATGTCTAAGCATATTTAGTGTCAAAGTCATAGCCAACTAGATAGTATATTGTATGTTTTTATTAACATTAAACACACCAACAATCTTAAATACGTAGGTATTTTGATATATCAACCAGTATGAATAAATTAAGGGTCAGTTGAGATCAATATGTGTTTATTTTCGAAAAATTATTTATGATTGAATATTTTCACGGCAAACCTAATAAAATTTCACGTAGGTACTTTTTGTTGCAATTAATGTTTTTCTTAAAGAACTACGAATAACTTACAAATCAAAGCAGTTAGGTATAGGGAATGCTTAAGAAATAAAAAAGTACTATAAAATATTATTTCATTACAATACAAAAATACAGGGTGTTCTGCTTAATATACACCAGTTATGATAGAAGGATTATTGTATGCTGACGACGTCGTTCTCCTAGCAGACAACCCGAGAAAGATGCAGCGATTAATTGATGTATGGACTGAGGAAATAGAGAAAATGAAATTAGAAATAAACATCAGCAAATGCAAGACGATGAAAATAGGTCAGCAGGAGCAGGAAATTGAAGGCGAAACACGAGTGCTCTGTAAAAAGAATTGGAGAGGGTGACGGCCTACGAATACCTGGGCACAATAATATCGAATGACGGAAAGCTAGACCTAGAAATTGCAAATAGGACAAAGAAAGCTACGAAAATATACTATGCGATTAATAATACGATACTGGGAAAAAGGGAAATCAGCCAGGAAACAAAAATGCATGTATATAATACAATCACAGTACCAACTCTTCTATATGCAAGCGAGACATGGGTCACAAATAAAAGACGTGAAAGTGCCATAAATGCAGCAGAAATGAAGCAGCTGAGAAAAATAGCTGGAAAGACGAAGATGGACAGAGAAAGGAACGAAAACATCAGAAACGTGCTAAGTCAGGAACCAATAGAGAAAAAAATTGAAAAAAGAAAACTGAGTTGGTTTGGACATATAACTAGGATGAACGAGAACAGACTAGTAAAGAAGGTGACAGATGCCAAAAGACAGGGGAAAAGAAGAAGGGGCAGACCTAGAAAGGGGTGGATGGAACAAATCGAGGAAATCGGGACAAATAGAGGGAAAACAGTGCAACAGATGAAGGAAATGGCAAGAGACCGGAAGGCGTGGAAGAAATGGGTAAAAGATGGATGGGGGATAACAAAGTCCGACGCTCTTATAGGGCATAAGGACAACGAGAAGAAGAAGATAATAATACACTGTATTAAAAATCACTTGAACATAAATGGAGTTTTTAATATCAAATCAGTACAATTCTACAGGGTGTGAAGTTTGCTACACAATTTATAAAAAACCGTAATTATCTTTTAAACTACCCTGTATAATATTACAAAACCTCATATTTTAAGAAAGGAGACATCGAGCAGAATACAAAAGTGTAAAAATATACAGGGTGTCTCATTTAAAAAAACGAAGTTACAATAAACTTCCGGTATAACCGGAAGTAGTAAAGAGACCAAAATATTTTCATTAAATAGTTCATACCTCAAAACCCCTGTATTCCAATTTTCATGATTCTCTTACCTTTAGTTCTCGAGATATTTCTAATATGCCCTTTATCTGCCTCACCCTGTATATTGTAGGTCTGTTAATATAATATTTTCAACGCTGGAAGATTTCTAGAACTAACCCTTCATCTCTTCGGCAGCCTTCTTTAGGCACCATTTCCAGCTACTTATTATGTATTTTTCTTCTGCTTCTTTTTCTGTAGACATGGCTCTGTCTGTTTTTCAATGTGCCTCCAGAAAGTTCTCATTCCAGTAAATTGTCATCCTCATGAAATACAGCTTGTCCTCCAGTTATTAATGTTATGCACCTTGCATCTCCGTTGTATACAGAGAGAGTCTGTAAAGTGGAATAAATTCAATATCTCAAATACTAATTGTTTTTTTGGAAAATGCTCAGACCCGTCGATTAGTATTTCAAATTGTCCTTTTTGACATTCAATAAAAATGTATACAGGGTGTCCCAATTTAGAGATATGACGTCATCATCGATTTTCTTAAATGGCAACACTGTCATTTTGATAGCTAATTTGATAGGGTTTGTAAAGTTATACATAACTGCAAAATATCAAATTTTTATTCTCTACCATTTACAAGATAATAGAAAATAACAAAGTTATATCTGTAATTTGGAATATATTCAATAATTAAAATACTAACTGTTTTTTTGAAAAATGCTCAGACCCGTCGATTAGTATATCAAATTGTCATTTTTGACATATAATAATAATGTATACAGGGTGTCCCAATTTAGAGATATGACGTCATCGTTGATTTTCTTAAATGGCAACACTATCATTTTGATAGCTATTTTGATAGCGTGTGTAAAGTTATACACATCTGAAAAATTTCAAAATTTTATTCCCTACCATTTACAAGATAATAAAAAATAACAAAGTTATGAAGAACAAGAAGTAATCAAATAATAATTGAATTTATTTATTTCAATTAAGCAAATGCTCATAACGTTGCCCATTGACAATTTGACAATAATTGAGGGCAACATTATGAGTTTTTGCTTAATTTATTGAAATAATTAAATTCAATTATTAGTTGATTACTTCTTTTTCATAACTTTGTTATTTTTTATTATCATCTAAATGGTAGAGAATACAAATTTGAAATTTTGCAGTTGTGTATAACTTTACACACCCTATCAAAATAGCTATCAAAATGACAGTGTTGCCATTTAAGAAAATCAACGATGACGTCATATCTCTAAATTGGGACACCCTGTATACATTATTATTATATGTCAAAAAGGACAATTTGATATACTAATCGACGGGTCTGAGCATTTTTCAAAAAAACAGTTTGTATTTTAATTATTGAATATATTCCAAATTACAGATATAACTTTTTTATTTTCTATTATCTTGTAAATGGTAGAGAATAAAAATTTGATATTTTGCAGTTATGTATAACTTTACAAACCCTATCAAATTAGCTATCAAAATGGCAGTGTTGCCATTTAAGAAAATCGACGATGACGTCATATCTCTAAATTGGGACACCCTGTATACATTATTATTGAATGTCAAAAAGGACATTTTGAAATACTAATCGACGGGTCTGAGCATTTTCCAAAAAAACAATTAGTATTTGAGATATTGAATTTATTCCACTTTACAGACTCTCTCTGTATATGCACTTCTAACTCTATCCCATAGTGTCTTACCATCGATTTATCGAAGGGTTTTCATCTCTCCTGTTTCTAGCATACTTTTTGTCCGTTCTGTGTCAGGTGGTGTTTCTACCGTATGTACGTCATTATTGGTCTGATGACTGTTTTGTAAATTCTGCCTTTCACTTCTTTTTCGATAGTTTTATTTCTTCATATTGTTTCATTAAGGCAACCTGAAGTTCTGTTTTCTTCACTTTGAGATTAGTATTGCGTCGTCTGCATATCAGATTATTTTAAGTTGTTTTTCTCCCATTTGGCATACTTTTTTAGTTCATGCTTTTTTTATTATTTTAACCATGATCAGGTTGAATAGTAGAGGACTCAGGGAGTCTCCATGTCTTATCCCATTTCCAGCTTCAATTGGGTCAGTTAGTTCTTCATCTACTTTTACTTTTATTGTCATTCTGGTAAATATTTTCGATTGTTTTAATTATTCTTGCGCACAATAAATGGATAACGTCCTTTAATTTTACCCTGTCACATGCCTTCTTAAGATCCACGAAACATAAGTATGCCGGTTTGTTGTATTCTAATGATTTGTCTTGAACCTGCTTCATCATTCATTATAAATATAGCGTCGGTGCATGATCTTCCCGACCTAGAACCTTGTTGTTCTTCTGCTAATTAAAACCTTTTTATATACTTGGCTTGGTTGGTGTCACGGACTCCGCAAATTTTGTAATCCATTTTAAAAATAGTTCTAAGCTACCTAGACACCTGAAATTTTCAGGATAGCTTTGCACTAGGTAACAATGCAATATTTAACTGCTATTATACAGGGTGATTAATTATATAGTGGGGTGAAGCTCCGTAGATCCGTTATAGTAATGTATAGCGATAAAACTTAATTACAAAAATTATAGCGAACTTTGAGCTTCATATTACAAAATTAGTAATAATGTTACAGGGTGTTCGATAGCATAGTGGCAGACCAAACTTATGTTTTTTTAAATAGAACACCCTGAATTTTATTTTATATTCGAAATCTTCGTAAATTTTCGATTACAAAAATATTAAGGTTTGGTATAATATACGGGGTATTTACAAAGTTATAACCAATTTTATATGAAAATCGTAACAAGTTTAACTACCTGTATAAATAGTCCAGAAAGCCACTGCGCATCCGCTAGGGAAAATATTCTAATTCAGATTTTTTGCACAATCTTACTCAAAAAGGACTCCTTTTAACAAATTTGCATGTTGCCAGGACCAAAAGGTGGTCAAAAATTTTTTAAAAGTTTTTTTTTGTTTTTTTCCTAAAATTATTTTTTTTGCATGGAAAAAAGTTTTTTTAGGTTTTTTGGATCATTCCAAACAGAAAAGGCCTTTAGTGACTTTTCTCTAAAAATGATAGTTTTTGACATATAAGCGATTAAAAATTGAAAAATTGCGAAATCGGCCATTTTTAACCCTCAAAAACTATGTGAAAAACTCAACACTTGAATGTTGCCAAGGAAGGTAGATATTTTTTAAACATCGATTGATGAAATCCCGAAGAGTTTTTTGCAATACAGTATTCAAAACTCCTTTGTTTTTTAATTGCCAATCAAGCGTGCGCGACACTATTTTCCACCGACAGTATGGTGCAAATGAAAGGAATAAATTCATTATTTCGTCAACCGGCGGCCTTAAGGAAAAATCCCGAAACAGGTCGATTTTTATTTTTAAGTTATGATATTGTGGCATATATGGTATACTAGTGACGTCATCAATCTGGACGTGATGACGTAATCGATGATTTTTTTAAATGAGAATAGGGGTCGTGTGCTAGCTCATTTGAAAGGTTCTTCAACTCTCTATTCAGTAATATAAACATTTACATAATTATTTATACAGGGTGTCCAAAAAATTTTTATTAAAATAAATTATTTGACAAAAAAATAAGTAGAAGGACACCCTGTATAAATAATTATGTAAATGTTTACATTACTGAATAGAAAATTGAAGAACCTTTCAAATGAGCTACCACACGACCCCTATTTTCATTTAAAAAAATCATAGATTACGTCATCACGCCCAGACGGATGACGTCACTAGTATACGATATACGCCACAATATCATAACTTAAAAATAAAAATCGACCTATTTCGGGATTTTTCCTTAAAGTCGTCGGTTTACGAAATAACGAATTTATTCCTTTCATTTGCACCATACTGTCGGTGGAAAATAGTGTCGCGCACGCTTGATTACCAATTAAAAAACAAACTAGTTTTGAATATGGTATTGAAAAAACTCTTCGGGATTTCATCAATCGATGTTTAAAGAATATCTACTTACCTTGGCAACATTCAAATTTTCCGTTTTTCACATAGTTCTTGAGGGTTAAAAATGGCCGATTTCGCAATTTTTCAATTTTTAATCGCTTATATGTCAAAAACTATCATTTTTAGAGAAAAGTCACTAAAGGCCTTTTCTGTTTGGATTGATCCAAAAAACCTAAAAAAACTTTTTTCCATGCAAAAAAAAATAATTTTAGGAAAAAAACAAAAAAAAACGTTTAAAAAATTTTTGACCACCTTTTGGTCCTGGCAACATGCAAATTTGTTAAAAGGGGTCCTTTTTGAGTAAGATTGTGCAAACATTCCGAATTAGAATATTTTCCCTAGCGGATGCGCAGTGGCTTTCTGGACTAAAATAAAAGCAAGCACAAGGTCAATAGTTTATTGACGTCATAATTTTTTATTTATTGTCAAAATTTTCGTAAATGTTTGTTTTGCTAATTTTCTTTATATTGAATACAGGGTGAGTCAAAACGCAAGTACAATATTTTCTCAGTAATTTTAAATAGAACACCCTGTATTTTATATCATTATCGAAAAGTATAATTACCATACTATAATTTTTGTATAACATTCCCTATGTGTAAATTTATTAGTTTTCGAGATATTTTCATTTTTCAGAGCAAAATTATTAATAATTACGGGTCGAAACCTTTCCAAATTTTAAGTAAGCCATGGCTGAATAATTTTCTTTACAATTTACGATTACTGATTATCAATCTGTAATCAAAGTTGACTACAATTTTTGTTATTAACCTTTATTACTATCTATTGTAAAGAATATTTTCTACGCCGGCCCTGACGGACGACTAAAAGAAATGGATGTTCTGACAAACAGCATAGATGCCCGAATATGGATAATGAAGTATTTAATGAGTCAGTCGATTATAGTATTTTGTGATAGAAAGACATGTGTACCTAGATATTAGAATAAATGTATTAAATTCTGAATTTGCCTTTAAATATTTAACAAAGCAGCGGTAGGATATTATCCATGTGCTATAACAAGTGTTAAGTTATATTAATACTTATTTAATAGTGATATTTGTTTAAAAACACAATAATTGTATATCGTATGTGAATGTTTCGAAAGTGACAAAAATAGCAACGGAATTTTCCTGCAAGAAGTGAACTTGTGAAGTGTTGTTACGTTAAAGTGTTTTACGTGGAATTTTATCCGGAATTTGCACTAAATGCGACGTGTAAATAATATTTTTAAAGTACGGTGAATCACCTGGGTGTTTTTATGAGTTGTTTTTGGATCAATTTGTGATGTTTCTTTGCCAATGATGTACATTGTACCACATATTTTTTATGACAGGATGTCTGTTGGAACTTCGAACTTGTGTCTGATGGGGTTAAGAGGATTGAACTGTATGTATTTATCAGATAGTTTATTTAATAGATATTAAAATATTTATCGTGATGTATAAGCTATTCAAAGTGTAGTTAATAGACATATTTCGCGATTTGATTTTGAAAAAGGTTAAAATATTTATCGGAATATATTTATAAGCTATTCAAAGTGTAGAGAATAGACTTATATTTCGCGATTTGATTTCAAAATAAGTTAAAATATTTATAAGGATAGTATATAAGCTAATCAACATATAGTATTAAGCTTATATTACCTTATTTAAGTTTGAGAAACTGTTCAACGTGTAGCAACAGACTTCTCTTTTATTAACTTCACAATTTTATTATATTAATAATCTATTATATTTTTATAAGCTATTCAAAGTGTAAATAATAGACTTATATTTTGGTATTTGAATTTGAAATAGATTAAAATATCTATAGGGAGATATAAACTATTCAACGTTTAGTAATATTTATATTTCGCGATTTAAATTTAAAATAGATTAAAATATTTATAAGAATATACACTACGTTTGGGTTTCAATTAGATATGCGCGCTTAAGGTGTGAGCACTGCCGGTTTTTCCACATTTAATAAGGTATGCATTATTGTTATAATTTATACACATGCATTTATAAATATTTAGAGTGTAGACGGTATAGTCGTAGAGTGTCAATGTCATTTTTAAAATAGCGGTGACTATGGCTTTAGTTTTTGAATATTCTTTTAAATCCTTACCTACTTGTTAATTGCGTGAATTATTTATTAATTTACATTAATAGCATTATTTTAAATTAATTATTTATTCAGTCATTACAATAATTTATATACTATGCAATAAAAACTAATAATCGAGAAAAGAGAAAAATTGATAAAGCGATTTTAATAACATACTGTTACTATCGAGTAGATGAGTTTTGAACATCTTTAACAGTTAAAAATTAATTTTAAATGTTTAGTAATAAATGTTTGAGGAATTTGAACAGCCGATTTATTTACCCACTTGCCGGTAATTTAACAACCATAATACGTCACCTACTCATTATAGATTAGTAATTTCAGAACCTAAAGTATTATTTGTTTAAATCCGTCGATGGACGATTACGCATCGATACTATAGTGGAATAATAAACAGTGTTGCCAATTTTGGCGCTTCCTTCGAAGTGGTATGTCTGGTTGATTGGTGAACGCTCTGTATAAGCTATTCAACGTGTAGTATTGAGCTTATATTGCATTATTTAAGTTCGAGAGGATGTTCATTGTTCAACGTGTAGCAACAACCTTCTCTCAATTTAACTTCGCAGTTTTATTTGAAAAGCATGAATATAAGTAGGTATATATTATTATATGAGTATAGTATATAAAAAGGAAACAAAAGCAATGGGTTGAACGAAAGGATCCAGACTAAGTTCAAGTTCAACATCCGAATCTAGCAGTAGTAGTAACGACTATGATAACAAGATAAAACCGACAATATCATTTACATCATCAGACAAGTTCCAAGATTCCCAAATCTAGAGAAACGAACATCGTTCGGGTAGCTTCAGCAAGTAAAAGAGTCTCAACACTCCTCCACTACTCGAAATGTATGTTAGTGATAGACTCGATAGATTAGAGTTACTAGTCAAAAAAAGGCTCATCCAGCACCAAGCACAACCAAACGATGCGGTTAATGGAACATTTGTGGAGTCGGAGTGCATTCCTGAATTTTTTTTTGGGATGTTGGGATCTATTAGTGACTGGAACGAACTGCTATGATATTCCACATGTAAATCAGGTTGAGAGGATTGGCTAGAACAGGGTACAATAATTTGAATACATGTCACCTTAGTTGACGTAAGTGAAACTCAAATTGTAGCTAGAGGTATTGATTGTGTTGAAGATAAAAGTGTTTCTTCTGATGTTAGTATAATGACCCGTTCTTTACACAATTCTTGTTTGTTTTCCAAAAATTATGTGTTATGTAATTCAAATTTATCTGAGGAGTAAGCAGTAAAGCTCCTTGACTTACTGAATCATTTTAGTTGCTGTTTTTCACAAAACATTAGTGAATTGGGTAAAACAGATATTCTTAAAAATGCAAATCCATCTTACTGATGATCGTTCTGTCGTGTATCGTCTTTATGGTTTGTCTTACAATGAACGAAAAGTTGTACAGACTATCCTAGATGATTTACAGGCTAATGGAGTAATTCAAGAATCTAGTTCACCATATTCAAGTCCGATTCTATTAGTCCAAAAGAAAAATGGAGAAAATCGAATGTGTGTAGATTATCGTGCATTGAATTCGAAGACTGTTAAGGATCGATTTCCACTTCCACGTGCAGACGAGTTCTTAGAAAAATTTAAAGATTGTATGTATTTCACGGCTAGAGCTGAAAACAGAAGCAATTGAACGATTTCCAGAACCTGTTGATGTCCACACTACACGCCAATTTTTGGGTTTGTCAAGTTACTTCAGAAAATATGCCACAATTGCAAGACTTTTGACACTTCTCACGAAAAAAGATGTCAAATTTGTATGGGGTGACGAACAACGTGTGCTTTCGAAACCCTCAAGAATAAATTGACTTCGAGGCCTGTCCTTGCTGTTTACAATCTGGAGTTAGAAACCATGGCAGTAGTAAATTCATTACAACATTTTCGAATTTATCTCATCGAAATCCATTTTAAGGTGGTTACAGATTGTAATGCAGTGCGGATCACATTGACCAAAAGAGATATAATTCCCAGAATTGAAAGATGGTGGTTAACCATTCAAAAATTTACTTTGGACATTGAATACCGTCCAGGTACGAAAATGCCACATGCTCTAAGCAGAGATACTGTCGCAAAAATTCCAGAGGAGGCACTCACGGTTAAGATAAACCTTGTGAACATCGATCAAGAAGATTGGATCTTACATGCCCAATTAAAAGATGAAAGATGCAACACTATCATAGATCTGCTGTCGAAATCTCCATCAGATAAGGAAGAAAAAGATATCCATCAAAACTACTGCATTGTAAACAATCGACTATACCGAAAAACTACAGAAGGCAAAAGGTGGGTTGTTCCAAGGCAAGCCCGCAGGCAGGTTGTTTTGCATTATCATGATGGAACTGGTCACATGTCAGTAGAAAAGACTATTTCGGCAATATCTCAATTATACTGGTTCTCAGGTATGATAAAATATGTTAAGAAATACATTGGAGGTTATCTAGAAGGCTTATATAATAAGGGGAACCTGGTGAAAAGCAAAAACCTGGACTTGTGAATTCTATTGAGAAGGTTGCAGTACCTTTTGATACACTGCATATAGATCATCTAGGTCCATTTGTAAAGTCAAAACGAAGGAACTCTTATCTCATTGTCATCGTCGATGCTTTCACTAAGTTCTTTTTTTATGAAGGCTGTGCAGTCCACCAAAGTTACCCCGGTGATTACTTTTTTGAAAAGTGCAATTGAAAACTTTGGTGTAGTAAGAAGAATAATTAGCGATGGAGGTTTTTGCTATACTTCCCAACGATTCAAGGATTATTGTACATCACTTAATATAAAACATGTTCTGAATTCCACTGCTGCTCCTAAAGTAAACGGACAAGTGGAAAGGTATAATTGTACAATAGTAGCTTCTTTATCATCCTGCAGTGAAGACGAGATTACTTGAGATGAATTCGTTCCAAATTGGGGATTGAATTCAACGAAGAATTCAACCACAAAAAAAACGCCCTACGAAGTAATGTTGGGTAACCAACCAAGAGGTATAGCCGATGCTGTTCTGGCCAACGAAGTGTCATTACAGGAGGCAGACCGGGGCGATCTATCGAAAATATGTACGGACGTCAAACGAATGACTGATGCAAACCTGGTCAAATAAAAGCAAACATTTGACAAAGTGATTGAATTCAACGAAGAATTCAAGCGGACGTCAAACGAATGACTGATGCAAACCAGGTCAAATAAAAGCAAATATTTGACAAAGTGATTGAATTCAACGAAGAATTCAAGCGGACGTCAAACGAATGACTGATGCAAACCAGGTCAAATAAAAGCAAACATTTGACAAAGTGAATGAATTCAACGAAGAATTCAAGCGGACGTCAAACGAATGACTGATGCAAACCAGGTCAAATAAAAGCAAACATTTGACAAAGTGATTGAATTCAACGAAGAATTCAAGAGGACGTCAAACGAATGACTCCCTAATTACCTGATCCTTATATCATTAAAAAGGGTTTTAGATCATGATCGTTACGTAATCGAGGATCCTCAAGGTTCCGTGAGATCTCAAAAGAAAAATGAAGGTGTGTCATCTAACGATAAGATGAAACCTTTCAATACTGACGTCAGTTCTGAATCCAAAGGGGATTTGGATCCTAACGAAACGGATCTCCAAGATAACGAGCGATCCACAATTATTGTGATCAAAGCTAGCAGTGCAAAAAAAAATTACGTATGTCTTGTTTTAATCTGAATTTATATCATTGGTTTATCAATTAATTTTGATTAACATTATAAAACATAAAAAATCAGTCAAAACCTTTAACACAGAACTTTAATCAAAAATAAAAAGAATTAAAGAAATTATAAGTAACAGTAATAAATAAAATCAAACAAGATGCTGTATATGTCCATCACCAACATCTCTACATAACCTAGCTTTTCTTGCTAAGTTGACGTACACTGCAAAGTTGACGTAAACTGGAAAATATATCTAAATTAAGAATAGACATGCGCTGTATAGCTATCTCTGTAATTCAGAGCCACCTGTGATGGCAATAATTTTGGATCACGCGTTAGCTAGCTACAAGAGTTCTAACGAAACGAACTTATAAGAGTCCTAACGAAACTGATCTCGAAGATAGCTAGCAACGGAACTCTTACGAAACGAGTTCTTAAAGAGTCCTAGGCGAGTTCTAAAGAAACGAACTTATAAGGGTCCTAACGAAACGGATCTCTTAAGATGGTTGACCACAAAAGTATAAGAAACTAGCTCTTAGACCACGGCTCTTCCAACCCATGGTAAGGGGTTTGGAGAGGGCAAGTTCTAAAGAAACGAACTTATAAGAGCTCTTTTCTTACTATAGGTACCTATTGCATGTTTTGCTTAATGGAATTTACTAATGAGGCGAACTTATAAGAGTTGTTTTCTTATATTTTAGAGGCGAACTTATAAGTCTTGTACTCTTATGGTCTTATACTCTTATCTTACAATTCTTAGAGTTGTTGTCTTGCTATTAGTATAGCATGTTTACCTATTGCATGTTCTTTTTAATGTAATTTACTAAAGAATCGAACTTATGAGAGTTGCTTTCTTATTGCATAATTTAGAAGCGAACTTATAAGAGTTGTTTTCTTACTATGGGTGTAGCATGTTTTTTTAAAGAAATTTACTAGCTGTAGATCTTAAGCTAATATTTCAGGTCCAACTTAAGATGAACTGGATGGATGACTCCTGTTAGATTTAATGTAAAATTATTAGATAGTAGTCCCATTATTAATATGGCATGTGTCTTATTTATTTCATAGTCTTGTTTTTTAAAATTAACATGTTTTTTATGATCTAGGTAAATCAGTGGCATCGGATCCACGAGGACGTGGATAAGGGAAGCGTGGCCGACTGTAAAGAATATTTTCTACGCCGGCCCTGACGGACGACTAAAAGAAATGGATGTTCTGACAAACAGCATAGATGCCCGAATATGGATAATGAAGTATTTAATGAGTCAGTCGATTATAGTATTTTGTGATAGAAAGACATGTGTACCTAGATATTAGAATAAATGTATTAAATTCTGAATTTGCCTTTAAATATTTAACACTATTACTTATGTAACGGATCTACAAAGCTTTACCCCACTCACCAATCACACTGTATGGATAAATCGCTTTTTATTAATTTCAAACTATTTTAAAAATATGACTAATGCAATGATATTTTAAAGTATGTTAATAAATCGATATCTACAAATTGATGGTGCCTCAGTGGCATTAGACTGCAGTTCGAGAGGTCCCCAGTTGGAACCCGGCTGCTGCTTATCTTTTTTAATTGTTTTAATAAATAATTAAAAGGTTATATACTTAAAATTATATATACCATTTTAAACAACCGTGGTATTATAAAAAATACTATTTTATACTAGTGTAATTTTTGGAATGATAATTATAAATAACAGTTAATACACCTACTAAAAATTCATATTCTATAAGTTAATTATTCTTTCCAAACATGTTGTGTCCTACATAATATGTACATGTACATATTATGTACATGTACAATAACAAAACCGTGGTATTATAAAAAGTACTTTTTATTAGAGTGTAATTTTTGGATTTTTAAGTATTTTATCGTTAAATCGTTTATCGTTAAATTATAATATATTCTTTCCTATAAATAATAAAAAGGTTTTATTATAAAAAAAGTTATCTTATATATAAAAATCTATTGCTGTGCGTTAGTCTCGCTAAAACTCGAGAATGTGTGGACCGATTTGGCTAATTTTGATGTTGAATTATTTGTGGAAGTTCAGGGAAGGTTTATACGGTTTTATATTGTCATTTTAGTAGCCACCAAAATTTTTACAGCTATATGTATAAAATGCTCTTTTTACAGTGTTTGTTGCCATACTCCTCCGAAACGACTTGACCGATCTTTATGAAAGTTTGCAAGTGTACTCGACCGAACCGGTAGTAGGTTGTTATCTATATTTCATACCCGTGCGTCTTAAGGGGGCTTGCCACCCTTATATTTATTTCTATTTTTTCAGAGAAACTCTTTTTTTTTTTAATTTCATATGATGTGGAACGTAAAGATACATACAACCCTAAATTTTCACCTTTCCAGCACTAACCGTTATTTTTTAATGGCCATTTAAATATTTTACATATATATAAACAAAAGAAAGTCGTGACAGTTACCAACACATAACTCGAGAACGACTGAATAGATTTTTATGAAATTTTCCACGTGTACTTGACCGGACCGAGAATAGGTTGTTATGTATTTTTCATATCCGTACGTCGTAACGGGGGCTGCCCCCCTAAAATATTTTTTTATTTTTTTGGTCAAACTGTTTTTTCTTAATTTTATGTGATGTGGAAGGCAAAGGTAAATACAATCCTAAATTTTCACTTTTCTATCTTCGACCGTTATTTTTTAATAGCCATCTAAAGTTTTGCATCTTCTTATATATAAAAATCTATTGCTGTGCGTTAGTCTCGCTAAAACTCGAGAATGTGTGGACCGATTTGGCTAATTTTGATGTTGAATTATTTGTGGAAGTTCAGGGAAGGTTTATACGGTTTTATATTGTCATTTTAGTAGCCACCAAAATTTTTACAGCTATATGTATAAAATGCTCTTTTTACAGTGTTTGTTGCCATACTCCTCCGAAACGACTTGACCGATCTTTATGAAAGTTTGCAAGTGTACTCGACCGAACCGGTAGTAGGTTGTTATCTATATTTCATACCCGTGCGTCTTAAGGGGGCTTGCCACCCTTATATTTATTTCTATTTTTTCAGAGAAACTCTTTTTTTTTTAATTTCATATGATGTGGAACGTAAAGATACATACAACCCTAAATTTTCACCTTTCCAGCACTAACCGTTATTTTTTAATGGCCATTTAAATATTTTACATATATATAAACAAAAGAAAGTCGTGACAGTTACCAACACATAACTCGAGAACGACTGAATAGATTTTTATGAAATTTTCCACGTGTACTTGACCGGACCGAGAATAGGTTGTTATGTATTTTTCATATCCGTACGTCGTAACGGGGGCTGGCCCCCTAAAATATTTTTTTATTTTTTTGGTCAAACTGTTTTTTCTTAATTTTATGTGATGTGGAAGGCAAAGGTAAATACAACCCTAAATTTTCACTTTTCTATCTTCGACCGTTATTTTTTAATAGCCATCTAAAGTTTTGCATCTTCTTATATATAAAAATCTATTGCTGTGCGTTAGTCTCGCTAAAACTCGAGAATGTGTGGACCGATTTGGCTAACTTTGATGTTGAATTATTTGTGGAAGTTCAGGGAAGGTTTATACGGTTTTATATTGTCATTTTAGTAGCCACCAAAATTTTTACAGCTATATGTATAAAATGCTCTTTTTACAGTGTTTGTTGCCATACTCCTCCGAAACGACTTGACCGATCTTTATGAAAGTTTGCAAGTGTACTCGACCGGACCGGTAGTAGGTTGTTATCTATATTTCATACCCGTGCGTCTTAAGGGGGCTTGCCACCCTTATATTTATTTCTATTTTTTCAGAGAAACTCTTTTTTTTAATTTCATATGATGTGGAACGTAAAGATACATACAACCCTAAATTTTCACCTTTCCAGCACTAACCGTTATTTTTTAATGGCCATTTAAATATTTTACATCTATATAAACAAAAGAAAGTCGTGACAGTTACCAACACATAACTCGAGAACGACTGAATAGATTTTTATGAAATTTTCCACGTCTACTTGACCGGACCGAGAATAGGTTGTTATGTATTTTTCATATCCGTACGTCGTAACGGGGGCTGCCCCCCTAAAATATTTTTTTATTTTTTTGGTCAAACTGTTTTTTCTTAATTTTATGTGATGTGGAAGGCAAAGGTAAATACAACCCTAAATTTTCACTTTTCTATCTTCGACCGTTATTTTTTAATAGCCATCTAAAGTTTTGCATCTTATATATAAAAATCTATTGCTGTGCGTTAGTCTCGCTAAAACTCGAGAATGTGTGGACCGATTTGGCTAATTTTGATGTTGAATTATTTGTGGAAGTTCAGGGAAGGTTTATACGGTTTTATATTGTCATTTTAGTAGCCACCAAAATTTTTACAGCTATATGTATAAAATGCTCTTTTTACAGTGTTTGTTGCCATACTCCTCCGAAACGACTTGACCGATCTTTATGAAAGTTTGCAAGTGTACTCGACCGAACTGGTAGTAGGTTGTTATCTATATTTCATACCCGTGCGTCTTAAGGGGGCTTGCCACCCTTATATTTATTTCTATTTTTTCAGAGAAACTCTTTTTTTTTAATTTCATATGATGTGGAACGTAAAGATACATACAACCCTAAATTTTCACCTTTCCAGCACTAACCGTTATTTTTTAATGGCCATTTAAATATTTTACATCTATATAAACAAAAGAAAGTCGTGACAGTTACCAACACATAACTCGAGAACGACTGAATAGATTTTTATGAAATTTTCCACGTGTACTTGACCGGACCGAGAATAGGTTGTTATGTATTTTTCATATCCGTACGTCGTAACGGGGGCTGCCCCCCTAAAATATTTTTTTATTTTTTTGGTCAAACTGTTTTTTCTTAATTTTATGTGATGTGGAAGGCAAAGGTAAATACAACCCTAAATTTTCACTTTTCTATCTTCGACCGTTATTTTTTAATAGCCATCTAAAGTTTTGCATCTTATATATAAAAATCTATTGCTGTGCGTTAGTCTCGCTAAAACTCGAGAATGTGTGGACCGATTTGGCTAATTTTGATGTTGAATTATTTGTGGAAGTTCAGGGAAGGTTTATACGGTTTTATATTGTCATTTTAGTAGCCACCAAAATTTTTACAGCTATATGTATAAAATGCTCTTTTTACAGTGTTTGTTGCCATACTCCTCCGAAACGACTTGACCGATCTTTATGAAAGTTTGCAAGTGTACTCGACCGGACCGGTAGTAGGTTGTTATCTATATTTCATACCCGTGCGTCTTAAGGGGGCTTGCCACCCTTATATTTATTTCTATTTTTTCAGAGAAACTCTTTTTTTTTAATTTCATATGATGTGGAACGTAAAGATACATACAACCCTAAATTTTCACCTTTCCAGCACTAACCGTTATTTTTTAATGGCCATTTAAATATTTTACATCTATATAAACAAAAGAAAGTCGTGACAGTTACCAACACATAACTCGAGAACGACTGAATAGATTTTTATGAAATTTTCCACGTGTACTTGACCGGACCGAGAATAGGTTGTTATGTATTTTTCATATCCGTACGTCGTAACGGGGGCTGCCCCCCTAAAATATTTTTTTATTTTTTTGGTCAAACTGTTTTTTCTTAATTTTATGTGATGTGGAAGGCAAAGGTAAATACAACCCTAAATTTTCACTTTTCTATCTTCGACCGTTATTTTTTAATAGCCATCTAAAGTTTTGCATCTTATATATAAAAATCTATTGCTGTGCGTTAGTCTCGCTAAAACTCGAGAGTGTGTGGACCGATTTTGCTAATTTTGATGTTGAATTATTTGTGGAAGTTCAGGGAAGGTTTATACGGTTTTATGTTGTCATTTTAGTAGCCACCAAAATTTTTACAGCTATATGTATAAAATGCTCTTTTTACAGTGTTTGTTGCCATACTCCTCCGAAACGACTTGACCGATCTTTATGAAAGTTTGCAAGTGTACTCGACCGAACTGGTAGTAGGTTGTTATCTATATTTCATACCCGTGCGTCTTAAGGGGGCTTGCCACCCTTATATTTATTTCTATTTTTTCAGAGAAACTCTTTTTTTTAATTTCATATGATGTGGAACGTAAAGATACATACAACCCTAAATTTTCACCTTTCCAGCACTAACCGTTATTTTTTAATGGCCATTTAAATATTTTACATCTATATAAACAAAAGAAAGTCGTGACAGTTACCAACACATAACTCGAGAACGACTGAATAGATTTTTATGAAATTTTCCACGTGTACTTGACCGGACCGAGAATAGGTTGTTATGTATTTTTCATATCCGTACGTCGTAACGGGGGCTGCCCCCCTAAAATATTTTTTTATTTTTTTGGTCAAACTGTTTTTTCTTAATTTTATGTGATGTGGAAGGCAAAGGTAAATACAACCCTAAATTTTCACTTTTCTATCTTCGACCGTTATTTTTTAATAGCCATCTAAAGTTTTGCATCTTATATATAAAAATCTATTGCTGTGCGTTAGTCTCGCTAAAACTCGAGAATGTGTGGACCGATTTGGCTAATTTTGATGTTGAATTATTTGTGGAAGTTCAGGGAAGGTTTATACGGTTTTATATTGTCATTTTAGTAGCCACCAAAATTTTTACAGCTATATGTATAAAATGCTCTTTTTACAGTGTTTGTTGCCATACTCCTCCGAAACGACTTGACCGATCTTTATGAAAGTTTGCAAGTGTACTCGACCGGACCGGTAGTAGGTTGTTATCTATATTTCATACCCGTGCGTCTTAAGGGGGCTTGCCACCCTTATATTTATTTCTATTTTTTCAGAGAAACTCTTTTTTTTTAATTTCATATGATGTGGAACGTAAAGATACATACAACCCTAAATTTTCACCTTTCCAGCACTAACCGTTATTTTTTAATGGCCATTTAAATATTTTACATCTATATAAACAAAAGAAAGTCGTGACAGTTACCAACACATAACTCGAGAACGACTGAATAGATTTTTATGAAATTTTCCACGTGTACTTGACCGGACCGAGAATAGGTTGTTATGTATTTTTCATATCCGTACGTCGTAACGGGGGCTGCCCCCCTAAAATATTTTTTTATTTTTTTGGTCAAACTGTTTTTTATTAATTTTATGTGATGTGGAAGGCAAAGGTAAATACAACCCTAAATTTTCACTTTTCTATCTTCGACCGTTATTTTTTAATAGCCATCTAAAATTTTGCATCTTATATATAAAAATCTATTGCTGTGCGTTTGTCTCGCTAAAACTCGAGAATGTGTAGACCGATTTGGCTAATTTTGATGTTGAATTATTTGTGGAAGTTCAGGGAAGGTTTATACGGTTTTATATTGTCATTTTAGTAGCCACCAAAATTTTTACAGCTATATGTATAAAATGCTCTTTTTACAGTGTTTGTTGCCATACTCCTCCGAAACGACTTGACCGATTTTTATGAAAGTTTGCAAGTGTACTCGACCGGACCGGGAGTAGGTTTATGTCTATATTTTATACCTCTACGTCATAAGAAGGTTGCGTGTGACGTCATAACTCTCGCAATAATGACGTGAAAAATACGAAATTAATTCGGTGTACTCCTAATTCCGAACAGAACCTTACTAAATTTTTTTTCTAGCTCAATCGGTGTCCAAAATACAATATCTTAAGCCTTAGAAATATTCTGAGGACAGAAGAAGAACGAGCAACAAATTTCATCGAAGAAAAGTGCAACTGTTTAACTTTTGAACTTAATTTGGGCAAAATATGAATTTCTTAATTTTTCGAAACTTTCAAAAAATATCTCTATATAACTTTTCTGACGAACGGCAAGCAGAAGAAAAGTTCTGAGCACACGAAAAGAACAAGCAGTAAATTATAAAATTTTATTTAATTTTAATTAATTTTGTTTCATTTTATTAAATTTTAATTATTTTTATTAGATTCTATTAATTTTTTTTAATTTTATTATTTTTTTAAATTCATTTATTATTTTTATTTAAGTTTATTCAGTTTTATTTATTTTTATTAACTTTTATTCAATTTTATGAAATTTTGTTTCATTTTATTTAATGATATTTAATTTTAATTTTATTTTATTTTTCAACACCTATATAGTTGGACAACCCCGAACCCAATTATAAATACAGGGTTGTTTTGAATGTAAATAAAATAAAGCTGTTATATTCATTATAAGAAAAACAAATTTAAGATTGCAACTATTGCACTGCAAACTTTTTCTAACTAAACTTTATTACTTCAAACATTATCTGTAATTCATTAAAAATAATAATAAAAACTCATTCACATCGAGCATTTTTTGTTTATTAATTACGAATTCCTTTTGTTTATTTTAAGTTTATTGTTTACAAAAGTTTGTTCCTATCTATTGAGGCAGTACGAAGTCTGCCGGGTCAGCTAGTTTTTTATAAAAGTGTAATTATATTATAATTTTATTCAGTTTGTTTGTTATCACTTTGGTCGTTAATTTTAGTGTTGTGTTTAATAAATTAATTTGTCTGTAATTCTTCGAATCCGATTTTTCTCCCTTTTTGAAGAGAGGTATTAGGATGCTTGATCTCCATTCTTGTGGTATTCTCTTTTGTTCTATTATTCTTTGGATTAGTTTTAATAGTTGTTTGGTCAGATTTTGTACTCCGTATTTTGGGAGTTCATTTGAACTACTTTTTCTACTTGTTATACTACAACTAATAACGTGTCCTCCATTCATCTCATTTAACTATAGGTACCGTTAACGTCATCTGAACGTTGTCATCTAATAACGTCTTATACCCCACATTGTGCTCTTATGTCTTCATGCCGTATTTATTATCTTCTTAATTATTTACTAACTCTATAGTAGGGGAGCAAAGTATGCTAAATGTGCAGACACTCGAGCGTTATGGGGAGCTATTGGGTTGTGAAGAGTAGGTCCTAAAACCAAAAAAAGTTAAGTAAAGTTTTCCATTTTAGTGGGCGCTTGCCATCTTTTAATTTAATTTTCCATTTCCAGCAATCTTTCTTTCCGATTATAACGCCATCTATTCATAATTCGAAAAAACGTTTCAAATAAAAGTTACTTATTTTTACGTAAGGAATCCAAATCTGCAATAAAAAATGGGGGCTCCTACTTAAGATTTTAAAGTAACCCCCACCCCACCTCCGTGGGGGGTCGTGTTTGGTGTCATTCAATAGATTTTCCAAAAATATTGAATAAGTGTATTTTACAGTTTTTCGATCTGATGTTCATTTCGCGAAATATCGCGGGATTCGTATTTAAAATATTAAATTTACCCCCCACCCCTCTCCGTGGGAAGTCGTGTTTGGTATTATTCGATCGATTTTTAACAAATATTGAGCATATATTTTTTAGTTTTACGCTGTCATTCATTTCGCGAAATATTCGCTTTTTTCTTGTGAAACTTTGGGACTCACCCATATCCTTACGCCCGGCTCAAATCGTCAGATTTTTGAAATATACACTCTTTTGCATGTACTTAACTTAACTTATCTTAATCTGACGATTTCGAGTTTTTCTAAGGATATATATTTTTTTCGGGCCCCCCTTAACGAACCCCCCTGTGTTAAGAGCTAATATTTAGTAGAGGTACATCTGCAGGGTACCACGTTTCTCACCATATGCTAATCTGACGCGCTCGAGTAACTGCAAAAATCCCCGCTTGGGCTCCCCTACCACTACTGTAAACATATTTTGTGGTTTTATCAAGAAATTTAAAAAAAGGTGTAGGCCGCCGTTTTGTTATAAGCCTGACAGAATCTGCATTTCGCAGATCATTCCTATTTATATCTCGTAGATATTTGGATCTGTTCTTCCAAAATTCGTGTATAAAAGTTTTCGAGTGTTTGGGACCCGTTTGTTTGTAATAGTGGTTACATTCCATCCGTTCCACCGAGTCCGATATTGTTCTTTTGGCTGTGCCTCTGCGTATTGCCATGCACAATGTAAGAACACTGTCATCAGAGATTTTATTTTATTTATCGTATGGCAATTACAACACATTTAGAACAAAATTACAAACACTAGTAATATAGGTATATGACAAACTTTAAATAGTTACAAACAAACATCAAGTGTATTAATATAACCAATTGACTCTGAAGTTGCAAACAGGAAGTCTTCAGGGCTACCATTGTAGGATCTTGAGGGACACTCTTCAATAATGTGGTCAATGGTTTGGTTCTCCCCACAGTCACATTGAGGAGATGGGTTCTTTCCCCATTTTTGTATCATGTATGCACATCTGCCATGTCTGGTTCGGATCCTATTTAGAGTGGACCATGTTTTACGTGGAAGATCAAAACCTAGTGGCGTGTGGGTAATGCGGGCATGTTATTTTTCCATGCGTTCCATTCTTGGGACCATGCATTCGTGATGTTGAACTCCTCATGTATCATTCTTGCCATTTTTATTGGTGGTTTTCTAGAGCGGAGACGGGTATTTCGTGCATCCTCGGTATCTTTGTGGATCGGCAGATTTATATTGTTCATGATCTTTTTGTATTCACGTGTAAGTGCGTCAACTCGTCGTAAATGTGGAGGTGGGATGTGACTTAATACTGAAAGCCATTGGGTGGGAGTTGATTTAATTGTACCAGCTATCATCCTCATAGTGCTGTGCAGCTGAGTGTCGACCTTTTTTACGTATGGGCTGTGTAGTCAAACTGGAGCACAATATTCAGCGGTCGAGAAAACAAGGGCTAAGGCAGTAGAGCGTAGAGTGGCAGCCGATGCTCCCCAGGTGGTACCGCAGAGCTTCTGTATGATGTTATTTCTTGTACTCAACTTTTCGGCAGTTTTTGTTAGATGCTCTTTAAATTATAGCGTTCTGTCTAGTGTTACGCCCAGGTACTTAGGTGTTTTGTTGTGGGTAAGTGTGGTATTTTCAAACCGTATGTTGAGTTCCTTTCCAGCAAGTTTATTGTTCAGGTGAAAGCAACGAACTTCTGTTTTGGATGCATTTGGTTGAAGTCGCCACTTGCGAAAATATTTGCCTAATATATATAAGTCTGCCGTCAGAACTTCTTCAGACGTTTATAGTGTTCTGCATCGTGTAGTGAGGGCCCAGTCATCGGCGTATCCGAACTTTCTTGATTGTATTTCCGGCGTGTCTGCTCAGTATAAGCTAAATAGTAGTGGAGAGAGCCCTGACCCCTGTGGTAGGCCATTCTTGAGTTTCTTTGGTGGGCTGATATCTGTGCCATCACTACTTGAAACATTCGGTCGTTGAGCATGCTATCTATTAGGCGTGCTATTGGTTTACAGGGGATTGCACGGAGAATTTTGTATATGAGGCCCTCTCTCCATACTGTATCGTAAGCTAACGAGAGATCAATAAATGCCGCTGAAGTTTTAAGTCTTCTTTTGATACCCGCTTCGATGTAGGTGGTGAGTGACATTACCTGGTCCGCGTAGCTTTGTTCTGGTCGTAAACCTGCTTGTTCGACTGGGATCACCTGGAACAGTTCTGTGCTGATTCTATTATATATAAGCCTCTCTAATAGTTTGTAGATGGCAGAGAGAAGCGCAATTGGTCTGTAGTTTTTAGGTTCTCGGCGGGTTTGCCTGGCTTTAGTATAACTATTATCTTAGAGCGCTTTAGTTATTGTGGAATATTTCCAGTTTCCATGATGTCTGTGAAAAATCGAGCCAGCCAAACTTTTGTATACTTGCCACAATTTATTAGGAAATCAGGGTGAATATTATCAAATCCTGGTGCTTTTGCTGGCTTAACGTCTTTAAGAGCCTCTGATATGTCTTCGCTGGTGAAGGGGAGGGAATGCTCCGTTTCTGTGGCTACATGTTTTAAAGATTTAAGTTCTCTCTTTACGTAGATGGTGTGTGCTTTATCCTTTGGTGCCCTGGATGTTTTTACTACATGTAATGCTACGGCCTCTGGCTTTACGGCTGCCTCTCGGCGTTTCGTCCTGACACCACTCCCTAATTTTCTTAATAATAACCATGTCTGTCTGCTTGATTTCTGGAAGTTTATACTTTCTACTGTTTCGGTCCGCTATTTCTTGGTCGCCAGTTTCAAGAAAGCTCTGATATAACTCCTCGCTATCTTCTGACCAGATATATATATATATATATATATATATATATATATATATATATATATATATATATATATATATATATATATATATATATATATATATATATATATATATATATATATATCAATCAAATGAAATAGAGAATGTGGAGAAATCCCCTTACGAATAATTTACACATCCACCATTTTGGGTTGGGAAAATTTTTCACTATATATATATATATATATATATATATATATATATATATATATATATATATATATATACAGGGCGTCCCAGACTAATTTACCCACGCTATATCTCTTAAACGAATAGAGATTTTCGAATGGGACAAAAAGTGATCTATTCTACTTGTAATACACTTTAATATGGCGTAGAAAAAAATCATCCCCTAAATATTCATCCCTTAGTTACAACCCCTAACTTTAATTTTTTTAATAGCACTCTGTATATTTTTTTATAGTTTTGGATGTGGTCTTCTATCGTCATTCAACACATTTTTTGAAAATAAAATCGGTTCGTAAATAACCAAGAAAATATCAGTTTAGTTTTGTTAATTATGTGTCCCAGACTAATTTATCCAGGCTATATTTCTTAAACGAATAGAGATTTTCGAATGGGACGAAAACTGATCTATTACATTTGTAATACACTTTAATATGGCGTAGAAAAAAAAAATTATCCCCCAAATATTCATCCCTTACTTACAACCCCTAACTTTATTTTTTTTTAATAACACCCTGTAAGTTAGGGATGAATATTTAGGGGATGAATTTTTTCTACGCCATATGAAAGTGTATTACAAATGGAATAGATCAGTTTTTGTCTCATTCGAAAATCTCTATTCGTTTAAGAATTATAGCCTGGATAAATTAGTCTGGGACACACAATTAACAAAAATAAACTGATAGTTTCTTCGTTATTTACGAACCGATTTTATTTTCAAAAAATATGTTGAATAGACGATAAAAGACCACATCCAAAATTATAAAAAAATATACAGGGTGCTATTAAAAAAATTAAAGTTAGGGGTTGTAACTAAGGGATGAATATTTAGGGGATGATTTTTTGTACGCCATATTAAAGTGTATTACCAGTAGAATATATTACTTTTTGTCCCATTCGAAAATATTTATTCATTTAAGAGATATAGCATGGGTAATTTAGTCTGGGACACCCTGTATATATATATAAAGGTATTCAGCTAGTGAATTCAGAGGTTGAATCGGTCAATTTAGTTGGCAATTAAATAAAGAAGTCAACTACTTCATTGATATATTGAAAACGTTTCGCTTTACAATTTCGAAAGCTTCATCAGTTCACTACAAATAAAGGATGAAGTCTATGAGTATAAATAACCTTAACAAAAGTGATATAATACTTACAAAGCAATTTGTAGTATGTTTAAGATGTTAAAACAAAAATTCTACAGATACTACTCATTCTATAACAACAACTTAACGATACCTACACTGCGGAAAAATACACCATGTATTAATGTTCATTGGCTGGTTATTTAATTCGGTGATTTGAATCTCACTGAAGCCTTCATTTGTAGTTGATCACCGTTAGACGAATTAGCGGCAAATGAGATGTTATTTTTCCCTATGCCAAATCCACCCACTAGCCGACGACACGCATGTTTGTAAGATTTATGGCTCAAGCCCTTGAGTAAGAGGTAGAATATTGACTTAACTTATACAGGGGTGTTAGAGAAATTTTTTGTTCGAAGGGTAGAATAATGTGGCAGAATTATTTGAAGCTTTAAATCTCGGAATATGGGTTGTGTTGATTTGTTTGTTATGTAAGATGGGATTTATTATGGCAGAATTATTTGAATCTTTGCATCTCAGAATATGGGTTATGTGGGTTATAAAAAAAATACCGGCGGGCCTGGAAATAGATATGAAAAAACGGACTACTTAGCTAAGTTATAAACGGAAAAAACGGAAAAAAAAGGAAAAAACGGACTACTTAGCTTCAAATAATTCTGCCATAATAAATCCCATCTTACATAACAAACAAATCAACACAACCCATATTCCGAGATTTAAAGCTTCAAATAATTCTGCCACATTATTCTACCCTTCGAACAAAAAATTTCTCTAACACCCCTGTATAAGTTAAGTCAATATTCTACCTCTTACTCAAGGGCTTGAGCCATAAATCTTACAAACATGCGTGTCGTCGGCTAGTGGGTGGATTTGGCATAGGGAAAAATAACATCTCATTTGCCGCTAATTCGTCTAACGGTGATCAACTACAAATGAAGGCTTCAGTGAGATTCAAATCACCGAATTAAATAACCAGCCAATGAACATTAATACATGGTGTATTTTTCCGCAGTGTAGGTATCGTTAAGTTGTTGTTATAGAATGAGTAGTATCTGTAGAATTTTTGTTTTAACATCTTAAACATACTACAAATTGCTTTGTAAGTATTATATCACTTTTGTTAAGGTTATTTATACTCATAGACTTCATCCTTTATTTGTAGTGAACTGATGAAGCTTTCGAAATTGTAAAGCGAAACGTTTTCAATATATCAATGAAGTAGTTGACTTCTTTATTTAATTGCCAACTAAATTGACCGATTCAACCTCTGAATTCACTAGCTGAATACCTTTAAATTTAAATTAACGGTCGCATACCTTGCAATGCTATATATATATATATATATATATATATATATATATATATATATATATATATATATATATATATATATATATATAGGATATATTCTTTGCGATATCCTCTTGGTATGTGTTTTTTGGCTGCACTTAGCACGGCACCAACAAATCTGTGGTAGTTTTTGATATTAGGTGTAATCCATCCTAGGCATTTATCCAGATCCGCAGAGAAGTCAATCCAGTTGGCCTTTTTAAAATTCCATCTTGGACGTGGGATAGAACTAATTAAAGCGATTTGCGTCCCTACTTCTATTATTACTGGTCGATGTTGGCTGTCATCAGAGAAAAGTTACTGGAACTGGAAGAGTTAAAACACATTAAATGAAACAGTGTGGGTTTGTAAAAAGTCAGACCTAAAGAGAAAGTTGATCTGAAACTAATTTATAATGGGCGTCGAAACGTTAATAAATTCATTTTTTTTTGGTAAAATTGTGGCTTATTTCCCATTTAAAATAGTTCATTCTAAAGAGAAATAATAAATAACTCTGAAATCATGACATCATTAATTTTCAATATGGAAAATAAAGAAAAAATAGGTGTTGGATTTATGTTACATAACAGACACTACGAATATCTAAAAACTTAAAAGGGTTAAACCAAGAATAATTGATAATGAATAATTGATTGTCTGATTAGTACACTTAAGCGTAAAACCAGTGTTAAAATAATTCAAGCCTATGATTCCTTCATCCACAAATTCGGATGAGGAAATGAAATATTTTATGAAGACCTAGAATATTCAATAAGACTAGCACCTACTACACACAACCTAATAATGGGCGACTCTATATGAGGCTCTCAGAGCAACAGTGGCCTAACCCCAAAAACGAAGTTTTGAGATAAATGAAATATTTGCATTCGTATTTCCATTATGCTTATGGGATGGCGCTACAAATTATGTAGTGCCATTTAGCCAAATATAGAGGTAGGTTGTGTAGACACTGTAGACCCTTGTTAATCTGAAGATTTAATGTTGCTGCTTTTATTGATATATTAATCAAAAAATGCTCAATTTGTGGCTTAGGCCACTCTTGCTCTGAGCGCCTCGTATTATGATAGGTTAGGTAATACACCGGATGAAACCGACATAGCAGTGTCACTACTGATTTGGCCAACGAAATGAATGGGTTGAAATGTTTTTGGATTTCTTAATTCAAAATGGTCTCTGCGATGAACAGTTTTTTTTTTCAAATATTTTAAGGTCTCCAAAATAAAATGAATATAGCCAGTATAGATCGACTTACCAAAAATGAAATTCGAGTTTGTCCTTACCAACATCAAAAACATAGTCCATGATGTACCTAACAGTTCAGTACTTAATATTTGTTCAGTAGAAAATGACCATAGAATGGTTACTTCGAAATTCATACTAAATCTCGAAAAACAAAGATACCTACTAAATAATAAAAAACACGCCAAATATCGATCATGTATTATAGAGAGGATATTCTGAGATGCCTGGTGATAATAAAAATATAGATATGGATGTCGAAACCAAAAACGATAATTTAATAAAAGCTATCAAGTGCAGCAAGCACCTCTACCGGTTTCGAAACTTTATAGTCTCATATCAGGAGGCACATATTATGCTGCTCTCTCTGACCGAACTAGGACAAACACCGCCGTGCAGTCACGGATTGCAACGAACGAAATGGCAGGGATGCCCTAGCGGCAACTGCTAGCAAAAGACTAAATTTTCAATCTAATAGTACATAAAACAACACTAAAAAATGTTACTCTACATCCTACCAGATTGAAAATAACGGGAACCTTCTCTGGTAACACCTCCGAGGCTTCTACAATTTGTAAGCCCTAACGGATGCTGAGACTAAGGAAGCTGAGGGAATTTTACAATTTATAATTCACGTCCCATCTGCTCAGCGCGGTAAAGTTCCAACTAGTATTTTGATTTACATGTTTATTCTGATTGTAGTACGAAGGGAACTCGTTCTCGTTGGAACTTTACCGCGCTGAGCAGATGGGACGTGAATTATAAATTGTAAAATTCCCTCATCTTTAGGGGTCGCCAAGTTCTTGAAAATTTCAAGATGTTGTCTTGATTTCAAGACAAGATCAAGACAAGAAGTAATTTTAGAATTCAAGACAAGACAAGAAATTGTATGTCAATACCAAGATTTCTTGTCAAGAAAACAAGAAATCTTGAAATATCTGGACTAATATTGAAAACTCTAAAACGTGTTTATTTGTGAAAAAGGTAACATATTTTAACATAACATGACATATATAGGGTGAGGCAGATAAAGGGCCTATTAGAAATATCTCGAGAACTAAAGTAAAGAAAATGATGAAAATTGGAATATAGGGGTTTTGAGGTGTGAACTATTTAATGAAAATATTTTGGTCTCTTTGCTACTTCCGGTTATACCGGAAGTTGATTTTAACTTCGTTTTTTTTAATGGGACACCCTATATATTTTTACGTTTTTGGATTCTCCTCGATTTCTTATTTCTTAAAATATCAGGTTTTGTAATATTGTACAGGGTAGATTAAAAGATAATTACGTTTTTTTATTAATTTCGTAGCAAAATTCACACCCTGTAGAATTGTAGTAGTTTTACATCAAAATACCTTTATATGTTCAAATGATTTTTAATATGGTCTACTATTGTTACCAATTATTAGTATAGCTAAATTTTGAATTTTAGTATACAGGGTGGGTCGAAACTCGGAATGTGTATTATCTGACTTTTCTTAAATGGGACACACTATATTTTAGTATTGTAATGAAATGGTTTTTTGTGGTACTTTTTAATTTCTTAAGCATTCCCTATACCCAACTGCTTTAATTTGTGCTTAATTGTTAATCGCACCAACAATCTTAACTACGTAGATATTTTGATAGCTCAACCATTATTGGCAATTTTAAGTATCAGTCTCGATTAGTATGTATTTATTTCAGAAAAATTATTTGTGATTGAATATTTTTACGGCCAACCTAATAAAATTTCAGGTATTTGGTGTTGCAATTAATGTTTGGCTTGAATCACCAATAACTCACAAATTGAAGCAGTTAGGTATAGGGATTGCTTAAGAAATTAAAAAGTATCCTAAACTAACATTTCATTACAATACTAAAATACAGGGTGTTCCATTTGAGAAAACTCAGAAAATACTCATTCTGAGTTTCGACCAACCCTGTATACAAAAAAGGAAAAATTTAACTAGACCAATAATTCTTAACATAGTAGACTATATTAAAAATAATTTGAACATAAACAGAGTTTATTATGTCAAACTACTACAATTCTACAGGGTGTGAATTTTGCTACGAAATTAATAAAAAAACGTAATTATCTTTTAACCTACCCTGTATAATATTACAAAAACTTATATTTTAAGAAAGAAGAAATCAAGGAGAATCCAAAAATGTAAAAATATACAGGGTGTCTCATTTAAAAAAACGAAGTTACAACCAACTTCCGGTATAACCGGAAGTAGCAAAGAGACCAAAATATCTTCATTAAATAGTTCACACCTCAAAACCCCTGTATCCCGATTTTTATAATTTTCTTATCTTGAGTTCTCGAGATATTTCTAATAGGCCCTTTATCTGCCTCACCCTGTATATTCATATTTTAATGTATTGGACACTTTTTTGCCAAAACAATTTAAAAAAATATAAAAAAAAATAATAAAAGATACTAGAGCGTCGATGACACAGGGCGAGTTTGCAAGCTGTAAGCTAGTTAACTAGCCCTGTGTCATCATTGCTGCTATTACTGGTTGCAAATAGAGTGTCTGCGTGTTTGTAGCTTTATCAAAAATGTCAACGGAATTAGTTCGCGCGGGCGTAGTTATTTGGCTCATGCAGTCAAGAATGTTTTAGAACGAAAACTAAAGAAAAGCTTAAAGCAGAAAAGAAAATGGGTAAAATCATGGATAAGAAAAAGCGATTATGGTGCTTCCTAAGGTTTATTGAGAGAACTGAAGGTCGAAGATCCCTTTGCTTATAGAAATAATGTTGAGAACGAATAGTTCAACATTTCATGATTTGATTGCAACTAGCTAGTGTTTGACTACTGAGCGGGTGTAAAGTAGGGTGGTGCGAAAAAAGTCAAGTTGATAGTTCCGTATCGCTATAGTGCGGAAAAGTTGCGATTGGTAATTACAAGAAAAACAAAAAAGAATTATTCAAATCGGACTTTATCTTCCGATCCTGCAACGGACCTAAAGATTATGAAAAAAAATAAAATTTTACCTTTTTTCAAAAAATTTTATTAATCGTTCGAGTACGTTTTATTTATCGCTATAGTAAAATTTATTTACACTTTGCATGGTTTCGTACTAAAAAAAAATTGTTTTACGCATTTAAGGGATATTTTCCAAACCCGCAAGGCCAATCAAAATCTATAAAAATTTAAAATGTTTGATGATTTTGAAAAATTTAAAAACATTTAGTTATTTCATTTTTTTTTTGTTACATTGTAAAGTTCTTCGCTTGTTTAGATATTGTATGACAATATTTAAACAACCCAGAACTCAAAACGAGGGGGTGGTTGCACTTCTAGCTCCACACCCACCCTTCTCTCCAACCAATCAATGAGTGTGTGTTTTTTACATTATTTACATAATATGTACATTTCTTTTTCATCTGTTTGTGTCCAACTCTCAAATACCAACTTTGCATTTTGATTTGTTGGTAAAATCTGGCAGCATGGACCTTGATTTGAGTGTTGTCCTGATACATCCATCTCTTGATTGACGCCCACATATATTAGCATTAGACGATGCTTCCGTGGCCAACTTTAGGCACACTGTTCATCAGCTGGCTTGTGGCAAGAATAGTTTTGTATATTCCAGTATGACTTGTCGTCCGATGTAATACATGGAGTTATATCTTCATTTCAAACTCTTCGAGGAAGTGGTGGAGAAGATAGTTTTGCAACATTCCAATCTATTATTTTAGTTTAGTCATGTGCTTCAAAATTTCAAGTAGTAGGGAGAAAGGAAACATATTAGAGAGCTAGGGCCAAGGAGAGTGTTAAAAGCCGGACATACTAAAGCTAAGGGCAAAAGTATTAGAAATTTCATCCCTCCTACTTTAAATTTTCAATCACAGGACTACACTGAAATAATAGACTGGAATGTTACAAAACTATCTTATCCACCAGTTCTCGGAAGAGTTTCAAATGAAGATATAACTTCTTGCATTACATCGGGAGACATGCCAGACTGGAATGTACAAAACTATCCCTGCCACATGCAAGCTGACGAGCGGTGTCTAAAGTTGCCCACGGTAGCACTGTCTAATACTAATGTATGTGGGCCCCAATCAACAGATGGATTCATCAGGAAAACATTTAAATCAAGGTCCATGCTGCCAGATTTTACCAAGAAATCACGATACAAAGTTGATGTTTAAGAGCTGGACAAACAGATGGAAAAGAAATGTACATATGTAAATAATGTAAAAAACACACACTCATTGGTTCGTTCGAGATAGGTGTGCGTGTGGAGCTAGAACTGTAACCACCCCCTCGTTTTGAGTTCTGGGTTGTTTAAATATTGTCATACAATATCTAAACAAGCGAAGAGCTTCACAATGTAACAGAAAAATGAGATAACTAAATGTTTTTTAATTTATCAAAATCATCAAAAATTTCAAATTTTTATAGATTTTTATTGACCTTGCTGGATCGGAAGATATTCGTTAAATGCGGAAATCTATTTTTTTTTATTACTCTACCATGCAATCTGTAAATAAATTTTACTATAGCGATAAATAAAACGTACACGTAGGATAAATAAATTTTTTTTAGAAAAAAGGTAAAATTTAATTTTTTTCATAACCTTTAGGCCTGTTGCGGGATCAGAAGATAAAGTCCGATTTGAATAATTATTATTTTGTTTTTCTTGTAATTACCAATCGCAACTTTTCCGCACTATAGCGACACGGAATTATCAACTTGACTTTTTTCGCACCACCCTAGTGTAAAGTTTTGTTGGTCATCGACACTCGTTGACTCTCTCATTTTCTAGCTTTTAAACTCACCGACTAGTAGCTTCTAAACTAGCCCCGTATCATCGACGCTTTACCTAATCCTGTTCAAAATAAAATTGTAGACTATATTTTATTTTAAATAACAAAGTTAGCACATTTTTAAATCGGAACTGATAAGTCATGAATTAAAACAAAGCAACTGCACATAAATTTTGCGTTTGTCAGTGGCAGTGGAGGTCGTATTGGCAAGCAAAGCAAAAAAAAGGTCGCTGGGGAATCACCAGACCGGGTAATCAAGAAATTTCAAGATCTTGAAATTTCTTGAGTCAAGACAAGATATAAGATATCAAGAAAACGTCAAGACAAGATTTTTTAAATTTTCTTGATTTTTTTTTTCAAGACAAGACAAGAAGTTTTTATCAAGACAAGAATTCTTGTCTTGTCGACCCCTACTCATCTTCCTTAGTCTCAGCATCCGTTATGACTTGCAAATTGTAGAAGCCTCGGAGGTGTTACCGGAGAAGGTTCCCATTGTTTTTGTACAAGAATTCATCTGTACTCATTAGATATCTTTTAAAAACACCCTTTAATTATCTACGCTAATTTCTTTCGGTTATTTAAATGTCATCATAAACAATTCCAACCTTCTTTCGTTACATAAACATTATTGACCTAGATCGTGAGGTGTAAGTATACATACAGCCACTATAAACACTTTTCAGGGTCGACGCTGACTTCGCACTTTTCAATATTTATACAACCAAAACATATAAGGGATTCCTCATTACACATTCCACATTCGTCATTCTATTATTAGATGTAAGATTATTCACATTAAAAGAGAGTGTCATCTACACTCCGCGGGGACGACGTTACGTAAGTTGCTACCAGCTGGTACTCATGCGAGTATAATAAAACAACTTGAACAGTGACACGACTAGTAATCATTCCACCCCTCGGATAAGGGTTAACCACCCTTACCGGGAGAAGATAGCCCTAATAATCCTGGACCATCATATGGCGACCCAAGACCAGGGAAGAAACTGAAGTAAACTGGAACGAGAAATGGAAAGAAAAACGTCTATGGCTGAGGATCTGGTACCTCGACCACCCTAGAATACAGTGTGGTATGTAGAAAGGATGGAGACAGCAGGCCTGACATGGAACTAAGTGGACAATGGTATGGAGATGGAACATCGTGGGACAATGGACAATGCCAGGGAACGTGGATCGAGAACTTTTGGTGATACGAAGACAAACGTTTAAAGTAGTGAGTCTATATTTTGTTCTTATAGTATTTCCACGATATTTCTTAACAAATGAATGAAATAGCAGTAATGTAATTAGTATTTTTATCTATTTATTTTTAATTATCTTTATGGGTATTATTGGAATTTTTTTTAACACATATTAAAGTTATTCACATGGCATATTACCATTATTATTTGAGGTATATATTATTTATATTATTTATTACGAGGGTACATTTTTGCAATTTTTTTTTATGATTTTAATATTTGCTATCGTAAATATACACTATCAATATAAATATATAACAAATATACGCTATATGCATAATACGTTTACATTATTATTCTAACTACTTATTTACAAGGGTAATATAACGTTATTTATTTTTGAACTATTATTTATTATTATTGCAATTTTTTTTTTACATATTTTTACCATATATCGACGTATTATTTTATCTCGTTATTTTTTTACTATATATCTATATACCAAATATCTATATACACCGTAAGACTATCGAATTTATATTTTCGCTAAGAAGTGCAGGAACTGAGGATAGAATATTATGTATAAATGAGTAGCAACAAAGTTACTTGGGAAGATTTTGTCAAAATAGTTGAGGAACTTGCACAAGAAGTAGGAAGACAGAGCAGAAGGGTCTTAAAGAAAAAAGTACCGAAATCTAAGGACATACAGGAAGAAGTAACGACACAGCTAATTAAATCCTATAACAAGTTCACGCACTTAACTAAGAAAAACTGGGAAGCACTTTCGGACAAACAGAGGGAAGCGTGCAACAAATATTTTGGAAAAATCAGAGACAAAGTTATACGCTCATTTCAAGCAGTAAATGTAAGAACAGTGGTTCCAAATTCAATACATCAACCAATCGACGAGGAAGTTGAAGAGGAACAAAGCGACGAGGAAGCAGAAGAAGGAAAAAGCGACGAGGAAGTAGAAGAAGAAATAATTAACGACGAAATAAAAGAGGAAAAAGGTCACATAAAACAAGATATAACAATATTAAACATGGCTCTGACAATCAATGAATTTTTGAATATCGCAAGCAAGATATTGCCCAACGAGTTCGATGGAAGCGCAGGGAAATTACAACCATTTTTGGACGCATTAGAACTACTTGCAAAATTGGCAGAAGGTCATGAAGACACAGCTGTAACGCTAATAAAAACACGACTTACCAATAAGGCTAGGAACTTAATAACCTCGGAAGATACGATTCCACGGATAGCTGAAGCACTGAAGAAAGAACTAAGAGGTGATAATCCGAAGAATTTAATAGCCAAATTAGCCAAGAAAAGGCAAGGGCATAGAGATGCAGCAGTGTACGCATCTGAAGTGGAAGAGTTAGCAGAACAATTAAAAGTAGCATACATAGCGGAAGGAATGCCACTGGAGTTAGCGAAGAAATATACGACGGAAACAGTAGTAACAACAATGAAACGAAACGTTAATGCAGAGAAAGCTAAGCTAATACTGGAAGCAGGTAACTTTACATCACCGCAGGAAGTAGTATCTAAATTTTTATCGATCGATACGACTGAAGAAAATGCACAAGGAAGAGTCTTAAATTATAGGACAAACTACGAGAATAGGAGAGGACAGCAGCAATACAGAAGAGGATACCATAACAAGTATGACAGAGGAAGAAGAAATAACTTCGGACAACGGAACGAAGGAGAAGCAACGGACAATCAACGAAATTATTCGAACAGAAGATACAGACAATTTAACAATCAAACATACAGAGGAAACCAGAGAGGAGGACGTAACAGGAGCGTAAGGTTACTAGAGATAGAGGACAGTCAAGAAGAACAAGAAAACCAGCAGTTGGGGTTTTGAATGAACAAGAAGTTGGAAGCACACAGGCAGAAATAAAATATAACATTTACAACTTCGACCTGAACCTAACGAACTTTGTACGAATGAAAACAGGAATCCTTGAAAACACAAGCACCTTTATCATAGACACACGAGCTGATATTTCAATACTAAAATGTTCACAAGATTTTATGAAGGAACAGGTGAAACCAAACACAAAGGCGAAAATAAAAGGAGTCACTAAAGGAGAGTTGCAAACAATGGGAGAAGTTGAGACAACACTAGAAGTAAAAGGAACTCGATTCGAACACAGCTTTCAATTGGTAGAACCTAACTTTCCAATTCCAACAGACGGAATCATTGGGAGAGACTTTATTTCTAACTTTCAATGTATACTGGACTACGCAAACCTTAAAATGCACATTAAAGAGGACAACGATTGTTACATTAGTACGAAAATTCTGGATAATATAGATAATGACACCATAATAATACCACCCCGATGTGAAATTTACAGAATAGTCAAAATTTTTCAAACGCTAAGGAACGACAGGATAGTGGAGCAACATGAAATACAACCAGGAATATTCATAGCAAGAGCAATTATTTCAAGTAATAATCCATACATCAAAATTTTGAACACAACATACGAAACAATAAACGTAGAGGCAAGCACAATCAGGACGTTGGACATTAAACTATTCAATATATATAGACTAGTCAACGACAGCAAGGATAGGAAAAAAGAATTACGAGAATCACTGAAATTAGACATACCAGAATATATACGAGATAACTTAGTATCGTTATGCGAAGAATATGCAGACATATTCGCCCTAAGGCATGATATGTTAACCTGTAACAATTTCTACGAACAGAAACTAAGAGTTAAAGACCAAACTCCGGTATATATCAAGAATTATAGGACACCTCATGCGCAAACAGAGGAATTAAATCGACAAGTACAAAAACTAAGAGACCAAGGAATCATAGAACCATCTACATCCGAGTACAACAGCCCAGTTGTACTGGTACCGAAAAAAGCTATGGATGGAAATAAAGCATGGAGATTATGCATAGATTTTAGACAATTGAACAAGAAGATAGTTACAGACAAATTTCCATTACCAAGAATAGATTCGATATTAGATCAACTAGGAAGAGCAAAATGGTTTTCAGTTATAGACTTAATGTCAGGTTTTCATCAAATACCATTAGAAAAGTCATCGAGAAAATACACATCGTTTAGCACGGAAAACGGAGCATTTCAATTTACCAGATTACCTTTTGGATTAAATGTAAGCCCGAATAGCTTTTCAAGAATGATGTCAATAGCATTTTCGGGATTAACACCAGATAAAGCATTTCTTTACATGGACGATATATAGTAGTGATAGGAATATCCGAAAAACATCACCTAGACAACCTGAAAAAGACATTTGAGACATGTCGAAAATTCAATTTGAAACTTAACCCAGGAAAATGTCAATTTTTTAGAAGGGAAGTAACATATTTAGGACATGATCTTTCTCGAGAGGGAGTATCGCCCGACAAAGCGAAGTATGCAGCAATTGAACAATATCCGACACCTAAGACAGCGGAAGAAACAAAGAGATTTGTAGCATTTTGCAACTATTACAGACGTTTTATTAAAAATTTTGCGGAAATATGCAGACCACTCAACAGATTATCGAGGAAAGGAGTAGAATTTTTTTGGTCTGAGGAGTGTGAAAAAGCATTCAAAAAGCTTAAAGCATCTCTGACGAAACCACCAATTTTAAAATATCCTGATTTCAACAAACAGTTTATCCTAACAACAGACGCATCCAATGAGAGTTGTTCAGCAATCCTAAGTCAAGATTACAACGGAATAGATCTACCTATAGCATATGCATCAAGAAGTTTTAGTAAAGGAGAATGTAATAAACCTATAATCGTTAAGGAATTACTAGCGATTCATTGGGGAATTAATTATTTTAAATGTTATCTATATAGAGCACCAACATTCAAAGTAAAAACAGACCATAAACCTTTGACACACCTATTTGCAATGAAAGAACCAACCTCAAAACTCACGAGGATCAGATTAGACCTAGAAGAATATGACTTCGAAATAGAGTATATAACAGGGAAAAATAACTACGCAGACAGCCTTTCAAGAATAACATTGCATCAACTAAAGAACCTATACATAGACAACACCCATATACTAGCTATAACAAGAGCTCAAGCAAGAGAAAAGGAGAAGGAAGCAAGACAAACAACGGCTGAAAGTGAACTCGCACTACAGCCAGAAGCCACCAAACAGACAGTAAGGAAGGTACTAAATAATTTAGAGGCGCATAGACTACCAATTTTGTCCTTTGGAGCAGAACTAATCTCACCAAGACTGAGCATTAGGGCCAAAAACAAAATAAAATGCAGCAAAAGCATAGCCACAGGATTTGATCGTTTCGATTTAAACCAAGCGTTGGCACAGCTTGATAAGCTGGCGGTAGAGAATGCAGTACGTAAAGTAAAGATATACGTAAATGATATTATTTTTAAATTGTGCACAATTGATGAATTTATTAAAGAAGGAAATAAAAAATTGAAGAATATAGAAATATACATATGTGAAGTACCAGAAACAATAAAAGATGACAAAGAAAAACACAGATTAATAGAAGAATACCATAATCACCCGATGTTCGGAGGACACGTAGGGAATAATAGACTAATAAAGAAGCTAAAGGCAAGATTCCGATGGAAAAATTTGGAAAAAGACGTAAGAAAATACGTTAAACAATGCCACAAATGTCAAATTAACAAACCGAAAAGAACACATGTCAAAGAAGACGTGATATCGGACACTTCTTCGAAACCAGAGGACACAGAATACATAGATACGATAGGTCAATTCACTAGAAGCAATGAAAGCAAGGAAGACAAAAAAGAGCGGCAAGAAGAAAATAAGCCCAAAGCAACATCACAACACTTTAAAATAGGAGACCTAGTCCTGGTAAAAAGGGAAGAGAATGGTAAGTTTGATAGTCTTTATGTAGGTCCTTTCACAATAACAGAAGTAAATAACGTTAATTGTAAAATCAGAATAGAAAACAATAAAATCAAGGAAATACATAATAGATTATATGCTTACAATCCGAAAACACAGTGAGTGACAAGTGTGATGAAACAATGTTGTTAAACGAACATTTTTATTTTTACTTATGTATTTACGTAGTTTTAGGAAGTTTGTATATAAAATAAAAAATTTTGTATTGATTACAACACAGTATGGGCTGGTAGCAACACTTGCAAAATTTTCTGCCCGTAGTCAGAAAATTCTTAGGAGGGAAAGGTGTACAAGAATTCATCTGTACTCATTAGATATCTTTTAAAAACACCCTTTAATTATCTACGCTAATTTCTTTCGGTTATTTAAATGTCATCATAAACAATTCCAACCTTCTTTCGTTACATAAACATTATTGACCTAGATCGTGAGGTGTAAGTATACATACAGCCACTATAAACACTTTTCAGGGTCGACGCTGACTTTGCACTTTTCAATATTTATACAACCAAAACATATAAGGGATTCCTCATTACACATTCCACATTCGTCATTCTATTATTAGATGTAAGATTATTCACATTAAAAGAGAGTGTCATCTACACTCCGCGGGGACGACGTTACGTAAGTTGCTACCAGCTGGTACTCATGCGAGTATAATAATACAACTTGAACAGTGACACGACTAGTAATCATTCCACCCCTCGGATAAGGGTTAACCACCCTTACCGGGAGAAGATAGCCCTAGTAATCCTGGACCATCATATTTTCAATCTGGTTGGATGTAGAGTAAAGTTTTTTAGTGTTGTTTTATGTCCTATTAAATTGAAAACTTAGTCTCTTAGTCTCCAGAAACTTTATAATTTAAAGGTTTTGAATTTTAAGATCAAAAGTAGTTTCCAAAAGTATAATTTTATGAATAAAATATACATATAGAAATATATTATCTTGACAAGAACTTCCGCTACAAAATTTTCAATTCGCGGTGTGCAAGTATTTGGAGGCGATACGAGAAACGATCGTGCGAGAATAACGGAGAAATATTGTAACTTTCTTAAATAATTAATTGTCAATTGAAATTGTCAAATTAACGTATATTTCATATCTACTGTCAATGAAGAAGAAAAATTATATATTGCTCCACAATATTGATATGATATGCAATTATTATATAAAGGTAAATGTAATTAATTGTATTTTGCTTGCATTACTGCATTTTAATAACTAATTTTATTTACTACATACAATTGTTGACGTTTTGATAACATAACCTGAATCTTATTTTTTCTTCTTATTATTTTTTTGGACTATGGCCTTGGCAATTATCCAGCAACCAGGACCATATGATTGGCCAATATAATTAAAAGTGCGAATATAAGTGCAGAGCGAAGAAACCTGGTGTCGCTTTTCCGAACTTGCACGGTCCCGACAGCTTGCCGAAGCGCGACCATACAGAATTGTTGAAGATATTTTAAATTACAATGGTATAGGCAACTAATTAAGAGACCTGTGGTTCCCACCAATCCCACTCTTCACCAGGTAAGTATTACCATTAATTTTAAACATTTAGTAATCTGTGTATCCAAGTGTTATCTCCGTCCTTTCACTTCGTTGTTTTATTTTCATTCATGGTGAATGGCGTTCAATATATTTACAGTAAAGTGTTATTATATGATTATTCTCTAAAGCTGAGACCACTTAGACTGTGATTATACATTTGTTTATCGTTAGAATGATATGAATTTGTTGTAATTGTATCGTATGCAAATGAGTACAAATAGGATGCACCTTACTTACAAGTACGCTGCAATTACAATATCAGAACGATATAAATAAATAACAGGACCGAAGGATATATCTATTATAAACATATATTTTTAAAATAGCTAAAATAGTGTAATACAGGGTGTTTGGATTCCCATAGATTGTTTATAGGAGTATAGGTACATACCTATTGACTTTATCAGAAATAATAAAGGTGTTCATAATAACATATCATGTGTTGGCCCTGACAACATACCTACAGAAATGCTAAAGCTCATAAATGAGGAAAACATTGGAATACTAGTCAAACTTTTCAACGATGTTTATTCGACTGGTGTTATCCCTGAAGATTGGTTAAAGTCCGAATTCATAACTCTACCAAAAAAACAACATCCGAAAAACTGTAGCGATTATAGAATGATAAGCCTTATGAGCCACACTTTGAAAATCTTTCTAGGTATCATCCACAGTAGAATCAGAGATAAATGTGAAGAAGACCAGGATGAAACACAATTTGGCTTCAGAAATGGACTGCGAACCCGGGACGCACTCTTTGTACTAAATGTATTATTGCAGAAATGCCGAGATCAAAGGAAAGACGACTTTGCTGTATTTATTGACTATGAGAAGGCCTTTGATCGAGTACAACATCACAAATTAATTAAAATATTAAAGGATAAAGGAGTTTAAAATCAACAGAAATATGCAAAATACAAAGAAGTGTCAGACAGTGTTGTATACTGTCCCCACTGTTATTCAATTTATATTCAGATAGAATATTTAAGGAAGCGCTGCATAATTTGGAATGGGGTGTGAAAGTTAATGGAATTCTGATAAATACAATCAGATATGCAGACGATACAGTTATTCTAAGTGACGATATGAATGGATTACAACACCGTTTAAATGCCATTGACACAGTGGGAAGAAAGTTTGGCCTAAACATAACCTGTTCAAAAACAAAATACATGGTATTTGGCCGTTTAGCCCATCAAGATTCACGGTTATATGTTGATGGTCATATAATTAAAAGAGTACCCAGTTTTAAATATCTTGGTTGCCATATTATTGAACAACTAGATCCAGATAAAGAGATAAAATGTATAATCGAGATCGAGATAGCCCGCACGACATTTTTAAAAATGAGGTAAATCTTCTGTAACGATAACTTGCAACTTCAACTTCGAAAGCGCATGATTAAATGTTACATTTAGTCAGTCCTCCTGTATGGTGTCGAAGCATGGACATTAAAAATATTTACCATTAATCGTTTGGAGGCCTTTGAAATGTGGCTGCACAGACGTACACTGAAAATACCATGGACGGCTACTCTGACAAGTGTGGCAGTCCTTAAGAGAGCAAATGCTGTTCGCGAGCTGCTTGATAACATCAAATATAGAACGATGGTCTATTTTGGACACGTAGTAAGGGGAGACTGGTATAATATTCTTCAACTTATTACGATGGGTAAAATTGAACGATGCAGAGGAATTGGTAGAAAGCAGGCCTCTTGGTTGAAGAATATCCGAGAGTGGACAGGAATAAAGAAAGGAGAACAACTATTTAGAATAGCTCGAGACAGAGACAGTTTTGCATTTTAATCGCCAACGTTAAGGGGACTTGATAGGGCACGTTAAGAAGAAGAAGTTCATAATAACGAGCGATCCACAATTATTTTTATCAAAGCTATCCGAGCAAAAAATTACGTGTTTTTTGTTTATTATCCCTTAAGTATTGACGTGGATGTTTCAGGACGTAAACTCTGACATGCGGTATGTCATACCGTTGCCTATTCTCCTGTGTTTTCAAATAAAATAAACTTTATTTTTTCAAGAAAATAATTCTGAACACGTGCATGATATTAAAAAATGGTGGAGGTTCTTACAAAATCATTTTTATAAACTGAATTACAAAAAAAAATGAGTGTTGGTAACTCAAGAATAGTTTTCACTTGAAGAAAAAACAAATGGATGAACTTGCTGCCATACTAATGGCAAAAGAAATACACTAGACTATTTTCAACGAAAACTTTTCGTTTATAAATTTTCAAAAGTCTGTGTGTTGCCGCTCCTGCAATACTTAGAGCAGATGTATTGATGGATTCTTATGTAGTTTTGTTTTCTGAATCCAAATCTGAAAACGGCATTTCGATATCTCTAACCGTCTTCGAGATAATCGACCTCAAAATCTAAAATGTGACGTCACAATCCGGTTATTTTCTACCACGCACTAAACGTCAGCTGAATTCTTTGATTAGGAAGTAGGCTACTTTTTTAATCTGAATTTGTTAAGCAAAGCAAATGTTATTATTTACATTTGAGTTTGACACTTCGTGAATGTCAAACTAAATTTTAAATTATTTAGCTATTAATAAAATATAAATGACATTTTATGGTGAATTTAATTATTATATAAAATAATATGTGTAATAAATGTATAAAAATACAATTTGAGTATATTTTGAAAGCAATAATACATATTATACTTTATTAATAATGAATCAGTAGAAACGATTATATTTAAATTTGGTAACACGAAATGTAGTGTGGTTAACTAGAAACACAAGTACGCAAATACGGTTGCGTGAAGCGTGGCGCAAAGCCGTGGAATTTACGAGACTCGCTCGGTCTGTAGATCCAAATAAGTTCATCAGTAAAAAGTATCTTTATCATGTATGTATTATTTTTTTACAATATTGGAAAATTGTTATTTAAAATGTGGTTTGGAATAAAAAAAGTATGTTCTGATATATGAAATTACATCCTTCTAATGGAAAAAAATATTTGACGAATTTTCTCAAATGATGGATACCAACATTATTTTCATTTATAACTCTTGTATTTTTAATTTGACGAAGAAAAGTTATTCTTCATAAAAATCTTTTCTTGGTCTAAGATTTATGATGCAACCATCATGAATCAAATTTTATTAATTTTATACGAAGTATGTAAAAAAAATATGAATTTCGAGTAAAGTATCTTTATAGTTCACATTTAAATTAGAATGATATACTTGCACATTAAAACATAATTTTTAATTCTAAACAGCTTTTCGTAATAGCAATTTTCTATATTATGAATTTAAATACGTATATAAACACAGTTTTCGTTATGATAATGCTCGAATTTTCAGCTTGTTGAATATACAAACGTAAACATTGGAATGCTGTACGTAAACCATACTAAAACTGCTGCAGTTGGGAGTGGGTACAATTAGACACAACTTGAAGGCACACAGATGGTGTTCTAGAAATCATTTATAAAACAATATTTTTGCAACAAAATATATTTTCGGCAAGGTATCACATACCGCATGTCAGTGGTTAAGGGTTAATCTGGATTTCAGTAGCGTACTGATAGATCCGCGGGCCCTGGTTCTAGTTGAGATGCAGGCCCACCGCCGAATAAAAACACATATTGTATATCAAAAGTTTTTAATAAACATTAAAAATAAATCATCATATATTTATAAAAACTCAAATTTATTTAAAACAATTAATTGGTCAACTAAGTTGGCCACTTAAGTTCAATATGTGAGGTTTTAATCCTCAAATTCCAACGACGTGGGAAGAGTCCTGTGTTGCCCTGGTAATATCCAGGTATATTTGCAACATCATTGAGTATTTTTATTAATACGTAGTATAACACAACAACTGTAAACATTTAAAGGGTTTTCGTCCAAAACCTTTTGGTGGCTCAGGTATGTTATTTTTTGGCTTTTAGTAAGACTGATGATGGATTTCTTAATCCGAAAACGTTCTGTGATTTAATGTAACCATTATTTATGGAATTTTAAATATACCTTTTACAAAGGATCTCGTATTTTTATCTTTAAAAGATTTAACCGCAGAATGAAAGATTACGGTATTGCCGATGGCCTGAAAGTCCCTGAAAACTTATTTAATGTTTACTTTAATTCTTTAATGTCAATTTTAATAATGTTTATTTTACAGAGGTGAAAAAAAAGAGAAAATTTAGTGTGATTTTTAATTTCAAATGTCTCATTCAAAAGAAAATTTTTATTTATTTTAAGGGGCTTTCAGCCCTCGGTAATAGTGTAGTCTTTCATTCTGCGTTAAACTTTTCAAAAATATTAACTAGTTTGTTTAGGATTCTGCCTGTGGTGATATTTTCCAAATCGAGCATTCGCTATATTTGTCATACAACGCACTCAGTTGAACAGAATGTGGTGACAAGACAGTGAAAAAGTTACTACATATTTGACACTGACACGGCTTCAGGAATATTTTGAGTTGTTTATTAAATAATATTGATGGTGTATTATTTGATAAATAATTGATTTAAGACGTAAAATTATTAAAAAGGTATTTATTATTTATCATTTACGGAAGAGCCAAGCACAGAATACACTGGGATAAATGCTGCGATCCAAGTATTTTGTTGTTCAAAATTTATCTAAGCGTTCCATAGTAACAATATATTATTGAAAAAATCAGTCTTACTCTTACCTCGATTATTAGTTTTTATTGTATAGTATATAAATTATTGTAATCACTGAATACATAGTTGGTGAAAAATTATCATATTAATTTACTGAATTATTAATTTAAGCGATTATCAAGTAACGGTTATCCAAGAACATTCAAAAGCCATCTCTAAGTTAATCATCACAATGCCATTGTCAACCAATGTTTACATCTCCATACCAGCGAGAATTTAACTACACGTAATTTACTGTGTAAAGAAAGAAAAAGTGAAAGGAAAAAAAACCCGTAAGTATTTGCGCCTACGCTTTTAATGTTGATTATAAAAACTATAGAAATAAGCTTAATAGTTTTAAAAAAATCCGAAATCAAAATAAAATTCATGAAGCTGGTGCAAACACAAAAAAATGTTTTTTTTTCTTTACTTTTTTTTTTGAAAAATGGCTTTGGCAGAACCAGACTTGTTTGTGATTGATTGCAGATTCATAGTCATAAATTTCTTATTTCATAACATAAGTACATACTACAATATTATTTTAGATACATAGGTACATTGTGTTGCTTTTTTTAAATTATTTTACCGTTTTTTTTAATATATATTTTAATTTGTGCGAAACACTTTTTTTACTCCCTTTTTAATTTTTCTTTTCTTTTTTATTTTTGTTTAATTTTTTTTTTATTTTTTTTTTATTTTTTTTGTTATTATTATTTTACTGTGTTTTTATATACTTTTTTTTCTTTTTTTTTTTTAATTTTTTCAAACCACATTAACAAATTATGCCTAGTTAGTAGGTATAAATTACATTTACAACTTGTATTTATATAATTTAACATGTTTATAAATGAGATGAAGAATTTCCATATCATTTGTAAATATTAAAATATTGAGGTTTATTGGAAAAAACATTTTAAATTTTTTAATTCCTTATAAAGGTCGTTTATATTATTTATTTGTAAATGACATTCTAATATGACATGTGTTAGATCTCCGATTTTACCACAAGTACAATTAGGAGTATCTGAGAAGCCGATTCTATGCATGTAAGATGGCGTAAGAGCATGATTGGCTCTCAGCCGATTAATGGTCTTTATAAAATGTTTATTATATTCTGTGTAAAACCATCTTCCTGAGAATAGCCTAGGGTTACAATGAGCAAAATTGGAGCCAGTATTACGTTCTCTGTAATACATTTGCCAATTATTTTTAAGTTTTTGTCTGCTAAAAGTATCGATATCTGAAGCTGGAATTAAATTTTTGTTTATTTTTTCTCCAATCATATAAGCTGATTTAGCAAAATTGTCAACTATTTCATTGCCTTTTATTCCAGAATGACCCTTAATCCAAGCAATTGTTACATTTACTCCCAATTGTATAGTTTCAAACAGAGTTTTAAGAATATTCAATTCAATGTGGTTTATGTGTTTGACTGTTTGAATGTTACTCAATCTGTCCACCACGCTTTTACTGTCAGTAAATATAACATAATTACTAGTTGGATTCAGTAGTACATACTGAACAGCAAACTGAACAGAAATAGATAGGCTATATTGATGATGGTAATTTTTATTTTCGTGGAACACTGTTCCATTTGCGTCTTTTGACCCATTGGTAAATATGTACTGAAAATTTGACCATTTCTCTTTAATAGGTATCTATCTAATTAGCCTTCTTCGGTCCATCTTTGGACATAGGCCTCCCCAATCATTTTCCATTCTTCTCTGTCTGTCGCTACAGTTATCCACCTAGAGCCAACGTGCTTCTTGACATCATCTGCCCATCTCATTTGTGGTCTTCCTCTGCTTCGTTTATATTGCCACGGTCTCCAATTTATGAGAATTTTGTTCCATCGGTCTTCCTTTTGTCTTATAGTGTGTCCGGCAAATCTCCATTTCAACTTTGCAACTTCTTGTCTAACATCCCTAACTTTGGTTTTCTCTCTTATCCACTCGTTTCTCTTTTTATCCAATAGTTTTATGTGCAACATTTGCCTTTCCATTGCTCTTTGCGTCTTTATGATCTTGTCCATGTTTGCTTTTGTAAACGTCCACGTTTGTGAACCATAAGTGAGAACAGGGAGTACGCATTGATTGTATACCTTGGTCTTAAGATGTTGTGGATATCTTTTGTTTTTAAGGATGTAGCTTAGTTTTCCAAATGCCGCCCATGCCAGTCTAACTCGTCTTTTGATCTCTGCTGTTTGGTTTTCCTTGTTAAGTTTTATAATTTGACCCAGATATATATAATCGTGAACTTGTTCTATTTCATCTTGTCCGATCCTCATTGTGATGTCCACATCTGTATTTGTTATGATTTTGGTCTTGCTGTAATTCATATTAAGGCCTATCTTTCCGGCTTCTGTGTCCAGTTCTTTCATCATTTCAAACAATTCTTCTTTTTTATCGGTTATCAATACGATGTCATCGGCGTACCTTAGATGGTTCAAGCGTTGTCCACAAATTTTTATACCTTTTTCTTCCCATTCTAATCTTTTAAAGATATCTTCCAGAACCTGATTGAAAAGTTTCGGTGATATTGTGTCACCCTGTCTTACGCCTCTATTTATTTGAATTGATTGTGTTCCTTCGTATACTTTAATTGTTGTTGTGGCATCTTTATATATATTGGCTATTAGGTCTGTATATCTGTGGTCAATTCTGCTGTTAATCAAAGAACTTTTCACTGCCCAATGTTCGACACTGTCAAAAGCCTTTTCGAAATCTATGAACGCTACATATAGAGGGATGTTGTATTCATTTGCTCGTTCTATAAGGATTTTCATACTTAATAAATGATCACTTGTGCTAAATCCCTTTCTAAAACCAGCTTGTTCTTTCGATTGGTATCCGTCGAATTTTGTCGTCAATCTGTTGGTTAAAATTTTTGTTAGGAGTTTATACATTACATTGAGGAGTGTTATAGGACGGTAGTTTTTTATATCTGCTTTGTCCCCTTTCTTATGTAAGATAATGGTTACGGATTCCTTCCAGTTGTTTGGGATTCTTTTTTCTTTTAATATTTTGTTAAAAAGGGAATAGAGAGTATCAATTACCACTTTTCCACCATATTTCAGCATCTCTGTAGTTATTCCATCTTTTCCAGGCGATTTGTTGTTTTTCATTTCTTTCAATGCCTTCTTTATTTCTGATTTGCTTATTTCTGGCTGTAATTCTGAATTGACGTTTTTTATTTTCGACTTAAGTTGGGTTTTTATTTCTTCTGATGGTTCCTTTTTTGTTTTATATAACTCTGAGTAGAAATGTTGGATTATATTTATGATGTCGTCTTTAATGTTTGTTTCTACTCCGTTTACGTCTTTTATTTTGTTTATTTCAAATCTGCCGAGTTTCGGTCTTAAGCATTTCATATTCTTGTTGTTCTGTATTACTTCTTCTATTTTTATTTCTTGTTCTTTTCTCTTAGTTTCTTTTATCATTTTGCTTATTGTCTTATTGATTTCTACATATTCTATAGATTTCTTTTTGCCTTCTTCGACAAGCTTTCTTCTTTTATCCATAAGCTTCTTTGTTTCTTCTGATACATAGTTGTCCTTTTTAACATCCTTTTTTGCTATTTCTTTTCCTGATGTAACCATCGTTGCTGTAAGTATGTTGTTTATTTCGTCTATATCTTTATCATCACTGTCTAATTTTTCGGTGAATTATTCTTTTAACAGGTCTTTGTATTTCTCTTTATATTGCCCTAGTTTGTTTCTATCTACTATATCCGAGTTTCTTATTATTTTTCTTTTCATCTCATAGTTACCGTCGATATTAATTTTTGCTCTGACCATCCTGTGATTGCTACCTGTTGTGAATTTGTTAAGAACTGTTACATCTTTAATGATATATCGTTCCGTGGACAGTATGTAGTCGATCTCATTTTTTGTGGACCCATTAGGGCTGATCCATGTCCATTTTCTTTGGGACTTTTTTTTGTAGAAGGAGTTCATTGCGTATAGACGCTTTTCTTCTAGGTAGTTCATCAAAGTAGCACCTCTATCATTTCTCTGGCCGTATCCGAAATTTCCTATTTTAGTTTCTTCTTTGTTTAGTTTCTTACCCAGTTTAGCATTGAAATCTCCTATTACTAGTGTGAGACGATTTTTATGTTCTTCCATAGCCTTTGAAATATCTTCATAAAATAGTTCGATATCTTCGTCATCATAAGCTGTCGTGGGGGCATATACCTGGATAATTTTAATTGTTGTTCTTCTTATTTTGAGTATGACATAGGCGACACGATCTGATATACCTTTGATTATTTGAACATGCTTACTTATGGTTTTATTTATTATAAATCCTACTCCAAAATTACTATTCTTTTCATTTCCTTTATAATACAGTAGATTCCCGGAGTTTAGCTGTATTCGGTTTTCTTCTTTCCTTCGAGTTTCCGATAGGCCTATGATATCCCATTTTATATTTTTTAGTTCTTCCTCCAGTTCATGTACTTTTTCATCCGTGGACATTGATTTAATATTGTATGTCCCTATTGACAGATTGATAGATTTTCTTGGTTTCTGTTGTGTTCGTCTTAGTGGGTTTTTGTTTTTATCTATCAAGAGCGAATTATTGCCTCCCCCAGAATCCGTGAGGCAGACCTTTGAGGTGTGGGATTCAGAAATTTCCTTACCCACCTGGGGACCATTTCCGTTTGTTTTATTATTCGCCATGATAAAAAGAGGGGGGTAATGGCAGTTAAAACACCACGCTTGCCATGCGGGTTGGTGAGTTCTTATTCAGCCGCCCACTCTGGGTCAGACGCTGTTTGTAGCCGCTCACTCTGAGACAGACGCTACTGGTTTGTGAGATTATACTATCCCTAAAATCAAGGGTTGCCAGCTCCGCCATCTTCGCCGTACCGGAAGTATTCTTCGTCGCCTTGGATGCCGTTCTGGACTTCATCCGTGACCCTGGACAAGGGACCCTTAGCAGGTGCTAGCTTCCCGGGTCAGGAAGCTCCTGGAATCTGCAGGGGGCAGGGATTGATTCACTTTCCCTGATAGGACTATCCAATAGAATCCGAGGGACTCCAAAGGAGTTCCTACCCGCTACCCGTTTAATAGGTATATCAAACATATTTGGGGGTAATAATCCGGTCAACTTAGACATCAAAATGCTTGGCAAATAACAAAAATTGCCGGAGAGCCAAATTTTGGTGGAGAGCTAGGGTATACCATAACAAATAAAGTTTAAAAAGTCCCCATCGATTCCATGTGTGCGTCAAAAGTTATTCGGGGTCAAAGCTCAAAATTTGAGATTTTTTGGATTTTTTTTCGAAAACGGTAAGTTTTATCAAAAAAAAACCTTAAACTAAAGTTGTAGATCTTAAAATTCTCTACAAAAATAGTCCTTACTATTTTTTTCCTAAGAGTTGCCATTCCTGAGATATCGCGATTCAAAGAGTCACATTATACATGATATGCACACGTTTCCACACCACCTGTGAGGTAGTGTACTCGGCGCGTTTTTTTTTACCGTGGTTTCCGCTGTAGGCCTACTCCACTAACTGTTTTGACAATTTTACGATAATTTAAGGAAACAATACCGGTCAAGTTCTAGATATTACCTTATTATTGATATTGATTATTGATATTGCTATTGATTGTTAGGTTAACTATTGTTTTGATTTCTTTAGATATTTTAATCAGATTCATATTCTTGAAAGTCTACTTCAACAGTCAAGTCTTCTTCGATTTCATCTTCTTCCTCTTCCTCTTGCTGGATGTTCAAAAATTGTTCAAATGTGACTGAGTCATTGGTCTCTTCATTAAAATCACAGGAGTCTTCCTCTGTTATACTAAACTGGACATTTGAGCAAGACTGACCTTGGCAGTTGGTACACACTAGAGACCACAGCAACCCGACTTTTTTACATCCACATTTGGCACCACAACCTTTTTTGCAATTGCAAAAATAGTGTTAAGGAGTTTTTCTGGAGCAGGTGGGAGTAAGGTTTTAATCGGTTCCAGAGTATTATCTATTAATTTCCAACCCCAGTCTTCTGGATTCAGTTCATTGCCTAGCCATGTTTGAACTTGATAATATACTCGATACAAATGTTGAAAAGCAGATGCTGATGTTGGAGGAAGACATGATAGTTGTAGTTGTTTCTTGTTTCGCGTATTTCTTACAAAAGTTAAGTATCGGTATTTATCAAGACAAATAATTTTTTTTGGAGCTCCATAAACCGCAAGAAGAAAGCGAATTCCTTCCGTAATTATTGTTTGCGGTGTAGAATCAAGTTCTGTAAAAACTTTACAGCAGTCAGTCAAATCTTCTTTTTTTTCGAATAATTTAAGTACTGACGTTTTGCCCCTTCTGTACATTGCGGACGTAGTGTCGCAGCCGGTTATCGCATGTAAAAATAAAATTTAATTTTAGCATTTGGGATAAGCCGATAAACTATTCGAAGAATATATCTCTGTTCGCTGTTGAGCCCTTCCAGGTTTCAGAAAATAAATAACTTTATCTACTGGAGTCCTTGCAGTAATCAGTACCAACAAATCAACACCTTCACCAACTACAATTGTTGTGTTTGTTGCCTTAAATTTTTCAATTGCTGTCTCAATTATAAGGACATCTGCGTCATTTTTAGCTTGTTTAACTTCAATATTCGCAGCTGTTAATTTGTCAGTTACCATTTCAGCTTTCTTTCAGCTTTCTTCTTGCATTTTATGGAGCTCAAAAAAAATTATTTGTCTTGATAAATACCGATACTTAACTTTTGTAAAAAATACGCGAAACAAGAAACAAATACAACTATCATGTCTTTCTCCAACATCAGCATCTGCTTTTCAACATTTGTATCGAGTATATTATCAAGTTCAAACATGGCTAGGCAATGAATTGAATCGAGAAGACTGGGGTTGGAAATTAATAGATAATACCCTGGAACCGATTAAAACCTTACTCCCACCTGCTCCAGAAAAACTCCTTAACACTATTTTTTGCAATTGCAAAAAAGGTTGTAGTGCCAAATGTGGATGTAAAAAAGTCGGGTTGCTGTGTTCTCTAGTGTGTACCAACTGCCAAGGAAAGTCTTGCTCAAATGTCCAGTTTAGTACAACAGAGGAAGACTCCTGTGATTTTAATGAAGAGACCAATGACTCAGTCACAGTTGAACAATTTTTGAACATCCAGCAAAAGGAAGAGGAAGAAGATGAAATCGAAGAAGACTTGACTGTTGAAGTAGACTTTCAAGAATATGAATCTGATTAAAATATCTAAAAAAATCAAAACAACAGTTAACCTAATAATCAATAGCAATATCAATAATCAATATCAATAATAAGGTAATATCTAGAACTTGACCGGTATTGTTTCCTTAAATTATCCTAGAATTGTCAAAACAATTAGTGGAGTAGGCCTACAGGGGAAACCACGGTAAAAAAAAACGCGCCGAGTACACTACCTCACAGGTGGTGTTGAAACGTGTGCATATCATGTATAATGTGACTCTTTGAATCGCGATATCTCAGGAATGGCAACTCTTAGGAAAAAAATAGTAAGGACTATTTTTGTAGAGAATTTTAAGATCTACAACTTTGGTTTAAGGTTTTTTTTTGAGATAAAACTTACCGTTTTCGAAAAAAATTCAAAAAATCTCAAATTTTGACCTTTGACCCCGAATAACTTTTGACGCACACATGGGATCGATGGGGACTTTTTAAACTTTATTTGTTACGGTATACCCTAGCTCTCCACCAAAATTTGGCTCTCCGGCAATTTTTGTTATTTGAAATGTCTATATAGACCGGGTTAAAATGTGAGTTTAAATAACATGTTTTAACCTTGTTAGAAAATAATGTTTTTGTCATTTCATTGTAGTAAGGCGGAATTTGGCTTTTATAGATAACGTCACTGTACTTTACCGTACTTAGATAACTTTCTACCAAAGGTATAGATTTTTTATATTTCACAAAAAAATGTGAAATACTATAAATGATATATCTGGTCGGAAGCAAACGTCTAAAAATATTATACATCTAATACAGTACATTATTTCACGGTTTTTGCTCTAAATTTTAAAGAACTGCTTGGATTGACATGAAATTTGGCATACGCATAGCTTACATGCCAAAGAAAAAAAGTGATATTGTGCCGATGTGTGCCTTTTCCCTGGGGTGATTTTCACCCCCTCTTGGGGTGAAAAATGTATGTCCAAAATAAGTTCTGAAATGGGTAAACTGACCAATTTTAAGTCACTTTTGTTCTATAGAGCTTTTTCGCCAAGTCAACGCTTTTCGAGTTATTTGCGAGTGAATATGTTCATTTTTCAACAAAATAACCACATTTTTAGACGGTTTTTCGCAAATAACTCAAAAAGTAAGTATTTTGTAGAAAAAATGTTCTTATCAAAAATATAGCCTGTAAAAAAGTAAAAAAAAAATGGTGTACGCGATAGGTCTCTGGACCTCGTAGAACCAGAGTTATAGCCAATCAAAAATATATTCATATTCACCAAATTTCAAAAAGAATATTTCGACGTGAAATATATAAAAATTAAGCACTTTTTGGGGAAAACCCATTATAACTTTTTAAAAGTGTTTAAAAAAAGCTTTATTTCTGTTTGTATAAAAAGTTTCTAGCATTAAATTTAAGCAAGTTACGCTCAAAATAAAGTTGGTCCCATTTGTTTCGGCAAAAAAAAAATCGGAAAGACCACCCCCTAATTAGCAACTTAAATGAAATTAATCGTTACCGCTCCACAAATTATTTTACTTATGTTGTGTTTATATGATCTGTAAGTTTTATCTATTCAAAGTGCCTATTTTTGAAGAAATTTGGTTTTAAAGTAAAATTTTAAAAAATTTTAATTTTGAAAAATGCTTTTTTTTTCAAAATAACCTAAAAATTGTTAGAGATACTAAAAATCTCGAAAAAAAAAGTCAGCATTACTTTTCTGAATATCATCTATTTTTTTGTTTTTCTGTTAGACAAAAATTGATTAAGATTTGGTGTTTCTAAATTTGCATACATTCATGATCAGTGACTCGTTCAACCCCTTTTAACTACAGCCCTTTCAAAAATAAGGATTTTTAACCGATGAAACTTACAGATCATATTAAACAATACATACAGGAGTCAAGAAACTTGTGAAGTCGTAACGATTAAGTTCATTTGAAATACTAATTAAGGGGTGATTTTTCCAATTTTTTTACAAAAAAAATGGACTAACTTTATTTTGAGCGTAACTTGTTTACTTTTGATGCTAGACACTTTAAATAAGTTATAATGAGTTTTCCCCGAAATGGGCTTCATTTTTGGTTATGTCACGTTAAAATATTCCATTTGGAATCGAATATGAACCTATTTTTCATTAGCTATAACTCTGCTTCTACTAGGTATAGAGACGTGATATATACACCATTTTTTTAATTTTTTACAGGCTATATTTTTTCTTAGAATGTTTTTTCGACAAAATACTTACTATTTGAGTTATTTGCGAAAAACCGTCTAAAAACGTGGTTATTTTGTTGAAAAATGAACATATTCATTGGCAAATAACTCGAAAAGTATTGACTTAGTAAAAACACTTTATAGAACAAAAGTTACTTAAAATTACTCAGTTTATCCATTTCCGGACTTACTTTGGACGAATATTTTTTCATCCCCAAAAGGGGATGAAAACCACCCCCAGGGCAAAAGCACATATCGGCACAATATCATTTTTTTCTTTGACTTGTTAGCTATGTGTATGCCAAGTTTCATGTCAATCGAAGCAGTTCTTTAAAATTCAGAGGTTTTGCAATATTTTACCGTTAAAGAACGTACTAATAAAATTATTCAATAATCAAAGTAGTTTAAATAAATATTGGTATCTATTGTAATATGGATTACCGACGAAAGCCGACATGATCAACCAAAATGGAAGATGTATTTGGTGACTTTTGTAGTGACCTTCTTGGGTGTGAATCTGTCTTTTAAATTTACTTCTGCTGGTTTAAAAACAAAGCATAGTATCTATCGACTTAGCCCCATGAGTAGGCATTATTATTATTTTTTGCGCTACACCAAGTCAATAGACACTGTATCGATTATTTTACACAAAGTAGTATTAAGGTTGGTAGTTAGAAGTAAAATTGAACATCTAACGTAAAGTTAATGCTACAGAACAAGACCGACGGTATACGGAAAACCACTTTGGATGTTGAATACATTGATAGTAAAATAAATATAATATTACCTATACTAATACGTCGCTGAAAAGTTCTAAAAAACAACTGCTTTTTGTATAAAACCAGACTAAACATCTAAAAATTAAAGAAACAACGCAGAAAACACAAAATATCGCCGATATAACTTGATTTACCTATGAAATGCCAATAGTGTCAAAATTTCATAAATGACAATAGTGTCAAAATTTCATAACAGTGGAGTAAACTTGACTCAGGTTGCACCAATTACAAACAAGCATTATGGCACGATAAATTTGAATTACACCTCCTGGTTTAAAACAGATCATAATAATATAAAATCTATTAAATGTAATCTTGTACGATTTTAATTTTCAAACTTTTACAATAGTTTACAACTTACTCATAAATCGCGCTAATATAAATACACAAAGCCGGTTTCACAAAGTAAAGTTAACTTGTGGTTAAGAGATAACCTCAAAATTACCCCAAAATATGCGTTTCAGTTTCATAATTGTTACCCTTCTGGGTATACCCATAAGGGTAACCCACTCCAACCTCTGGTTAAAAATTCTGTGAGTTAACCATACTTCGCCGTTGACCTGAAACTAAAACGCATATTTTGGGGTAACCTCCGGTTATCTCTTAACCACAAGTTAACTTTACTTTGTGAAACCGGCCGTAAGTGTTTGGGTTAGCAGGTATTTACAGGCGGTTAAACAAGTGTTGAAATCATTGCTTCTATTTGAAGCAGGTAAAAACAGTACAGAACCTTTACAAAGGTGTTCTTTCTATATGTTTCATAATAAACTTTGTTTTCAAATTTTTTGATAAATAGGTATTCTGCGTTTTTATTTATAAGTAACTACACAAAATAAAAATTTATTAAGCAATTACATTTTCTAGTGTGTACTTGTGTAGTTCAAAATGTCCCCATCAAATTAAAAAAAAAAGAAGCAAATATCGTGTTAGAGCGGGCCCCTGTGGGGCCCGGTTCTGCGGAACTCTCTGCGGAACCCGCGGAACCATGCCCAGTACGCCACTGCTGGACTTGTATCATTCTTTTATGAATTACTTTTGACTGACATTGTAAAACTTAATAATATCAATCAAAAACTTTAACACAGGACTTTAGAATCAAAAAAATTAACAAAATGTAAGTGACAATAGTAAGTAAAATCATAGAATATGCTATACGTTCTGAGCTTCGCTGGTGTCGCTCCTAGCGGATTACTAATGCAACTTTCACCGGTAATTTTTAAATTTATTATTTAATTGTTATCGCTTAATATTTACAACGCAAAAAAGTAATTAAATTGTAATCGATTTTTTAAAGATTTTGCTAAATCATTTTAACTTTCCATTAATGAAATATTAATTTCTTACTTCGGATACTTTCACAATTATGGTGTAGATGACTCTTAGATTAATTTATAATTACATATTTCGAAATATTAAAAAACTAAAATTCAGTATTTAAAACGTAAGTATATTTAAGGTAAAAATATACACCACAGCTTTGACCAACTAATATTATTTCCTATTAATGTTTTTAATTTCAATGTTTTAAATCATTCACTTTGACATTTATGTCAAATTTCCAGTATAAGCTTACAGACTTGTCACTACTGGCGCCCGCGAATTTTTAGTTATCCCCTCTACCTACGAGCTCATAGCGTATATATATGTCCAGCACCAACATCTCTACGTAACGTAACTATTCTATTTATTGAGTCTATCTATAACATAGTTTAGGACCCACGAAGTATTTTAAATTAATTTATTGAATTTGTCAATATGATTCTCTATTCTTTGTGTAAGATATTCCAAATCTGCTACATAAGTTTTAATTAAAAAATCGAATTTTTAAGGTGACCACAGAAAGAAATCGCCGGGAGTCAATTTTTTTTAGAATTACTCTTTTTTAACTATTTTCGGTTGTAAGATATGTAGTTTTTGTCCTTCAAAGTTTAATAAAAGCAACGAAAATTAACAATTTTCCTACGCGGCGCGGCGTGACGTTGGGCGCAGAGCTTACAGCGCCATCGTCTATTGGAGATCGCAGCCTAAGCGTTTTCATTAAGAAAATAGAAAATAGTGAGCAGTCTTAGAGGCACACTGTATTTGGCATGAATGATTTGATCCAGAACCTATGTAGATGGTAATTAATGATTTTAACATCTAAAGTAAAAGTTTAAAAAAAGTAAAGTTCTGCACAAAAATTTTTTTAATGTGTTTTTAAAACTCACAAACACGTTGCTTACATAATATTACTTTTGATGATCTGTAAATTTCTAATGGTTATTATTTGTAAATAATACATTGGTTAAATGAGCAACACTAAAATTTATCAATACTCTTATTACCAATTACAAACTCCAATAATATGTTTTCTGCAATTAACAAGACATGCATAACGGATCACGTATATACGCTGAAATTGGATATAATTATTAGAATTCTTCAGAAATGTGGAATTAAAGACATTTTGAGTACAAGGTTCCTTATTTAAATTGTGCCTTAAGAAACAACTTAAATCACCATGATTATGTTAACAATACTAATAGGCATGGATCAATCATCTACTATCTACGACGAGTATGCATGAGTGAAAATGGACTTCTATTCTAAAGCTCTGAAGAACATTTACACAGATTTTTTTATCCAAATTTAATTAACAAAGAATTACGAATTTTTTGTTTCAAAATTTATTTCAAAAACTCAAAATAACCAGACACATTTTCATATTGATGAATTGAAAACTTAAGTATAAGGACCAATACAAAGTTTTATTGAAGTGAATAAATGAGTTTTATAAAAGTTTTAAATGAAAAATTTTCATTTGTAACGTTAGCTGTCAGATATCAACATCGGACAGATGAAACATTTAAAATCCAACGTCTAATCAATAACTGTCAGTCAACTGCTCGCCATCACTCGAAAATGGTTCGGTGATACCGTACCATGACCAAAATTTATATGTTTTTAACGTCTAAGTGGTTGTTCTTACTGTTTTATTATTTTTAATTAAAATCCAGTAATCCAAGAAAAGTAATCTTTCATCATCCGGAGTTGCACAGCAGACCAATGTTCTTAATATGCAAACACTTACAACCCGAAATAGCCGGTACATTGTTTAAATACTTAAAAAACTAAGTAAGTTAAAAAACTTTGTATTTAGACATCTTTTTAATCATTAGTTTAACTTTTTATTGTAGCATTAGCTCTGATGATGACACATATATCGAAAGCGCTTAGCTAAGGAAATTAAATATATTTACACACTTTAATATACTTTTTTCACTTTCTTCGTTCATTCAAGTGTGTACAAAACTTATCAGTCTTTCAACTATTTAAATTTAAAATAAATGTAAAACCTATTTTTGGATGGGGAAAAAGGATTTATTTCGCGGCTGTCATCGCGACCGTCATCTCTTCGGCAAAATAAATTTTGTGCATATATTTATTATGTGTATGTGCATATAAATTCTGTAGGAGTATTTAAATTTAAAATAAATGTAAAATCTATTTTGGAATGAAGAAAAAGGATTGATTTCGTGACAGTCATAGCAACCGTCATTACGTCGACGAAATAAATTTTTGAAGTGAACACTTCTTTAAAAACATTGTGCACTTTTTAGATGGGGAAAAGTATTCAATTAGCGACCGTCATCGCTTCGGCGAAATAAACTTTTGAAGTGAAAACTTCTGTAGAAAAGTTGTGCCCTTTTTAAATGGCGAAAAATTATTGAATTAGCGACCGTCATCCCGACCGTCATTGCTTCGACGAAATAAGCGACGTTGTGCACTTTTTGTGATGGGAAAACCGCATTGAATTTGCGACCGTCATCGCTACGACGAGGTATTAGTAATATATACTATATCTTAAATATAGAGTGTGTAACCGGAGGAGCTTGCGAAGCAAGCGCATTAGTATTTGGAAAAAAAATATTGAGCGACCGTCATCGCTTCGCCGAAATAAATTCTGTACGTTTGTTTATTATGCGTATATAGGTACATATAAATAGTATAAGACGCACCCAATGCGTATATAATATAGATATAGCACTTCTCTTTGGATGGGGAAAAGAATTGATCTCGCGATCGCCAGGGATACGGTGAGATGTTAGTAATTTATATACTATAGGTTGAATTGCGTATAAGTTCGTCCGAAGTTATAATGGTTGGGGGAGGGATAGAGTGGGTACCCGAAGACGCTTGCTTCGCAAGAATTTTTCACTTCTGTAGGTAGGCACTCCCCGAGTGCTTTAATTTTTTTTTTTATTTATTTAGCGTATTGGGATCGTGCAAGTTCGGCAAAGCTACCTCTATTTCTACGCTCTGTACTTTTATTCGCACTTTTAATTATATTGGCCAATTATATTAGTCCTGGTTGCTGGATAATTGTCAAGGCCATAGTCCAAAAAAATAATAAGAAGAAAAAATAAGATGCAGGTTATGCTATGCAAACGTAAACAATTGTATGTAGTAAATAAAATTAGTTATTAAAATGCAGTACTGCAAGCAAAATACAATTATTTAAATTTACCTTTATATAATAATTGCATTTCATATCAATATTGTGGAGCAATATATAATTTTTCTGCTTCAATGACAGAAGGTATGAAATATACGTCAATTTGACAATTTCAATTGACAATATGAATTATTTAAGATAGTTGCAATATTCTCCGCGACTCGCGCACGGTCGTTTCTCGTTTCCCTTCCAAGTACTTGCACACCGCGAATAGCGTAGGATTGTTTTATATGTTAGTTATGTAAAATATTACCCCACCAAACTCTAACAATATAAAGTTATAGCTTTTTATAGAGATCATAAATCCACTCTAGTGCAGCATCTGTGGCATGGAAGAAGTCGACCATGCTACCAGAGTAGGCCGTTAGGGAGTGATGGGGAGATTTCATCATAATGTGCTTATTAGTATGGCAAGGTTCTCTACAGTCGCATAATTGTATCTGGCTCAGTACCCATTTAAAATATGTAGTAAGTCGCAACATAGTCCATGAGATGTTCCAATACAATTTGGAGCCTTCCACTCAAATCGGGTGAATTCCATACCCGGTAAGCGCTTATTTAAGTGTATTGTTATATTATTATGTGATGAGGCTACAGTTTTCCGGGATTCCTCCACATATGCATTTCTTTGAAGTTACTGGCAGTTTTCATTACTATTCCGGACATGAGTAGCTCCATCGTAGAAACGATGTTAGGTGGCCCCTAAAGGCAAGCATCCAAGGATTTTAGTTTGCCTTGTACAAAAACTTATGTAACTGCGTCCACTGATCCGCATCGTACGGATCGCATTATCGGGAATGCCGAAGGGTTGCTTCGAGAGGCAACTTTTGCGATGCGTGCCGATGAGTCATTCGGAATGCTGATCAGTGGACGCACCCCACGCGCTCTGTTCGGAATTTCGCTTGGTCCAGTCACAGTATAAAGAGGGACAGTAAAACCACTTCTCTGTCGGCACTTTGATCTCAAGAAGTAATACCGGCAGTACGCAATGGATAATTCACCAGTGGTGGATGCGGGTTTTCCCTGTTAAAACTCGGACGTTTCTATACGACTAGCAATGCAAGAGTGGGGCAAAAGCGACTAAGAAATTTTTGGGAGAGTGGTTTTACTGTCCCTCTTTATACTGTGGTCCAGTGGGAGCTAATCTATGGCTATTTGCATTTGACGATCGTCTTGTCCGTAATGAATGAAGTAAACTTAGTTTTAACTTTTATTTCATATATAGGTATATTTAGAAAACATTATTATAGGCCATGATAAGTTGATTATGGGGATTAAAATATCATAAATATTACTTATTTCTCATGTTTATTGGTCTTTTTAAAGATATCTTGCTTTGCTACTAACTATGAAAATTTATTCTCGTTAAAAAAAACAACACATTTGTCTATCTTAAAGCAATGAACTTTTTAAAAAATATTAGACTTGTTAATGATGTTACTGAGAGAAGTGTAAAATTGATGCAAGACATTTCATTGTCCCTCAGAAAAGATGAAAAAGCAAGAAAAGTGTGTTACAAGTAGTTGAAAACCGCAGAAAGTATTTTACCGATTTCAGAAAAGCAACTTTATTTAATCTTTAAAACTTTTACTGATGTAGTTATAGTCCATGTGGTGAGACCGCTCCCGTCTGGAAAAATTTCTGATTCGGTTTCTTTGTGGATTCCTATTCAAAAATGTTCCCTTTAAACAAATCTGGAGGGTGCCGGGCGGAATTTTTGGGCAGAAATTGTTTAAACAATTTTTTTAAACAAATACAAAAGATCGCGTTTTTTTTGCTCCATACATATATTTTTAAGTTTCGTGGGTCATTCTAAACAAGGAAGGTATCTTGTAAATTTTCTCAAAAATTGATAGTTTTCGAGTTATAACCGATTTAATATCTGAAAAATGCGAAAATACGCATTTTCGAGGCCTAAAATCTCATATTTAAATTAGTATTTTTGAGGTTGCCATATACTTAAATTGAAGTTTAGACATTCAGCTTCAAGATTCTGAAGAGTGATCGCGTCCAACTTTAATTTATATCGTTGTTTTTTAATTGTTAAATATGCATGTTCTTCCGTTTTTTTGCCGGTGCGGGGCGCTCTATTTCAAAAATCTCCTATGTTCCTCCGAAAAATATTTTTTCTAGATTCTTTGGGATATTCTAAATAAAATAAATTTCTTGACATTTTTCTCAAAAGTCAATAGTTTTAAAGTTATAAGCGGTTTAAAATCCGAAAAATGACAAAAAAACGTATTTTCGGTTTTTAAATGGCTTATAACTTTAAAACTATTAATTTTTGAGAAAAATGTCAAGAAACTTTTTTTATTTAGAATGTCCCAAAGAATCTACAAAAAAATATTTTTCGGAGGAAAATAAGAGATTTTTGGAATAGAACGTGCCGCACCGGCAAAAAAATCGGATGGACATGCATATTTAACAATTAAAAAACAACGATTTAAATTAAGGTTAGACGCGATAACTCTTCAGAATCTTGAAGGTGAATGTTTAAAATTCAATTTAAGTATATGGCAACCTCAAAAATACCAGTTTAAATATGAGTTTTTAAGCCGTATGCGTATTTTCGCATTTTTCAGATTTTGAATCGCTTGTAACTCGAAAACTATCAATATTTGAGAAAATTTACAAGATACCTTTCTTGTTTAGAATGACCCACGAAACTAAAAAATATATGCTATGGAGCAAAAAAACGTGATCTTTTGTATTTGTTTAAAAAAATTGTTTAAACAATTTCTGCCCAAAAATGCTGCCCACCACCCTTCATATTTGTTTAAAGGGGACATTTTTAAATAGGAATCCACAAAGAAACCGAATCAGAAATTTTTTCCAGACGGGAGCGGTCTCACCACATGGACTATTACCATTTTCCATTTAAATCAAATTGTAACAGCTTTGTGTATTCCTTTATATTCAAATGTATAATTAGTTAGAAAAATGTTTGCTACTAAGCGGTCTACCGTCGTGTTTCTGTTATAGCTTGCGATCTACCGAGAGAATAATTGGTGTATAAGCTGTAATATTACTATGCCGATAAAAAAATGTTTACAAATCATTTTTGAATGTATTTTTTAAATACATAATAATAATAATAATAATAATAGAGTTTATTTATAGTAATTAGTACATAATAATAAACCCAAGTTCTCACTGAAGTTGTTAGTCACGTGGACTACAACTTGTGCGTGAGGGTTAAATTTTGATTAGGTATAAAAACAACATTAATTTATCTTACATGTATGTAAAGTTTGTGTAAGGTTTTATAGGTCTAAAGTTAATAATTTTCGAAATATTTAAAATGACGTAATATGAGACTTTTACCAGTATAGTGTCATTTTTAAAAAATTTAATATCTTTGACATAGGTATATCAATATAATATACAATGTGATCACTATTTGCAAATACAATTTTTTTTTCATTTTTTTAAATAGTATCCCTGTATATTAGTATTGAATTTTGCACTAAATATTACAGGCTTTCTTTTATCAGGCTGTATGCGCCTAGCATGTTTCGTTTTGTAGATATTTAAAAAAGAACTATGTATTTTACCTTTTTGCGAATTTATTATTACTATACATATACATTAAAACATCATATTTTACCATACTAATAAATGTAGTTAATATGCATAAATTAATTATTAAATTAAATAAACAACCAATTTTAAAGTCTACTTTAGTAATTTTTCTACCCTAGCAGGTAGTGGCATCGGCAATCCGATCTCTGCCGATACAGTGGACGCAGTATGAAAAATTAATCCGATGCGTACGATGCGTCCGATGCGTACGATGCGGGTCTGTGGACGCTTGCCTTAACTGGCCGACCCTGCTATTTTTACTCTATATCGGGGCTGGTCTTCGTTCTCTCTATGCATTTCTTATATGATCGTTATATCAATATTTTTTCAGGTTTGAGATGTAGTCACTCTTTTAGCTCTACCAAGTTCTTTGGCATTAATTTGCCAAAATGTCGAATTGTCAATATTATAACTTCAAACATTCTTTATTTATCTTAAAAACGTTATTGATTTTAAAATAAATACAAAGGTGTTCGTTTGGAATGTTATAAAGAAATTTTTTTTTTTTGTACTCAATTGTTTTCATCATATTCACATATTCTCATGCCCACAGCAGTTGTCGAATTTATGCGTTTTAGTTTCTAATCCATTATTTCTTCTACGCTTTACAATTCGCCAAATTTTGGCTTTTTCTTATTGCTCCCAGTTTTTTAAATCTATTCCATTAGCTTTTCTTTGGCCTAATTCTTTCCTTTTACCCATTTTTTAGCTTCTACCATTTTCTTCAGTAACTTATTTTCATTCATCCTTACCCTATGTCCAAACGATGCAAATTTTTTGAAGTGAAAACTTCTTTAGGGACGTTGTGCGATTTTTGGATAGGGGAAAAAGCATTGAATTCGCGACCGCCATCGCTTATATATTATGTGTATGTATATATAAATTGTGTAGAGGAATTTAAAATAAATGTAAAACCTATTTTAGGATGGGGAAAAAAGATTTATTTCGCGACCGTCGCGTCATCGCGACCGTCATCTCTTCGGCGAAATAAATTTTTTTACGTATCTATATTATGTGTATGTATAGTATACATAAATTATATAGAAGCATTAATATTTAAAATAAAAGTAAAACCTGTTTTTGGATGAGGAAAAAGGATTTATTTCGCGGCCGTCATCACGACCGTCTTCTCTTCGGCGACATAAATTTTGTGCGTATATTTATTATATATATATATATATATATATATATATATATATATATATATATATATATATATATATATATATATATATATATATATATATATATATATATATATATATATATATATATATATATATATATATATATATATATATATATATATATGTTTGAAAAACAAAAAAACAAAAGATGTAAATCTTTGAAACACACTCAGTGATCAAAAGATCTAAGTTATTGGTTTACCGACCAAACGTAACTAAATCAAACAAATGAAATAGAGAATGTGGAAAAATCCCCTTACGAACAATTCACACATCCACCATTTCAGGTTGGGAAAAATTTCTTGAATAGAATCAAAGATCCAAACACCTGTTCTTAGAAATGTGTTTCGCCCTCTTCAACCTCTCTGGGCTTATCAATAAAGATGAGAGGTTGAATATCTTTAGACACATTCCATCAAAAAACAACATTCGAGACCCAGACATAGCAGGAGCGTATATCTACGCCGCATAATCTGACCATGACAGCCTCACGTTTTAATTCCCTAATTACTATAAGTAAAATATATGTTTGAAAAACAAAAAAACAAAAGATGTAAATCTTTGAAACACACTCAGTGATCAAAAGATCTAAGTTATTGGTTTACCGACCAAACGTAACTAAATCAAACAAATGAAATAGAGAATGTGGAAAAATCCCCTTACGAACAATTCACACATCCACCATTTCAGGTTGGGAAAAATTTTCTTGAATAGAATCAAAGATCCAAACACCTGTTCTTAGAAATGTGTTTCGCCCTCTTCAACCTCTCTGGGCTTATCAATAAAGATGAGAGGTTGAATATCTTTAGACACATTCCATCAAAAAACAACATTCGAGACCCAGACATAGCAGGAGCGTATATCTACGCCGCATAATCTGACCATGACAGCCTCACGTTTTAATTCCCTAATTACTATAAGTAAAATATATGTTTGAAAAACAAAAAAACAAAAGATGTAAATCTTTGAAACACACTCAGTGATCAAAAGATCTAAGTTATTGGTTTACCGACCAAACGTAACTAAATCAAACAAATGAAATAGAGAATGTGGAAAAATCCCCTTACGAACAATTCACACATCCACCATTTGATTCTATTCAAGAAATTTTTCCCAACCTGAAATGGTGGATGTGTGAATTGTTCGTAAGGGGATTTTTCCACATTCTCTATTTCATTTGTTTTATATATATATATATATATATATATATCGTGTAGGAGTATTTAAATTTAAAAGATGTGTAAAATCTATTTTGGAATGAAGAAAAAGGATTGATTTCGCGACAGTCATCGCGACCGTCATTGCGTCGACGAAATAAATTTTTGAAGTGAACACTTCTTTAAGGACATTGTGCACTTTTTAGATGGGGAAAAGTATTCAATTAGCGACCGTTATCGCGACCGTCATCGCTTCGGCGAAATAAACTTTTGAAGTGAAAACTTCTGTAGAAACGTTGTGCCCTTTTTAAATGGCGAAAAATATTGAATTAGCGACCGTCATCCCGACCGTCATTGCTTCGATGAAATAAATTTTTGAAGTGAAAACTTCTTTAGGGACGTTGTGCACTTTTTAGATGGGGAAAAAGTATTGAATTAGCGACCGTCATCGCGACCGCCATTGCTTCGACGAAATAATGTTTTGAAGTGAAAACTTCTTTAAGGACGTTTTGCGCTTTTTAGATGGGGAAAATGTATTGAATTTCGGCGAAATAAATGTTTGAAGTGAAAACTTCTGTAGAAACGTTGTGCCCTTTTTAAATGGCGAAAAAGTATTGAATTAGCGACCGTCATCCAGACCGTCATTGCTTCGACGACAATAAATTTTTACTTTAGGAACTTCTTTAGGAACGTTGTGCCTTTTTAGATGGGGAAAAAGTATTGAATTAGCGATCGTCATTGCTTCGACGAAATAATGTTTTGAAGTGAAAACTTCTTTAACCCGGCATTGGTCGCTAGGTAGGTTGTTACGCGAGTGGTCGCGCGTGAGATTTTCTCTCACATATCCAACTTTTGCCTTTCTTTACAAAATTTTACAAAAAAGATGAGGTTTCATCAACGATAGAGCCATTAGCTTTAAAAAGACACGACTTTTTCTGTTTTATTATTATTATCTTTATAGAAAATATGACTATTGATGCCGCTAATATTTAACATTGAAAAATATATGGTAAGTGACCATTTACAAGTAACCCGTGAAACAGAATATAGGATTTTCATATCATCGACCACATACACGACGCCTTTTATTACATCATAAAACGATATTATTTTAAAATAAAAAGGAAAAAATTCCTCTCATTGGCTGTATACCACAATAAAAAACTAACTAAGGAAGTAAAACTTCGCTTGTAGGTAAATGGTAAATTTATATACCATTTACCTACAAGCGAAGTTTTACTTCCTTAGTAAGATATTATTTTAGGTTTAAGGGGAAAAATAAAATTAATTTTTATACAGAGTTGATGACGCCGGTGGTCGCTTGATGAGAGAATCTCTCACATGAAGCGCACTGACTTAACAATATGGTGATTCTAAGAAAACTGAGTCACTATCTGAGCGGAAGGGTCTATTATATTGTAGAGGGAGGATAGTTAGGAGACTAGAAGGAACTACAGCGCGTATAATTTCCCAGAAAAAAAGTTGTGCGCAATTTTCTGAAACCGTGAGAGAAAATCTCATATAGCGACCACTGGCGGGTTAAGGATGTTTTGCCCTTTGTAGATGGGGAAAATTATTGAATTTCGCTTCGGCGAAATAAATTTTTGAAGTGAAAACTTCTGTAAAAACGTTGTGTCCTTTTTAAATGGCGAAAAAGTATTGAATTAGCGACCGTCATTGCTTCAACGAAATAAATTTTTGAAGTGAACACTTCTTTAAGGACATTGTGCACTTTTTAGATGGGGAAAAGTATTCAATAAGCGACCGTTATCGCGACCGTCATCGCTTCGGCGAAATAAACTTTTGAAGTGAAAACATCTGTAGAAACGTTGTGCCCTTTTTAAATGGCGAAAAAGTCTTGAATTAGCAACCGTCATCGCGACCGCCATTGCTTCGACGAAATAAGGTTTTGAAGTGAAAACTTCTTTAAGGACGTTTCGCCCTTTTTAGATGGGGAAGATGTATTGAATTTCGCTTCGGCGAAATAAATGTTTGAAGTGAAAACTTCTGTAGAAACGTTGTGCCCTTTTTAAATGGCGAAAAAGTATTGAATTAGCGACCGTCATTGCTTCGACGAAATAATGTTTTGAAGTGAGGACGTGAAGTTTAAGGACGTTCTGCCCTTTGTAGATGGGAAAAATTATTGAATTTCGCTTCGGTGAAATAAATTTTTGAGGTGAAAACTTCTGTAGAAACGTTGTGCCCTTTTTAAATGGCGAAAAAGTATTGAATTAGCGACCGTCATTGCTTCGACGAAATAAATTTTTGAAGTCAAAACTTCTTTAGGGACGTTGTGCACTTTTTAGATGGGGAGAAAGTATTGAATTAGCGACCGTCATTGCGACCGTAATTACTTCGACGAAATAATGTTTTGAAGTGAAAACTTCTTTAATAACCTTTTGCCCTTTGTAGATGGGAGAAAGTATTGAATTTCGTTTGGCGAAATTTTTGAAGTGGAAACTTCTGTAGAAACGTTGTGCCCTTTTTAAATGGCGAAAAAGTATTGAATTAGCGACCGTCATCGCGACGGTCATTGCTTCGACGACAATAAATTTTTTAAGTGAAAACTTCTTCAGGGACGTTGTGCCTTTTTAGATGGGGAAAAAGTATTGAATTAGCGACCGTCATTGCTTCGACGACAATAAACTTTTGAAGTGAAAACTTCTTTAGGGACGTTTTGCCCTTTTTAGATTAAGAAAAATATTGAATTAACGACCGTCATCGCGACCGTCATTGCTTCGACGAAAATAATTTTTTTAAGTGAAAGCACTCTAGAATTAAAGATGTTTTCGTGCCAGAGGCAGTAGCGGATCTAGAAATTTGCCTTGGAAGGGGAAATTTGCGTTTGGGGAAACTTCCAAAAAAAACCCAACCACAAGACTTAAAAAAGATAAATTCAGATTACATAAAAGACATAAATAATAACTTAAAGGCTTAAGTTCCCTTAATATTCCTAACTAGCGTGTTTATTGGATTGAATTTATCTTTCTGTGGTTTCGGTTTCATATTAGCTAATACATTTTTATGTTTGAACAATTTTTTTCTTTAATTTTGGGCCTTGTTAGGGGGGGGGGGGAATTTTCTCATTTTTGCTCCCCGTAGATCCGCTGTTTTGTCGGGAACGTGCGTGGTCATGAATAATGTTTGCAAGGCTATATCATCTGTACTAGATATATAAATAATCATAAACATTTCAATATTCATTTCAGTACTATTTATTTTGCCGCATACTGTATATACCTAATACATTATAAATACAAAAATTAGTTATTAACAAATAAGGGTCATAAATGGCATTCGTTTAAATCGCTTCAGGTAAAAATAGGGTAATTAATAGAGCTCGAGAAATATGCAAAACGCATATTAAGTGCATATTTGCATATTTTGAATAAATTGGATAAGTGCATATGCATTTATTGAAAGTGCATATTTTCAGATATATCACAATATGGACAAACATCTGAGGACACCAGTAATGCAATTTAGCAAGGTTGGTAAAAAACGTGTCTCGGAAATACTCCTTATTGGTATTAGCATATTTATAATGACAATAGGCCCTAATAAACAGCAATAAGCCGATTGCCGGCAGTAAAAATAAGATCATAAATCCTTATGATTTTTCCCGAAAGCTTAACATATTATTAGAATTTGTATTAGCAAAACACAAATTGCAACCGTCGTTCTGTTCTGTGCGTAGTTATTTCAGTAAAGTTCTGTGTAAGTGTAAAACAAAGTAAGTACAAGTAAATCAATTCTTATGAAAAAGTGGATTAATAGTAAAACAAAGTTCAAAATTATTAATAACAACCATATATTAATCAATTACTAAATTAGAAAAGTGAAACAGTATGAGGGATATGAAAAAATAATTCAAATAATAGTTATTTATGTACCAAGTGCCACACATCATTAGATGGTATAAGCGGCTCCTGATTATATATGTATCAAGTCAGTAAAGGACTCTTTATCGAACGAGTCTGATATTACGAGCAGAGAGAGCGAAGCGAGCGAGGCAAGTAACAGACGAGTTCGATAAAAAAGAGTATTTACTGACGTGGTGCATACAAAATTTTATCGCCAATCATAAAAAACAATAACACTTACTTAATTACATCCTTCTAATGAAAAAGGGTGTGTGTACTTTGTACGCACGTCAGAAGTTATACTTCTATTACTATGATTTCAGCGAAAGAAATATATTTTAAAGTTTAATTGTATTTTTATTTAAGTATTAAACTTATTTTAATACTTACAATAAAACCAACAATTAAAAATAACGGTAATAGTTACGTCATTTTTTATGAATTGTAGCCTCGCGTATTTGCTTTTCTCTTAATGAATCGTAGAAAAGCAAAATAAATATAAAGTTAGTTATCATATAACGGAAGTATCAGTATAAAGGAAGTAGCACAGAAAACTACAATAAATATCTTTCACATACCACCAGATTGACAACAGGTGGAATACTTTCTTTGGTTACACCTCTTGAGATTTTCAAAATTTATAAATCATACAGGATGCCCAGGAAATTAAGATGAGAGAATTTCCTCAGCGTGGTAAAAGTTCCAACAAGAAAGATTCCTTAATATTCCTGCAAAAAAATAAATGATTTAAAAATATATAAACATTTTCAATTTCTTTGCAACACGAAAATGCAGCAGCTGCATAATGCTCTGGTTAAATCGGAGAGTGCAGGAAGAGTCTATACCGGTTTCGGAGGTCTTTTTCCCCTTATCAGTAGTCCCATATCCTCTTCTCTCTGATTTCCCCAGGCATCACACTTTGGGCCTTTCCGTATTGCAAAGAAAGAAATGTCACGGATGAACTAGAGCCATCTACCGAAAAACAAAGTAAGTTATCAATCGAAGTAGCACAGAAAACGACAATAAATATCTGACCATACCACCAGATTGACAACAGGTGGAATACTTTCTTTGGTTACACCTTCTGAGAATTTCAAAATTTATAGATCATACAGGATGCCGAGGAAATTAAGATGAGAGAATTTTAAATAATTCACAACTCATCTGCTCATCTGCCGTTGTAGAAGCATTAAGGAATCTTTCTTGTTGGAACTTTTACCACGCTGTCTATAATATATATATTAGGTATATACCCAAACAGCACAGTACGTTTTAAGTACGTACAATTTTGGTACTGTACGTACATGATGTAAAATGTACGTTTTAAGTACGTACACTGGTGTACATACCAGTACGTACAGAAGAGTACGTACTAAGTACGTACTATTACGTCCAAGTATGTACCATGAGAAAGAAGAGCTAAGGCATATTTATTATGTCAGGTTATGTTAACCTAACCTAATTTATTTGGTTAGGAAGGAACTTTCCTTCCACCTCGAGTACAGTTTTGATGTGATAATTCATTGCAAGACAGTTTCATTTAGATTTTTTTTACTTATTTTTGGTGTTGGAGCTTAGTGTGGTTTCCTGTTATCTTATTGAGGTGAGTGTTTTTAACTTATTATAGTCATACTGAAAAATGTATTTTGTGGGCGAGGAAGTTAGATAAATAAAATTAAATAAAAAATAAATATATTTAAAACAAAACCATTTGGCAAACTTTAATAAGTTTTGCTTGTTTTTGTACTTCAAATATGAATTTTTTTTCATATTGGTGAATAAAAAGGTAATTTTAACAATTAATTCATCATTTAGGTAGGTATCTATTTTAAATTTTAGACATGTCATCAAATAGTAAACATTACAAAAATGCTACAAAGCAATTGAAACGATTTAAGCAAATGAATGTGCAAAAAACATCTAGTTTTAATATTTCAGTGAAAAGTGAAATACTAGTTTAGATAATAAAACTATGGATATGACAGACACTAATAATAATTCAATGGATGTTTTTGAAAATTTAGAACATCATCCATTACCACACTCTCTTTCAGACACACTCTGTTTTGAATATGAGAATATATTATTAGAAGATGAAAAATGTATTATTGATACTACGGAGGATACTACATAAAAGTCTTACCAGTAGCTTATCAGAATGGTGCTGTAAACATAATATTACACATGTGGCTATTAATGACCTGTTAAATATTTTAAAACCATATCATCCTGAATTACCCCGAGATGCTAGAACTCTGTTACACACTCTAAGGAAAACTATTCTACAACCAATAAACTCAGGTCACTATATTCATTTTGGATTGAGAAATTGTTTGCAAAAACTACTGTCTCAGTATTCTGGAGAAGAGTGTCTTGATACTGTAGAAATTTTAATTAATATAGATGGTCTTCCACTTTCAAAAAGTCCATCCAGTCAAGTGTATCCAATTTTATGCAGTTTATATCCGAAACAGGGGCCAGTTGATATAGTTGGTATATATCACGGTTATGAGAAACCCAAAGATTCTAATTTATTTTTAGAAAAATTTGTAGAAGATGCCATAGAAATAATTAATAATGGTATGAAATATGAAAGTAGAACTTATTTTATTAAAATTAATGGTTTTATTTGTGATGCTCCTGCTAAAGCATACATTACATGTACTAAAGGTCATTCTGGTTACATGTCTTGCAGTAAATGTGACATTGAAGGGGTTTACACTAATAGGATTTGTTTTCCTGACACGAAGAATTTTCATTTGCGCACTGCATAAATTTGACTGTATTTAAACTACATTTGACTGTAATTAAATGCGTTATGTAACAAAGATATGTACTATACAGTTAACTATAATTTATTGGGCTTAAAATAAAGCATTTAATCATACTAGAGGGACATCAGTCTTAAAACAGATTTTTTTAAATTATTGTAAAAAACAACCCACTTCTAAATTTATAAATATTTAGAGCAGTTGCAAAAATGAATTGATTTTCGGAGACACACAAGGCAGACATACATTTAGCAGTATTATTTATTTATATGGGTGTATTTCCATGGGTTAATTAATGCTTCAGTTGATGATGGTTGTGATAAAATATTCTTTATCAAAAGTATCCAGTTTTATAATTTGATATTCTTTCTTTATAGAAGCTGCAATAAAAAGTGAAAAATGTAGTGATAAGAAGGTGGCGGAGCAAGAAATTGGACGATGGTTGAGGAGAGCCGGGGATCGCTTAAAAACTTTCAAGGAATAGGAATCAGAATAAAAATTGAATTTATTTATTTTTTAAATAATAAAGATATACTCACCTATATTTACTTTTATTTACATAAATCATCATAAGTGTGTATAGTATGTACATAATATTATGTATATACAGTGATGAGCGCGCTAATAACCGGCAACATAGCACAAAAGATGGAAAACATATTAAATTGTGAGATAAAAAGAAATAAAACTAGTAGAGTTGTTAAAATTAGCGATAGTAACATATAAATTGATATTATATTGATTGTTTCCCACCTTTAGACGTATCAGAGGAGTATGTCAACTAAAACTGTCACTGTGACAGTGGCATTTCTCAAAATCGTCCGATACGTCTAAAGGTGGGAAACAATCAATATAATGTCAATCTACAAGTTACTATCGCTAAATTTAACACCTTCACTAGGTTAATCTCTTTTTATCTCACAACTTACTATGTTTTCCATCTTTTGCTTGTTATTTTGTCGGTTATTAGTGCGCTCATCACTGTATAGTATGTACTACGTACATACCTTCAATATGTATCTACTAGGTACGTACTAGGTACGTACCGTCAGTATGTACTAGGTACGTATCGTCAGTACGTATTAGGTACGTACCTTCAGTACGTACTAGGTACGTACTATAATTTGGAAAATGTACGTCTTATGTACGTATTAAGTACGTACTTCGTACAGCAAAGTACGTACATTGTACGTACTTTAGGTCCCATCAGTACGTACTTAGTATGTCTTATGTACGTACTTGTGCTTACTGGGTAGTACCCAAATAATCCATTTGCAACCTGGCTGCTCAAGTGTCCCGACAAAAACCTTATTTCTCTGGACTACAAGTATGAAGACAACATATGAACAAATTCTCAATGTAATAAAGCTAACCAAAAAATACGATGTAGATACCAAAGGTTATAGAGATATGGATTAAGCGAGTTGTAGAAGGAGAAGGTGATATGAGTTGAGAGAGAAAAATGAATGTGGATAAGATGATTGAATAATTTTATATCAATGAGGAACTCATAGTTGCTAATATTTTGTTTTACATCCTAAATATAAGTTATATGTTATATACTCGAAAGACATTAGTTGACGAAAACAAAAAAAGTAGTCAAAAATGAAATAGATTTAATTATCGTTAATAGAAAATAATATTAAACAATACTTAGCGAGACTACTACAAGATCTAATAAGTATTCGTCATACATTTTAAAAAAATCAACATTGAACTAAAAAAAATATCCCTAAAAATTATAAGAGAGAGATATAATTGCTGATGTGAAGCAGAGATTTATTCAATGGTTAGATTATTTTCAACAACTATATTTAATAATGAAAGAGTAGAACTAGCTGTAAAAACTACAGAGGATACCGGAGCAATAATGTTACAATATGAAGTTATACAGGATTTTCCAATATAGAATTCCGAACTTTGACAGTTGGTAGCGGCCATATTATTGAAGCTTCTTCTTCTTCTTATACTTGTTGTAGATCTGTCGATCTGTTAATTCCGACGCTGAAGTAATTCTTGAGAGGTAGACTGCCAGCTATCTCTCCATATTTTTGGTGGTCTCCACCATTATTAAAGCTACAGTTACTAATTGGCAGTAATTAACTCCCTCTGTTTTGCATCCCATGGATGGATAAAGCGTGCAATAACACGTGGAACTAATAAAATTCTGTTATCAAAATAGGTGTTCTCTCAGAGCAACATGCTGAACTAAACGTTACGTTACGTACGTTAACTAAACTATCATAAAGATCTAGTGAAAACATCGCTGCTGCTCATAAGACTGTGGAGGACTTCCCGCGCAAGAGCTTTTTTGCCTTTCACAGACAATAACTTGACGAATATTGCATCGAGACTTAGGCCTGCAATCATACAAATTTAACTCACCTACAATCTGAAGGTAAGCAACCATAGACAAAGACGTGTGCTCGCTAAATCTATTCTGGAGCAATTGAAATCTGACCCTACTCGTCATCGAAAAATCACCTTCAATAATGAGGCCCATTTTTGGATTCGTGGGTACGTTAACAAACAAATACAGTTGTCATGTTTGCTGAAACAGGACGGTGCTACATACAACACAGATTATTCTACATTATATATTCTGCTCGAGCCATTTAAGGCCATCGGTACATAATTCGCAAATATTTTACGGGTATCCCTACTTTTTCTGTCTTTACACGGCAAATTACGTGTAGTAAAATTCACACTGATATGGATATGTAAACATTACTAGAATGTCATTCTACTTGAAAATGTCATCATTAATTTAAAGAGATGGCTTTTGAATGTTCTTGGATAACTGTTATTTTTATAATTGCAAATTATTAATTCAGTTAATAAATGTGATAATTTTTTCACTAACTATGTATTCAGTGATTGTAATAATTTATATGTACAACAAAAACTAATACTCAATCGAGAAAAGAGGAAAAGTGTTAAAGTGAATTTTTCATAATATATACAGTCGAACCCGCTTATTGGAATAGTCTTCGTACTAAGCAAAAGTATTCCTATAACCGGGTTATTCTAATAACCCATCATTTGTGGCTAGTAGAAATATTTTGGTATCTCAAATTTCTATTCCTTAAAGCGGGATATTCCTATAACCGGTATTCCAATAAGCGGGCTCCAATGTATATTGTTACTATGGAACGCTTACAATTTTGAACATCTTTAACAACAAAATACTTGGATCACAGAATATATTATCCTGATGTATTCTCTCCTTGGATCATCCTCAAATAATACACAATAAATACCTTTTTATTAGGTTCACGTCTTAAATCAATTATTTATCAAATACACTATATATCAATATTATTTAATCAACAACTCAAAATATTCCCGAGGCCATGTCAAATATTTAAAATTGTCACTGATTGTCACTGTCTGACTGACAGTATGCTGACAATATTCTAGTCGACTGAGTGCGTTGTATGACAAAGATGGATTTGGAAATATTACCACGGACATTGTGTTAATTTTTTTCGAATCCTGAAAAAACCAATAAATATTTTTGAAAAATTTAAACGAAGAATGAAAGACTATATTATTACCGAGGGCCGAAAGTCCCTTCGAATCAATAAAAAGTTTATTTTGAATGAGATATTCTAAATTAAATATCACACTAAATTTTCTCTTAGTTTTTCACCCCTGTAACTTATTAAAATAAACATTATAGAAGTTCTCAGGGACTTTCGGCCATCGCCAATAACGTAATCTTTCATTTCGCGTTTAAATTTTTCAAAAATACTTATTAGTTTTCTCAGGATTTGAATGCCCATTTGAATAGCATTGAAGCCGAAAATACATACCCATCCTCTGAGCAAGTGCGATAACGGGGATAATCTGATCGAGCTACCGAACTCTGCATTAGGCCAAGTTTTATTCAAACCAATTTCCTCTAAAATATATAACAAACGTTTTAGAGGCAAAAAATATTTTTCTAACTTTTTAATATTATTCAAAAAAAAAAACATGGCATAATCAGCTGTACGTGTTCACGGATTTTTCATCAGCTATCCCTTATATACCTTTTAGGACCATCAAATATGTGTATAAGATTTTTAAGTGAAATCAATGACTTTTTTCCCAGGTAGACTGGTGTATGTCTACTGAACCAAGTTATATTTTATGTAGAAAGTGACTTTATCAAATGTATATTTTACCCCCTGTGTGGCTTAGTGGTAAGAGCGCCTACCTTTGGGCCTAAAGGTCGTGAGTTCGAACCTCACCTGCGTGGAGATTCTTCATTTATTAGAGAAATTTTTCATTTATTAAAAATTAATAAATGAAAATAGTTTCTATCCATATTATATGAGATCGGTACTCACCGGAGGGACCGCAGACATTCGGATACAATTCGCGTCTCTTTGCAAAGACAAACAAGTCTACTTTGCTAAGTAACAAGACATTTTACTCTACAGACACACTACACATTACACTAGGTACCTGATAGGAAAAATCCACTGTACCATGCCACTGGCCATTAGTTGTCGAGGCATTAAGCTAAATAAAAAAAATATTTATTTTCAAATATAACGAGTTATGATAATCATAATATATCAATAAACATTAAATACAAATATAATTTTTATATTTTAAGTACATCAAGTGAGAAACAGGTGTATGATAACATACAATCGGAGCAAGACGTCCCAACACTGTTGGACGTCTTGCAGCAGCGAAACTAGAATGTATTAATTTAATAAGGTAATAATTTTGTTTAATATAATTTATTATTGCATAGAAATAAAATTTCACCATAAAATATAGCATACAGATATAATTTAACGTTTGTATAAATAAATAAATAAATAAATAGGTATGTACTTGTATAATTATCTATGTAGGTAAATAAATGAGTATGTTTTTTTGTTTTGAGAATGCATGAGAATGTTTTTGCTCGCGTTTATTTCATGTAGTTTAAAAAAACATTTAAAACTACCGTTTATACCGTTTAAAGTCTACAAGCCAGAGAAGGGTTAAATATTCACTGTTACGTACCCTCGGTACCTTGACGTTGTTTTTGTCCATGTTTTAGGAGCGTAGAGGGTATTAGGCTGATTATTTCATTCATAAGAGATTCTGACCAATAGAAAGCTATATAAATCTAAATTAAATCGATTATTTTTTTATGATTTTAACTTCCAATCGTATAGTAAGATATTTGATCACGTGTTTAATTCTGTCCAATCAGATTAAAATTATACTGAGAATTATCTACTGTAGAAAATTACCGATAGAATTTTTTTAAGTAGATTGTTTCTGTTTAATGGCAACCAGTTTCCTAGTTTTGACAACTGTCACATTTAAGAAAATATCCATAATATACGTATTAAAAAATAATCTTACGAATATCACACAACAGTAAGAATAAATAAGAAAATGATGCTTCATTTTTACTCAAATTTGTTGTCATTGGGTAATAGCCACTCGAGCCCTGCGGGCTCTCGTGTCTATTGCCATACAACAAATTTTCGAAAAACTGTCGCATATTTTCAATATATTCTCACTCTCTTGTGATATTGTACCCGATAATTTTTGATAATTTCCCGTCGTCAAGTATATTACGTCAGATGCCCTTCGTTGCTACGAAAAAACACATTCAGTGACATTAATGACATTTAATGTTTTAAAAATTATAAAAGTGATGACTTTCAACCGTCGAATTAATATTTATAACAATTGTGTGTTTAATTGTACTAATTTGTACTTACATAAATAAATTACAATAAAATTTTGGTGTTTTAACAGTTTTATTCATGAAATAATCGCAACAAATTGCACTCGATCTCTAAAATTAATATAGAATTTTAGAGCTCTTGTGCAATTACTACTGAAAATTACACTCGCCCATTTGTCTACTTGATAATAATTACTTGATTACAGCGATTATTTCATTCATAGGAAATTCTGACCAATAGAAAGCTACAAAAATAAAAATTAAACTGATTATTTTTTGATGATTTTAACTTCCAATCGTATAGTAAGATATTTGATCACGTGTTTAATTCTGTCCAATCAGATTAAAATTATACTGATAATTATCTACTGTAGAAAATTACCGATTGAATCTTTAAGTAGATTGTTTCTGTTTAGTGGCATCCAGTTTCCTAGTTTTGACAACTGTCACATTTAAGAAAATATCCATAATATACGTATTAAAAAATAATCTTACGAATATCACACGAAATAAGAAAATAGTGCTTCATTTTTACTCAAATTTGTTGTCATTGGGCAATAGCCACTCGAGCCCTGCGGGCTCTCGTGTCTATTGCCAGACAACAAATTTTCGAAAAACTATCGCATTATTTTCAATTTATTCTCACTTTCTGTGATATTATACCCGATAATTTTTGACAATATCCCATCATCAAATATATTACGTCAGATACCCTTCGTTGCTACGAAAAAATACATTCAGTGACATTAATGACAATTAATGTTTTAAAAATTATAAAAGTGATGACTTTCAACCGTCAAATATTTATAACAAATATGTGTTTAATTGTACTAACTTCTACTTACATAAATAAATTACAATAAAATTTTGGTTTTGAACAGTTTTATTCATGAAATAATCGCAACAAATTGCACTCGATCTCTAAAATTATTATCGAATTTTTGCCCTCTTAACACTTTGACAGAATTTCACTCCCCTTCGGGTCGTGAAATTAAAACTGTCAAAGTGTCACTCTGGAAAAATTCGATAATTTTAGAGCTCTTGTGCAATTACTACTGATTATTTCATTCATAGGAGATTCTGACCAATAGAAAGCTAAAGGAAATAAAAATTACAGCAATATTTTTTGATAATATCCCGTCGTTAAGCATTACGTCAGATGCCCTTCGTTACTATGTAAAAATGAAGATTCAGTGACATGAATGACAATTAATGTTTTACAACTTGTCACAGAGAACATCAATAAATAGGTTTAGCAAATATTAAGCTGAAGATATCAATAAAATATTAATTAAAATGATTTGAAAAGACAATTTTATTTATGAAATAATCTCAGCGAATTACACTCTATCTCTAAAATTATTATCGATTTGTGGCCCTCGTGCCACTTTGACATAATCTTACTCCTCTTCGGGTCGTAAAATTAAAACTGTCAAAGTGTCACTCGGGAAACAAATCGATAATTTTAGAGCTATCGTGCAGTTATTACTGATAATTGTATAGTAGAAATCGTAAATTGCCCTGGCATATTTTTAAATGTTAAATTTTACAACCACATACTAATAGCTTGGTTTATTTAATATGTCAGTTTGGCATTTCAATACATTTGCAAAAGTTTTTCTATAAAAATGTCTCGTTTTGGCAGTGAATCTCTAAGAGTTAATTAGAGAAGCTATTAATAAAACTGAGCCAAAAAATACAATCAATAACAAACACTAGGTACGTTTAGCGTCAATTTACACAATTTTTTATAGCATCATTACATCCAAAGGAATCGGGAAATAATGTAAACAATTATTATAACTGTGTCTTTAATAAATATTAGTTATTTTAAGATTCGGTTTTGTTGTATTGTTAAATAAATTGTTTAGAAAATTTTTATTTCTTCATTTGAGCCCATCAGAATCAAAACCTGTTAAATCCTAAATTTTACATTCTGTTAAATCCAAATTAAGTACAAATTTCTGAATATACAAGGGGCATGCAGAAAAATGACAAATTAGTGTGCCATTATATGATATTTTTTGATGCCCCTTTGATTGAGAAATGCCGGATACTTTTTGTAAAATTTACATTTTTAATGTTCTTTTAGCCTCCTGTACAATAAACCAGCATATCTGTATTTTATAGACCTGACAAAGGCTTTCGATCGCATCCGAAAACGTCTTACACTTACTGTATGCAAAAAATATACCAATCAATATCATACAAACCATCGATAACATCTACTTCCATAATCGAATACAGGCAAAGGTAAATGGAAAACTAACACAGTTTATACCAATACAAAGCGGAGTCAGACAAGGTGACTCTTTAAGCCCACTGCTCTTTAATATAACAATGGACGAAATAATATAAGCAGTACGTAGAGGTCATGGTTACAGAATGGGGAACAAAGAAATCCAAATATTATGTTCCGTAAGACGATCTCCAAAGATTAACACACATTTTCAATACAACAGCCAAGAAATACAATATGATATCAGCAGAAAAAACCAAATGTATGACAACATCTAAATAATCAATACGATGTAAAATCGAAATTGATGGGAAAATAATAAAGCAGGAAGCAAAGTTATCTGGGAGTAGATATAACCAGTTACGGAGATGTTAAGGTGATACAGTAGCGATCAACAGGTAGCATAAACGCGTTCCAAGATTGCGGCTGTACTTTTGAATATTTTTTCGAGATATTTGGCACACTTATTCGTAATATAATAAAGAATGGCGGTACAGAGCCCAATTTGAAAAATATATTAATATGTAAAAATTACTCTGTAATTAAATACAATATTAAAAAAACGAGCCTGTACCGCCATTAAATAGAACAAAAAAATAAACTATCTTCAAATAAACTTTTTTATCCGATGCCTAGATTTTGTGTCATTTTGGAACTACTAAAATTTTTTATTTCATTAGTAGTTCCAAAATGACACAAAATCTAGGCATAGGATAAAAAAGTTTATTTGAAGAAAGTGTATTTTTTCGTTCTTCTTAATGGCGGTACAGGCTCGTTTTTTAATATTGTATTTAATTACAGAGTAAATTCCACATATTAATATATTTTTCAAATTGGGCTCTGTACCGCCATTCTTTATTATATTACGAATACGTGTGCTAAATATCTCGAAAAAATATTCAAAATTACAGCCGCAATCTTGGAACGCGTTTTCGCTACCTGTTGATCGCTATTGTTTCCTCTTAAAGAGGAAGTACGACAACAAAGCTTAAAAACAAGTAAAGCGGTGTTATCTCTTAATGGCACAATCTGGAAGAACAAACACCTAAGACAAGACACAAAAGCAAGAATCTATAAAGCAGCCATTAGACCTATATTGACATAAACGGCAGACACAAAACCTGACACATCTAAAACGAGACGACTACTAGAAACAACAGAGATGAAAATATTTCGACGAATATCAGGGCAAAGTCTGTTGGATAGTGAGAGAAGCGAAAACATAAGAAGATCATGCAATGTAGAGGATATAAATGGATGGGTGACAAAACGGAAACAGGAGTGGAACGAACACATTCGTAGAATGGCACAGGATAGGATAGTACGAATAGCAAGAGATAAGTCACCAACTGAACGAAGAAGTATTAGCAGAACAAAAAAAGATGGTGCGATAATTTAAACAATTTAGGAGGCTAATATTGAAGAAGAAACAGGCTTTAAAAATCCTACATACAAGAAGGAAGAAGAAGAAGAAGACAAATGAAATACAGCAAACTTATTGAACATTGTGCTTGTAATTACATAGGCAAACTCATTAATTTCAATACTCTTTAAGTTGGCAAATAGTTAACTTCATAATATTAATATACGCTTAAAAAATCATTAAATAATGAAATCCAGGAGGAAAATAAACTTCCTGTAGCTGGCTGTATACCATAAATCACAAAAATACCAAGTTTCTTGTAAAAGGTATATATTAAAATACCCTAAATAAGGGTCACAATACAAAACGTTTTCGGATTAAGGAATCCATCATCAGTGTTTAAAAGCCAAAATTTGCATGGCTGAGCCACCAAAATGTATCGGGTAAAAACCCTTTAAATGTAAATAATAAGGATGTTTTACATATTTATATAAACTTCATTGGATGGTATAGATAAACCTGGATGTTATCCAGGGCAACACAGGACTCTCTCCACGTGGTTGGAACTTTTTTTGAAGAAAACCTCACATATTGGATTTCAATGGCCAACAGTTGGCCATTGAAATCCAATATGTGAGGTTTTCTTCAAATAAAGTTCCAGCCACGTGGAGAGAGTCCTGTGTTGCCCTGGGTAACATCCAGGTTTATCTATACCATCCAATGAATTTTATATAAATATGTAAAACATCCTTATTATTTACATTTAAAGGGTTTTTACCCGATACATTTTGGTGGCTCAGGCATGCAAATTTTGGCTTTTAAACACTGATGGTGGATTCCTTAATCCGAAAACGTTTTGTATTGTGACCCTTATTTAGGGTATTTTAATATATACCTTTTACAAGAAACTTGGTATTTTTTTTTTATTAAATAATGATTATCTAAATCTGGATATAACAAATAAATAATGACCATATATTTTACAAGAAGTACCTAATGAATTTAAGTTTGTTGTAATAAATAACATACGGCAAGTAAATGAATTACCTAATGTAATCACAAATTCTGATAACTTGCTGATTGGAAAACACGATTGCTGCATAATTTATTCTCTACCTACCATTGTCTGCCGCTTCATTTACTGTGGCCACTGTTCTATTACTTATTCATAAGATTTGTATTGTATTGGTGATTCCGTCAATATATCCAGAAAATTGGTCACATATTGCGCTGCATAAAACCGAAACAAATGAAGAAGTATCGCTTTGGTATTAATTCCCAAACCGTTTTCTCCGTCTCTTGGTTGTAGAATAAATTACTTCTTTTTCCTAATTGGTTTATTTAAAAAGACTACACTTACTAAAGCTAAGTTTAGCTTTTACACCAGACACATCGAGAATTAATATTGTACAAAAAAGTCCCAAATATTAATTTGGACTTAATTATGAACTATTATAATTGAAAAAGCTATCGTTTTTTTTTAATATGTAACATTGACAAATATTTTATTTAGGAATTGTCACTCATTTTTTGAGACAGATTTTTTAAGAAGGCCAAAATCGTGTATTAAATGTGACATAATTTTAGGGGCGTAATAAAGCAAAGATTAGAATTTGGATTATATAATAAAGTTTCAACATTCTCCCCCGCGTTGAAGCATCCCTGCTTCAACTAAATTACACAGTAACAGAAACAGAAAAAACAAAGTGTTAGGAAGAATGTAACAAAACTAGAAATAAGCATGTTGGTCGTTTTAAGGTTGAGTTTGATTTGGTAATAAAGAAAGCTTTGAAATGGATCGGATAAACTCTCCGGAAGCCGTACGGAGCTTAACCACACGGACTTTGCCATCCTTACCAGGATATACTTCAATGATGCGCGCCAACGGCCACATCATTGGAGGTACATTATCTTCCTTGAGTAAAACTAGTTTATTTACTTGCAGGTTAGAATATTCTTCAGCCCATTTAGGCCGGTTCTGAAGGCGATTTAAGTAATCAACCGACCAACGTTTCCAAAAAACTTGTTGAATTTTAGAAATCTGCTGGAAGGTGGAAAGTCTATGTTCGTTTAAATGTGAAAGATCCTTTTCAGGATAAGCGGTGAGAGGAGACCCTATCAGAAAGTGTCCCGGTGTAAGGCAGGTTAAATCTGTAGGGTCATTAGAAACTGGACCTAAGGGCCGAGAATTTAGTATTGCCTCGATTTGACAAAGAATAGTGTTAAACTCTTCTGAAGTGAACAAAGCATTACCCACCAATCTCTTGATATGAAATTTTGCGCTTTTGATGGCGGATTCCCAGATTCCACCCCAATGCGGAGATCGAGGTGGAATGAATTTCCACTTGGTCTCATTTTATGAAAGAAAGTCACAGATAATATTTACATTATTATTAGTTTTGAAAAATTGATACAACTCATGTAGGACATTTTTTGCACCTAAAAAATTGGTGGCGTTGTCACTATAGATCACTGACGGATTTCCTCTTCTCGAGACAAAACGTTTTAAAGCGTTCAGAAAGGAGTCAGTAGACAGTCCAAGAACTAGCTCTATGTGAACTGCCTTGGTGACTATGCAAACAAAAACCGCAATGTATGATTTTATGAGTGGAGATTTACGAAGCCTTGAGGATTTTATTTGAAAGAATCCTCCGAAATCAATTCCAACTTTCTGAAATGGTCTAGAAACATTTACACGATCAGAGGGCAAACTTGCCATAATCTGTTGGCAGACTTGATTATTGAATCGAAATCACATATTGCAATTTCGAATGATTTTTTTGATCTCTCTGAGCCCATTAAGGGGCCAAAAACGTAAACGAATATTGCTCAGAACGGTTTGAGCACCAGCATGCCCGAGCCGCCTATGTTCGTACTCTAGTATGAGGGAGCTCGTATGATTATGGGGTGGCAAAAGCAAGGGATGTTTCTGTTGGTAGGGAATGGAGGCGTTACAAAGCCGTCCGCCGATCCTCAGCATTGATAATTCATCGAGAAATGGATTTAAAGATAATAATTGTTTATTTGATAGTTGCTCGTTTGCAGAAAGTTCGGAAATTTCTTTAGAAAAATTGGTTAGCTGAACTTGCCGAACTATAAAATATAGAGCTTGGTCCAATTCTTCAACAGTGAGGGGATCAGATTGTTTGTTTCCTTTTAAACAACTGACAAATCTGAGTACATATGCGATAGTACGACGTAATCGAGAAAAAGAAGAACATTTTTGAAATAATTGTTCCCAAGGAGGTTTTGGGTTGACGTTTTCGAGTATATTGGAACGAGTTTTTCTGTGCTCTGTAATTAGCTGATCAGCTATTGGGGGTTATCAGAGAATTCTAAAGAATGATTAAGAAGAAAAGCAGGACCGGACCACGACAACTTGTTGTCCAGAATTTCTTTGGCTGATAAACCGCGTGATAGAATGTCAGCACTGTTTTCAGCTGATTTAACGTATCGCCACTGACAATTTTGCGTCAGTTCTTGAATTTGAGCAACTCTATGCGATACGAACACTGACCATTTACTAGGGTGTGCCCTGCACCAACATAAAGCGACCTGAGAATCGGTCCACAAATTTATTGAGTCATACTCTAATTTATTTTCGAAGACTTGTAGAATTTTGTTTACAAGTTTCGCCAGCAAGAGCATAGCGCAAAGTTCTAACCTTGGAATGGTAATTGATTTAAGTGGGGCGACTCTAGATTTTGAAGATACTAAAGTAGAAGAAATATCATTGTCAGAATAAAGAACTCGAAAATAAATGCAAGCACCATAAGCCTCTATGCTTGCATCAGAAAAGCCGTGAATTTCTATTTTGCTAATAGTTTTCGGACGAAAATATTGTCTAGCTATTTTTTGTTGTGAAAGCAAGGGGATATGTTCAATAAAATTGTGCCAATCTTTAAGAATGCAAGCGTCGGTTATTACGGTGTCCCAATGAAACTTTTTAAACCATAATTTTTGCATCAGTATCTTACCTTTTACTATAACAGGATTTATCAAGCCTAACGGATCATAACATTGAGCTAAGATAGAAAGTATTTTTCTTTTGGTAACTGGACCCTGCACGATTTCTTGAGGCACGGAAATACAAAGAGTATCTTCTGCTATACTCCACTTTAGCCCAAGAACTTTACTTGGGACTTCATCTATGTTTATGTCATAATCAGCTTTTTGATTTTCCGAAATGTCTTTGGAAATATTTTTAAGAAAATAATCACTATTTGAGCAATATTTATGCAACTCAAACCCATGCTTATTTAAGATGGTATTTAATTGAGAGTATAAATTGAAAAGTTCGTTGTGATTATATGAACCACAAAGGCCATCGTCCATATAGAACTGATTCAGAATTGCATCAGACGCAAGAGGAAATTCTAAAAAGTTTAGACAAGCAATTTCTTTAAGAACCCTTGTTGCCAAGAACGGGGCTGAATTGGTTCCAAAAACTACAACATCGAATTGGATACATTTAAAGTCTTCATCAGGGTTTTCTCGCCATAAAATGTTTTGAAGAAAAGTTTGTTCCGGGTTCACGAGGACCTGTCGGAACATTTTTTTAATATCTACCGTGAATACAAAAGGAAAAAGTCTAAATCTACATAGAATGTCATACAATTCTGGCTGGACCGATATCCCTTTAAACACACGTCGTTTAAGGAATACCCTGAGGAACTTTTGGCGCTGGCGTCCATGACAACGCGCAAACGCGTTGTTAAACTGGATTCTCTAACTACACCTAAGTGCGGAATAAAATATTTATTTTCAGATTTGGCATTTAGCAGAGTTAGGGGTACATAATGAGCATGTTTAAGTTCAATTAATTCATCAATAAATTTTTTATAGTCTTGATAAAAGTTGCAATTAGTTTTAAATTTATTTTCTAAAGAAATGAAACGCTTTCTGGCCACGTAATAAGAATTTCCTAACTTTAGATTTTCTGAAGGTGATTTCAGCGGCAAACTTACTTGAAATCTACCATTTTGTAAAATTTTAGTTGTAGAACGGAATAGGTTTTTAGATGCCTCATCAGCTTCTGAAAGATAGAATTTATTGGGAATTTCCTCGATTTCCCAGAATTTTTTCAAACGGCTGTCTAATTGTAATGTGGAAAGAAGTGAATTAGATTCAGTTAAAACTTCTGAACTACTGTCTGTAACAGATATATTGGATACAGTAAAATGATCAGGAACTGTACCAGCTACCACGAAACCTAAGTGAGACTCTTGTAAGACTGGAAGATTTTTGCCAAGTCTGACGAAGTTAGGTAAAACAATATCGTAATAAAGATCCAAACCAATTAGAATGTCAATTTCAGAAGGCTTAAAAAATTCGTCGTCTGCTAGAAAGAATTGTTCCGGAATATTAAATTTTTTCACTAGTATTTTTGATTGAGGGAGAGCACAAGTAATCTCGGGTAATACAACTACTGAAAAATGAAAACTTCTTCGACGATCATAATTGGAAAATATGGTTATATCTGACATTTTGGTACAAGTCGAGCCACTCCCTCCTATTCCTGATATATGTACTGACTTGTTATACGTATCTAATTATAACTTGTTCACAAGCTTCTCTACGATAAATGAATTTTGGGATCCTGTGTCCAAAAGAATTTTCGCTATGCAGAAATTAGCGTTTTTACCAAGTAAGGTTACTTTTGCAGTACCCAGAAAAATAAGACTATTTTTTACTGACTGAACAGAGTGATACGCTGAATGATTATTTGCGGTAGGGTTATTTTCCGTAAAATTTCTCGAAGGACCTTGAAAATTTGTTATTCCTGAATTTTCCTGTACTGGTTGGATATCCAGAGAACGGGTTTGAAGATTTAAATTACTATCGAGATGAGAAGATGAATTATTACCATTTTGAACATGAGCAGTATTATCTAAATAAGAACTATTAGATGAGATTAGAGAGCTATGGTTACCTGCGTAGCTATTAGGTTGAGAATTTGAACCATTATTATATAGAGAATGTGAATGACGCTTACTACTAGTCATTGGCGGAGAATGTTGATTTTCGCCGATTTTTATGTGCATTAACGAATTGTGTGACTTGGAGCAAAAAGAACATTTTTTAGAGGATTTACACTCTTTCAAATTGTGTTTACCAAAACAATTTATACATAAATTCTTTGCCCTAATAAATTGCAATTTGGCGGAATGAGATATATCTTTAAACTCAGAGCAAGTGTAAATTTTATGGCCCCCCTTGTTACAGTAGATACAAATTAATTGAAATTGGCGATTTGAAGTTGCCTCATGCATTGTCGAATGAGATGAGAAATTTTTTCTGGTAGTTTTAGGACTAGAAATTTCAACATTTTCCAGAATTACTGCACGTTTTTCTAAGAATTTTAAGAAATGATTTAAAGTAGGTATTTCATCGTGATTCCTCTCAGATTCATATGCCTTAGCCGATTGAAAATCTAACTTCTTTTTTAGAATGAATATAAGTGTTAAGTCAAATAAATTTTCGGAAGTTAAATTCAAATTTTTTAGTGACAAAATATTCTTTTGAATTGTAGTGATTAATTCTCTTAATGTGTCTGACTTACATTTAGAAATATCATTACAATCAAAAATTGCTTGCAAATAAGAATTTATTATGGCGAATTTGTTTTCGTATCTCTTCTTTAAAATATTTAACGCGATTACAAAATTTTCATTAATTATCGGTAATGAATCTATAAGTTGAAGGCTTTCACCTTTTAAATAACTCTTCAAGTACACAAGTTTTTGGACATCTGTTAATGTCTCATTTTTCACTATGAGCGCATCGAAGAGCTCAATGAACGATTGAAAGTCTCTAATATGACCTGAGAATTGTGAAATTTTTATATCCGGAAGACGAACTGCTATTGGAGCACTACAAGAACCCTCACTGGATGAACTAGATCTTATCTGAGAAGGTGCAGCTTTTAATTTATTAACACAAGCGGTCAAATCGCTTACAAGTTTGAAATATTGATTTTCTGTGAACTCTCTATCTTTTTCTTCTTTGCCTGTATTTGATGCAAGGAATTCGATTTCATTTTGTGCTTTTTCATAATCATGAAATATTAAATGAAGTCTACTTAATCGCGTCTCGAACTGGGTAACATCTAATTCTACGTCTTTTTTGGCTATAAACCAGTTAGACATACGAGTAAGAGAAGACTTAGCAATTTTTCTATATTTTTTGAACTCATCCATTTTTATTAAAGATATTGGAACACGAAAATGTCTTTGAATCACAGAATTTATTGATTTTAATGTCTTTGAATAACTGATAGCCAAATAGAACAATGAAACAAAGGGTATATAAATGGACTTATCTCACCCAGTATATCCTTTTGCTGTTGTGTCGGCGAATAATCTTGAAGAACTTTCCATAAGTTTTATGCTGGTCAAAAATCCGGCTCGATGTAGGCCAAAGGAAGAAGTATCGCTTTGGTATTAATTCCCAAACCGTTTTCTCCGTCTCTTGGTTGTAGAATAAATTACTTCTTTTTCCTAATTGGTTTATTTAAAAAGACTACACTTACTAAAGCTAAGTTTAGCTTTTACACCAGACACATCGAGAATTAATATTGTACAAAAAAGTCCCAAATATTAATTTGGACTTAATTATGAACTATTATAATTGAAAAAGCTATCGTTTTTTTTAATATGTAACATTGACAAATATTTTATTTAGGAATTGTCACTCATTTTTTGAGACAGATTTTTTAAGAAGGCCAAAATCGTGTATTAAATGTGACATAATTTTAGGGGCGTAATAAAGCAAAGATTAGAATTTGGATTATATAATAAAGTTTCAACAACAAACTCGCACGAATAGTCCCTAGGCCCACCTTTAAAAAAATTACAAATCCCTCATTTTTTTTTATTCAGTTACTCATGTCGAGTCCGAACTTTTCTATTCCGAAAATTTTGAGAAGTTTCTAAACTTTGGTCCTCCCGATAACTGGAGTATCTCCCCTTAAAAATTTGTCGGACAATATTACCTGGCAGTAGATTTCGTAGATCTATCGAAGAAAGAACCCGTGTTGAGCTGCCCCCCCCCACTTGTAAAAATTAAAAAACAAATAGCCCTGATTAATGAGCTTTATGAGCTTTCATATTCCGCAAATTAAACATTTTGAGCTCGTTACACTGAGCAGGAATTTAATATCCCCCTCCCAGTCAGCCCTCTCCCCACTACTTAAAAATAGGAATATTGAATCGATCTTTGCGGCAGAATTACGAGCTATTTATAAGCTCTCTAAGTGATATAGTTTCGATTTTTGAGCTCATCCCCTTCACCCCCAAACAACCCTTTAATTGATTTAACTAAGAGGAAAATGCTGAGAAAATTTAAAATATATCGTATCGCGGATATAATTCGTATCGCTTATATATTTTCTGAGAATAAACTCTTAAATCACGCGATAGTTGCCTTACTCAACAGGGCGTCTATGAGCGGTACTACACTCAACGAAAAAGGTACGTAATATCAATAAAAATGTTAATTCAGACAACAATCGCAATACTTAAAATTTGTCCAATTCTTGATTTTATTGGAACAACAAAGCGATGTTCATCAATTCATTATTTTCGTTAGTTGAGCCAATGTATTACGTTTATTGAATGGATGAACATCCATTATGTATAGGTACCATAATATCACTTTATTGATATTACGAACTCTGTTCATTGAGTCAACGAACACTACTCATTGAAACAACAACGTCGTTAATTGACCGACGAAGACTATTCGTTGTGTCAATAACAGTGTTATTTCTCCTAATGTATTTCGTTTATTTCTACAATTATTTCCGTTTATTCTTACAATTAATTCCGTTCATTCCCACAATAAATACGGTTATTCTTACAAGCAATTCTATTCATTATTATAATCAGTTTCGTTCATTCCTACTATGAACGTATTTTATATTAATAATTACTGAATGCATTAGCCCAATATGTATGATATTGATTAATAATAATTTTTTAAATCCACCTTTTTTGTCCTAAACCTAATGGACTTTCTCCTAATATGAGAAATCATATTATGATTTCACTTATACAGTGCGCTGGAATAAGTGTTTCACTACCCCCCCCCCCCCTTATTAACTTATTTATTTTTAGCACATAAACAAAACGCTCGGACAGGTCGATTTTTAAAATAATGAAAGTATATTATAACATCAATGTTTCGAACTTTACACGATCCCTCTTCAGGTGACAGGCATAACTGAGTTTTTTAAATAGGAAAGTACATTATGTGACAGCTCATTTAAAAGCGTTTGAAATATTGATTCCAAAAATGTATATCACTTTATCCTTTTTGAGAGGGCAGGTGCAAAATTTCGATCGAATTATTTTAAACTCATTAATTTTTTTTTTTTTGAAATACTGAGGAAACTAAAATGTATTTTTGAAAAATTTAAACGCAGAATAAAAGAATATGTTTTGGTGAGAAAAGAAGATGATATGACCGAGGGCTGAAAGTCCTTTAGAATAAACAAAAAGTTTCTTTTGAATGGTATATTTGAAAATCATTATAGAAGTTCTCAGTGACTTCAGACCCTCGACAATACTGTAGTATTTTATTCTGCGTTTAAATTTTTAAAAATACTAATTAGTTTTCTCAGGATTCGAAAAAAATTCAAAATGAATTCGACCGAAATTTCACGATAATACACACACGAAAACTTCCTTCTGCTACGGACTACACTTGGAAACGAAATGAAATTATTATTCGGCACTTCGGCAGAGGTAACAGCATTGTTTAACATATAATTCTTTTTAAAAAAAATGGTAACACAGAGAACAGAGAAGCTAGGGGGATCACGATAAGGAAAAGCCGTTACATTTCAAATGGTCAAGCAAAACATTTATTGTCTCAACAACTACGTTTATTGTGACCATGAACGCATTGATTGTGGTTATTAAACGCAGTAGTAGATTGATTAATGCCTTCGTTGTCACAACAATCAGTTTACATCTGATACAATAATCATATATTACTCTATATTAACAACATGTGTACATTGTTTTAATGAAATCTGTACGTTGTCACGATAAACCAAGGTAATTGCTTGTCATCTACGAAATCAAGAAAGTGAGTTGCTGCCAGAATTAACATTATTAAATATACGAAACTAAGTTATTAGCTGAATAAATTGATTGTAATTGATTAATGTATTCTAGTTATTTTCACAATTATTATTTAATCATTGGAACAATAATCAACTACATTCATCAATGTCTAAAAGTTTATTGAAACAAAAAATTTAATTGTTGTTACAACGAAATACTATTCAATAATCACTGTTAATCAATATTACGAACTAAATTTTTTTGAGTGTAGAAATTCGCAATTTATAGAATCAGTTTAGTCTCTGAAAGATACGGTGTACCAGTTTGCGTTTTTCTAAATAAAAGCGTTCTGAAGGTATTTAAAAAAAAACTTATTACAAGACGCCATCTTCAAAGAGCTCTATCTTCCTTAGGCAGCATTTTCGGACCAGGTGATTTGGGTTAAACCTCAATAATTTGAGCCCAGGAATCTGCAGTTAAAATTTTTCCAATAATTATTATTAAAACACCCAGTACACAAACATATTTATGTAACGATGTGTTAATAAAGAAGTCAGTTAAATTTGGGGCTTGGCTATGAGTGACACCTTTAGTAGAATACAATGGTTACCGTCATCAACTGAGTATGTACTATCCGTATTAATAAATGTATTTGGAGAAACAATACAATATTGTTGAGAAATACAATACGGTGTATCCTAATTAACTCTTTCCTCGCCAAGGTAAATACACCCTTAATTACAATATGGCGATCCTCGATTTCGAACCATGCGTCTGAAGAAACACAATATGACAAGAAACTGGAAATGGAAATGGACACGAGGAAATATAAAGTATCCATGCCCATACTAGAATATATAATAATTGATACACTACGATATGGAATTTTCTGAACTCCCCCTATTCAACATAGAAAATAATACATCGGCATGGAAGCTGATTAGTATTCCTTAGTGTATCCTAATTAACTAAACCCTAATCAAGCTAAATCCACCCTTAATTGTCATAAGAGAGGTAATATTTTTTTAATGATAGACCCAAGGACTAGAAGCTATCGTAACTGACTTACGATGTATAACAGTGGTTAATGTTACGCATATGCGATATTGAGTTATTACTGGAATGAGATTTGAATAAAATATTTATTTCCGTTTTTAATATTTCACAGAGGATTCCATTATTAATATTCATATGAATCATAGGATAAGTTTAGCAGATGAACAACAGGGTTTTCGTACTGGAAGATCGTGTACAGATGCAATCTTCGTCATAAAGTAAATTACTGAGAAACCACTAGAGTATAATAAACCAGCATTTCTATGTCTGATTGGCTTGAAGAAAGCATTTGACATAGTAAGACTCAAAGATGTAATCCATCTTCTGTATAATAGAGAAGTCCCTCTAGATATCACAAAAACTATTGAAAACATCTACCAAAACAACAAAATGGAAGTTAGAATAGATGGATAACTTACAGAACCTATAGATATAGGCAGCGGAATAAGACAAAGAGACTCGCTGAGTCCTATGCTCTTCAACTTAATCATGATGAAATCATCAAAAACGTCAACAAAGGAAGAGGATGTAGAATGGGAAACAAAGAAGTAAAAGTACTCTGCTACGCAGACGACGCAATATTGATAGCTCAAGATGAAGATAGTCTGCAAAGATTAGTCCACAGATTTAATATAAGAGCAAAATAATTCAATATGACAATTTCATCTCAGAAAACCAAAACAATAGTAATCAGTAAAGAACCAATCAGATGTAAAATAGAAATTGATGGTATCAGTATTGAACAAGTAATGGAAGTAAAATTCCTTGGAATTACATTGTCAAGTTACGGAGACCTGGAAAAAGAAGTGAGAAATCAAGTTCAAAAAGCAAATGGGTTTGCAGGATGCCTTAATAACACTATATGGCGAAACCGACATATTAACACTGAGATGAAGTCAAGAATTATCTACATTACGAATGGGTATATTTTTTCAAAAACGCATTAGTGAACTAGATTCCTAATGCGTTTCTAGATGCGAATCTAGATTCTAGATCAGTGTCAAAATGCAATATAATGAATTTATTTTACAAAAATTATTGGTTGTTTATTCTCAAAACATTAAAAATATTGAAAATTACGAAAAAACGTATGGCTGGAATATGTTTTCTTTTGTTAATAAAATGGGCATGAACAGGTTTTGTTTCATTCAATTTCATATACAATCATCTGATCCAGATGTTAATTTTTGTTCCATAGAATTTTGTAGCGTGGTTGCTGCTTCCTCGTGGTTTTTTTTTCGACTTCCAAAATGCATGGGTTGTCTGCAAATTTTATTAAAATGATGCGATATCGTTGGTATAGAGCAGGTATAGAACTAGTTCCAGCACACTTCCTTGTGGAACTCCAGCTTTAACTTGTCTTAATTTTGTATATGATTCGTCGTTTTTAACTTGAAAGTATCTGTCAGATATATATATATATATATATATATATATATATGATTCTAGTAGTTGAGAATATTGTTTTCATAAGTAGCATCTAATTTTATAATATAATCCGTCATGCCTAGTGTGACCAACTCAAATTCAATCGAATCCGGGACAAGGCTGAAAAAAAATACCTGAAATTCGGGACTGTTCAATGAAAATCGGGCCATTTTTTTTGATAAGACTATAATTAAAATACAATAACGAAAAAAAGTCCACCGTTTTAGTATTTTAGACAGCGGGACAGCAGGACACGACTTCGTAATTCGAGCCATGTCCCGGATTTTTCACCGGACTAGTTGGTCACACTAAGTCATGCCACACTTTGTCAAAAGCCTGCGCTAAATCAAGAAAAATTGCAGAGTAGACTTTTCATTGATTTTCTTCTTCTAGAGCTTTTCTACTATTTCTTGTTTTATGCAGCTGATCTATCTTTGAGAAGTGGCTTTCTCTAAACCCTAACTGACGATTAAAAATTAGATTTTTCCCCAACGATCGGTTTTAGTCTCTTTAAAAGTAATTTTTCATATAATTTTAATATGACAGGCGACAGTGAAATAGGCCTATATGAATAAGCATTTTCATAGTCCTTTAATGTACCCAGAAAATTGGTCACATATTGTAAAGCATAAAACCGAAAGACACTCGCACGAAACAACTGACTTTTGTCACTACCAAAGTGGTTTATGTTACGCATATCCAAAATTGAGTTATTACTGAAATAAAATTTAAATAAAAGATTTATTTTAATTTTTAATATTTCACCAATCGTCCTATTAGAAGTAAAACTCACTAACTACATTTTTCCAGCATGTGGAGTGGAGTAAAATCGAATTACAGCAGGGGTGGGCAAAAGCCGGCCCGCAGGCCGGATTCGGCCCTTTTACTTACTTTATCCGGCCCGATGAAAACGCAATTTTTTAAATCTTGTATGCAATTTTGTTGAAATCAACAGTATTAGTGTGCGTAGTGTTCTTATAAATACTGAAATATATCAATAATAGAGAGTATTATCATTTCGAACAGCCGTAATCATATTATCACTAGTCCTAATCCACTAATGAACGTTGGCTAGAACCATTGCAAACTATATCTTCTGCTTTTCTTAAAAATGTCTGTGTGTTTAACCTAGTCCAATCGCGAATGTTTTTCAGCCCTGATATTTATTTATTTCGATTTTATCCTTTGTAATCAGCTGCAACAACTGGTACTAATCATTTCGGAGTATGTGCCCCAAATATGATGTCTCTCTCCTTTTAATGATGGTCAAAACTTTTCTGTCTCTTCCCATTCTGTGCAACACCATTTCGTTCGTAGTATGAGCTCCAGGGTATTTTCAAAATTCTCCTTAAAGCCACATCTCAAAAGCTTCCAGCTTTCTCATTAGTCAACGTTAACAGTCCAAGCTTCGGCACCATAAAAAATAATGGAGTGGATATAAAGACCGGTTTTCACGCTACGTCTTATTGTACGTTTTGTTGAATAGGACAAATCCTATACAATAAAACGTAGCGTGTAAACAGCAAAAATAACATAATTTGGCTGTTTACACGCCACGTTTTATTGTATAGGATTTGTCCTATCCGACAAAACGTACAAAGTTGGATTTATAGTTTGACGTAGCGTAGACGTAGATGCAACGGAGACGCACTGGAAAAGATCAACACCGAATTTTGTGTACTCGTGTTTATGAATGAACGCAAGCGCCTGACGGAACGTAAGAGAAACGTAACGGAACGGAAGAGTTCACCAACTTTCATATTTTACAGTGCGTTTCTTACGTCTGGCCAATCAAAAAAACAAAAGGAAGAATTTTGTTCTGTCACCCAAAGTGGACACGCCCTCATCAATTTTGTAAAGTTAAAGTTGATTATCAACATATTCGAATTGTGTTAATTATTTGTTAATACAATGGATGTTAAGTTATTAATTTAAGAGGAAACAGTAGCGATCAATAGGTAGCAAAAACGCGTTCCAAGATTGCGGCTGTAATTTTGAATATTTTTTCGATATATTTGGCACACGTATTCGTAATATAATAAAGAATGGCGGTACAGAGCCCAATTTGAAAAATATATTAATATGTGGAAATTATTCTGTAATTAATTACAATATTAAAAAAACGAGCCTGTACCGCCATTAAGAAGAACAAAAAAATACACTTTCTTCAAATAAACTTTTTTATCCGATGCCTAGATTTTGTGTCATTTTGGAACTACTAAAATTTTTTATTTCATTAGTAGTTCCAAAATGACACAAAATCTAGGCATCGGATAAAAAAGTTTATTTAAAGAAAAAGTATTTTTTTGTTCTTCTTAATGGCGGTACAGGCTCGTTTTTTTTAATATTGTATTTAATTACAGAGTAATTTCCACATATTCATATATTTTTCAAATTGGGCTTTGTACCGCTATTCTTTATTATATTACGAATACGTGTGCCAAATATCTCGAAAAAATATTCAAAATTACAGCCGCAATCTTGGAACGCGTTTTCGCTACCTGTTGATCGCTCCTGTTCCCTCTTAATAAAAATATATCATAGAGTCGTTTCAATATTTCAGATAAATATGAGTTGTTTATTAGCCTAATTCGGGGTTATCCACACATATTATACGATAGATAAATCCAATAAACATTTTAAAGACCAGGAAATGAAACAAAATAGTTGGAAATCCCACGGCATGCGGCATCAAGGAGCATACTTTCGTTTATTTCCTAATCCATGTAACCCACAAAACAGATAAATATTATAATAAATAATAGTATAAGTGTAAATAAATAAACACAAAACAAAAAATTTGTTTACTGTTCGTATAATTTATAGGTTATGTTGTTGAATTAGAATTAAGTCATTGTTTACTCTTTCTACGCATGGGCAAAAATTCCGCTACGTCGAATTATAAATTGACATATTATTTTCTTACGTTTCCAGTCCGTTTCTTACGTCTGCGTTGCGTCTACGTCTACGCTATGTCAAACTATAAATCCAACTTAAGATGTAGCATGAAAACTGGCCTTGTGTTCGCATGTGTAGTCTAACAGATCTCTCTGAAATCCTCAAGGTCACTTGCACAGCGTCTGTCGTTTCTTCTCTTCGCGGTTGCAGATAAATGGGTTTTACTGTACATCCAAGTATTTTGCCAAAAAAATTTCTTGGACAGGGAAAAACTCCACAAAAACATTGTGGGGCTCGGGAGACATTTTGAAAATTCCATTTTGGCCCTCGCTTAAAAGTATTTGCCCACCCCTGATTTACAGGAATGAATTGATTTTTTTTAAATTCAACTAACTTGAGTAATAGGGTGGTCCGATAAGTACTTAGCCTCTCCGTTCGACGGCGCCACTGTCGCAAGAGAAATCTACCATCGTATAACACATTCTTGTAGAAGGCCTATGTCAAAATTTTAGCCAAATCGAAGTCATAGTTTTGTTTTGACCGCGTGTGTAAGCGGGCGTGTTTGGGGATTTTAGAAAAATGAAAAAAGAGCAATATCAGTCGGTGATTCGACTTTTGTCCTTCCGCAGCAAAATCAAAAAACGCTTGAATTCTATAAACGATAACCCTTCTCCTTCGATGGAAACCATCAAAAAATGATTTAACGAGTTTCATCGTGGTCGCGGTGACACGTCGGTTTTTGATAAGTCACTCCCATGTGCCCTGAAAACGGCTACCTCTGAGGATAACGTGAAAGAAATCCACAAACTCGTATTGGTAGACCGCCGACTGAAGGTGCGTGATATAGCTGAGACAGTAGGCATCTCAAAATATATATCGTTGGTCATATCCTGCATGAAATTTTGGGCATAAAAAACTATCGGCGTGATGGCTGCCGCATTTTCTAGCTTCGAACAATAAACGCAATCATGAGACCAATTCAGAGCAGTGTCTGATGCCGTTTAAGCGTAATCCAAATAAGTTTCTAAATTGTTTCATAAGCGTCGACTAAACATGGTTCCACTGGTATACACCAGAGTCCAACGAACAGTCGATACAGTGGACGTCACCCTGCGACCGTGCTCCAAGGAGGGCGAAGACTGTCCAGTGGGCCGCAAAGGCGATGACCACCATTTTCTGAGAGTCACAAGGTTTGATCTATATTCACTTCCTGGAAAAGTCAAACGGTCACAGGGCTTTACTGTGCCGCATTATTAGCCTGATTCAACGCAGCCACCATGACAACGCTCCGGCTCACACTTCTGCCATCGCCATGGCCAAATTGGTCGAATTGGGCTACAAATTGCTGTTCTATCTGCACCGTATTCTCCAGATTTGAGCCTGTACCAATTCTTTTTGTTTCCAAACTTGAAAAAGCCACTCGCCAGGCAGAAATTTAAGTCAAAGAAAAACTTCATAACTGCCACGGAAGTCTACTTTGCTGACCGCGAAAAAAGGTATTCTTCAGACGGGTTAAAGAAGATGGAGCATCGCTGGGTCAAGAGTATCGAACTAAAAGGATTGATGAACTCGACCGTTACTTGATGGAAGTTCATTTTATCTAATAATAAAACACTGAAAACATTTGTTTTCTATACTTCCACAAAATTTATTATAACTATGTGACTACACAGGACTAGAGAGCTGTACCAAATTACCAGACGATTAACAAAAAATGGGCCCAACTGTTCGAACATTGTAAGATCCAAGACAGGTGAATTACTTACTACAACGGATGATCAAGTAGAGAGATGGAAAGAGCACTTTCAGGAGATGCTAGGCACGCCCAGGGATAACGCGGATGAAATTGTCGAAAACCCGCAGAATATAGACTTGCATATATCTTGCGAGTCCCCTTCCAAAATGGAGATAATAACAGCTATCAAATCTCTGAGAAATAACAGGTCCCCGGGAATCGATAACATTGCTGCCGAACTACTTAAAACTGACCCGCATCTAACCGCTGAACTTTTGCTCCCCATAATCCGAGAGGTGTGGGAAACAAACCGCATTCCAGCGGGCTGGAAAAAAGGTAATATTATTAAGCTTCCAAAAAAGGGCAACCTCACACTGTGCAAAAATTGGAGAGGAATAACCTTGCTTACCGTCATAAATAAAATTTTTACGATCATCATACATAAAAGATTAACAAACAAGGTTGAATTTCGAGCGAATCAAGCAGGTTTTAGACCAGAATCTTCCTGCATAGATCACATTAATACAGTGAGGGTAATAATGGAACAATCGGTTGAATGGAACACACCTCTATACATAGTCTTTGTCGATTTCGAACGTGCCTTTGACAGCCTGTCTCATGCTGCTCTATGGAAAATTTTAGAGCTAAGAAACATTCCTCATAAAATAATTTCCATTATAAAGTCACTGTACACTGAGGCGACGTGCAGCGTGACACACAATGGGGTCAACAGTGACGAATTTGACGTACTTACTGGAGTCAGACAGGGATGTGTGCTTTCTCCGTTTCTGTTTAACATAGCTCTGTACTATGTTCTCTCCAAACTAGACTTCGACACAAAAGGGATACAATGGACGTTAACCACACGCCTAAGTGATCTGGAATACGCCGACGATATCTGCCTGTTAGGACAAAGGTTCCAGGATGTGGCCGACCAATTGGAAACACTATCCACTGAGGCCAATAAAATAGGTTTAAAAATCAATATTGGTAAAACCAAGTCGATGAGAATAAATGCAAGGAACAACACGCTATTTAATATCGACAACAAGCAGATTGAAAATGTGGAGAACTTCACGTACCTTGGAAGTGTCATAACAGAAAGCGGAGGTACAGAAGACGATATTCGTATGAGGATACGAAAAGCTCAACAAGCTTTCAGCATGCTTAACCCTGTTTGGAGGTCTGGAGAATATACTACAAGGACAAAGATCCGAATATTCCAGTCAAATGTTATGTCTGTTCTACTCTATGGATGTGAAACCTGGAAAGTGACAAAATACCTTACAGACAAATTGCAGGTCTTTGTGAACAAATGTCTACGAAGAATTGTTCGTATTTTCTGGCCAAACACCATCAGAAACGAAGATCTGCTACACCTGACCCAACAAAAGAGGGTAGAAAATGAAATCAAATACAGAAAGTGGGGGTGGATAGGTCACACACTCCGAAAAGATAGTTCCAGTATTGCAAAAAATGCCCTAGAGTGGAATCCCCAAGGAAAGAGAAAAAGAGGTCGCCCAGCACAAACTTGGAGAAGATCCATCATGGACGAGATAAGAAGTCAAGGAAAGTCTTGGAATGAGGTGAAGGCCCTAGCGCAAAATAGAACCCGATGGCGCGTTTTCACTGAAGCTCTATGCTCCACTTAGGAGTTCAAGAACATTATATATATAGATATATATATATATATATATATATATATATATATATATATATATATATATATATATATATATATATATATATATATATATATATATATATATATATATATGTGACTACAGCTGTTTCGGCAGAGTACCTTTCTCAAGTGATTTAGTTTACTATGGGTTTGCCTTTTTAAAGTCTTTAACTGAAGAGGTTGAGGAGTGGGGAGCTGTTTGTCTCGAGTTGGTCATTTAGAATAATTATATCTGTATTTTTTAATTTATTAATTTCAATAGATTCTAATAAAGATAACTTAAACCCTTTATTTTGAATATGCAGAATTTGAAACTTTTCATTAAAAGAATGATTATTATCTAGAAGGTGAAGTTCGTATGTAGAAGTGTCTGTTTTTCTATTGTTGAAAGCCCTTTTGTGTTCTGCTATCCGTTTGTCAAAGGTTCTGCCAGTTTGACCAATGTAAGTTTTCGGACAGTCACCACAATTTAGTTTGTAGACACCACTCTGTAGTTGTTTTCTCTTCCGGCTCTTATTGTTCTTAATATATTTGCTTAAGTTGTTGTTAGTTCTGAAAGCTGGTGTTATTCCTTTCTTTTTTATGTATCTGGCTATTTTTGTTGTTATCTTGTCAGTATATGTGATAGAGCAGAAAGTACTGTTCTTTCTGTGGTGGTGGATAGACTAATTTCAGGGCTTTCTTATGGAGTTTTTGGTTTAAAATTGTATTAATTGTTTGTTCGTTATAACCATTGTTTACTGTTATTTGTTTAATGATGTTCAGTTCTATTTCGAAGTTATTTTTTGACATGGGAATTTCTGTCAGAGTATATATCATGCTATGATAGCTGTAGTCACATAGTTATAATAAGCTTTGTGGAAGTATAGAAAACAAACGTTTTCAGTGTTTTATTGGTAAAGCTAAAAGGAGACTACGTTCAGAAATAAATACTCACTTTTCCAACATTTTCGTTTTTCTTTTGAAGGCTGATTTTTTTTGGAAGTACTTTTCGGATCGCCCACTATGCAGGTATTGGAATTTTTAATGCAACTTTTATGGATTGAATAAAACAGATATTTTATATCACGTTCGTCACAGGAACTATGTTGTTCAGAAGCCATTTTCTTGTGGCATTTTTGTAATTAACTATTTTTAATGGGAAGTAAGCAACAATTTTATTAAAAAAAATGATTTTATTAACGTTTCGACACGTCCAAATCGGAGGCCGTTGTCAAAATACAAAAAATATTAATGAATTTAAACAAAAATGTTGTTGTTTAGTAAAAAAATTCTTCTAATAATTTATTTAATCTCACTCATTTATATCGGCAATTCAGACATATTTTATACATTTTAAAGTAGAAGACTTTAAAATGATATTGCCAATATTTATGAGTTGCGTTCCTAGGACGACTTTACTGAAAGATAGTTCATTCGATTACATGAAATCAACCCCAACTCAAGAATATCCGTCACAAAAAAATCATAGCATGTGATCTGTCTTTAAAAAAGCAACCACATGCAATGGTGACAGTAAAACTCTCGCGCTAGAGGTTCCATAGTAAATCACGAGGGAAAACCAGAAAAAAACCTCGTGATACGATCCCGACATCGTATGTATTAAGTCTTGCTTTAGTGTACTCTCAAAACTAATACCAAATTCTGACCTTAATATGTACATATGTTATTTAAAATTATAAATAATATTAATAATACATAGATATATAAATAATACTAAAACATAAAATACGCACTAACTCGGTATATTATTGATTTACTAATCGTGGTATTTTCTTTCTATTGACGCCCTCTTTTAGTATGGGTAACCACATCCTACTGCATCCTTCCGAGGTATTTGCGACACAATTGGTTTCATATAGCATAATTAGAGCCGCTTCTTTGATTTTTCTCTTTTTACTATCTGTTTCTTTCAGGACTATACTTGAATCTCTCCACTGAACTCTATGTTCATTATCTCATGCATGTTGATATATCTGAGATCTATCAAATTCTCTATTTTTAATATAAGACTGATGTTCGCTTATTCTAAGGTTTAATGGTCTTGATGTTTCATCTAAATAAAATTGTTCGCATTCACAAGGTATTTTATAAATACCTTGTTCTTTCCTTGAAATTACCTACCTTACCTACCTAATTGAATACCTTGAAATTTGTTCTTTCTTGTTCACTGTTATGTTTAGTTTTAGATAGAATAGATCTCAATGTGTGTGTTGTTTTGAATGTTCTTGAAATGTCGAATTTGTTTCCTATTGTTTTAAGTTTCTCGGATAGTCCTTTTATATATGGTATTGATATTTTCCTAGTATTGTTTCTTGTGAATGGTATAGGATTCCGTTCTAATTTGTTCTGTTCCATTTGATCCAATATTGACAATTCCTTATTTATAAACGATAAAGAACAATCATTTTTTAATAAGTTTAATAAAAAACGTCAACAAACGAAGAGGATATAGAACGGGAAACACAGAAGTAAAAATACTCTACTACGCAGAAGACTCAATATTGATAGCCCAAGATGAAGACAGTCTGCAAAGATTAGTTTACAGATTTAACATAACAGCAAAAGAATTCAATATGACAATTTCATCTCAGCAAACTAAAACATTAGTAACAAGTAAAGAACCAATCAGATGTAAAATATAAATTGGTGGTATCAGTATTGAACAAGTAATGGAAGTAAAATACCTTGGATTTACATTGTCAAGTTACGGAGACCTGGTCAAAGAAGTGAGAAATCAAGTACAAAATGCAAATAGGTTGGCAGGATGCCTTAATAGCACTATATGGCGAAACCGACGTATTAACACTGAAATGAAGTCAAGAATTTATAAAGCCAGTGTAAGGCCAACAACAACTATGCATCAGAAACAAGACCCGACACAGCCACAACAAAAAACTACTTCAAACGACAGAGATGAGAAGAATTACACTAAATACGCTGAGAGATCGAAAGAGGAGTGAAGACATTAGAAGACAATGTAACGTACAGTTTATAAACGGTTAAACACTAAAATATAAAAAAAAGATTTGAATAACCACATAACTAGAATGGAAGAGACATGTGTGCTCAAAATAGCAAGAGATAAACCACCAATAGGTAGAAGAAATATCCGCCGACCGTACAAAAGATGGAATGACAACCTTCCATAGATGTATCAATCCGCCAATGAACAAGCAGAATTTCTTATAAAGAGGAAGAAGAAGAAGAAGAAGAAGAAGAAGAAGAAGCAGAAGAAGAAGAAGAAATTTATAAAAGTCGTAATATCTCTGGTTCTAATTAACAAAATTTTATGCTTTTCTTTTAATTTTTAATACTAGATAATAAAAATGCCATTATTTAATTTGCAAAGTATTTTGTTTAAATAATTTAAAATTTAAAATAAATATTTATTCAATTATTATTAAAATAATTATTTATTAAATATTTATTAAATTTTACTTTTCTTTTAGTAAGTACTATTAGTAGAAAAGGCTATGAAAGGATAAGCAACTTAAATATATTTAGGTATTATATTATACATAGTTATAAAATAAATATTATTTTAACATTAAATCTTACAAAAAAGTAATCTTGTGTTTGAATATCAAATCCATAGATGTTAATTTTCCTTGAATAATGAGGTTTCTTATTTTTACAATTACTTTTCTTGACTAAAAAAATCGTTACAAACAAATTCTAAACAAACTATTTGTTATAAACATTCTATAATTATAAATAAAAATAGTAAAAATAAGTATGCACATTGTAATATATTAACGATATATTATACAGATTATAATTTGTATTTATAATTATGCAAAGTTTATAACAATTAGATTGTTTAAAATACACTCACAGGCACAAAATTCCTCCGCCACCCAAAATGTTTGATTAAATTGGACAATGTTTAACTTTTGTACTTCGATTTTCAAGATTCTTGCATAAGTTTGTAGGTACATGTATTGACATCGTTTGTTATTATTCCGGTAACAAAAAATGGTTGCTTACGCCTCTTTCATACTTTACGACTTTGGTCGTCACGACTTTGTCGTGCTCATCGGACTTTCACACTTTACGACAGTATTCATCTTATTGTTGTAGAGAGCACAGGTCGTAGAATGAATCAGGCAAAAATTTTGGCTTTAGGCTCTGAGCTTCGCTGGTGTCGCTCCTAGCGGTTACTAATTCAACTTTTACTGGTAATTTTTAAATTTATTATTTAATTGTTATCGCTTAATATTTACAACGCTAAAAAATAATTAAATTGTAATAGATTTTTTTAAGATTTTCCTAATCATTTTGACGTTCTATTGATGAAATATTAATTTCTTACTTCGGATACTTTCACAATTATCATGTAGATGGCGCCAAGATTAATTTATAATTACATATTACAGAACATTAAAAAACGCAAATTCAGTATTTAAAACGTAAGTATATTTAAGGTAAAAATATAAACCAGAACTTTGATCAACAAATATTTTTTATAATTAATGTTTTTAATTTTAATTTAAAATTAATCACTTTGACATTTATGTCAAATTTCCGGTAAACGTTTACAGACTTGTCACTACTGGCGCTCACGAATTTATAAATATCCCCTCTACGTACGAGCTCACAGCGTTTAGGGGAATTGTATTCAACCGATAGAAATGTTGGTTGTCACTTTGACGTAAGTTCTGATTTGTTATATTATTTTTTATTGGTTAATTTGTATAGCGAAAAGAATTACGTTCATCCAAAGTACAAGTACATTGATCGAATGAAATATTTATTCATGGTGTCAATGCGTTTTTCATAATACCAATTAATTATTTATTGACTCTCTGAATAAATTCCTTGGATTAGTGATATTGTACGCTGGACAAGTTTTAATGTACCTATCTATTTTTTTTTTAGTCATTGAATGTACGTACTTTTTGGTTTAATTATCAAGGTTGGGAGGAAATGGATCAACCACTAATCTATGAGCAAACAAATTATGGAATCTTTGAATTATGGAAAAAATGGTAGATGGCATTATACGAAGGGGAATGGAAGCGTCGTATTTTCTCCCAAATTTAAAAAATTCTGTGGAAAAATTGGAGGGCTGATTTTGTTTCATACTCTTTTTGTATTATCCTAATAAAACTTAGTAGGACAAAGACAGAGTATTTGGAATGCTCATTTAAAGATGGAGTTACTACAAATAAAATGGTATCTTTGGATGGTGAACTGATTGTAAAAACAATAGTTTTAAGTACCTTGGATCGGTATTACAGAGTAATGGAGAAATAGATGGAGATGCATGCAGTAGAATTACGGCTGGATGGATGAAGGGGAAGGAAGCGAGTGGTGTGCTGTGTGACAGGAAAATTCCAATGAAGCTGAAGGGAAAATTCTATAAAACAGCCATAAGGCCGGATATGATGTACGGAACTGAATGTTGGGCAGTGAAAAAGAAAGAGGAACAACGAATGCATGTGGCGGAAATGAGAATGCTTAGATGGATAAGTGGAGTGGCAAAAAAGCATAAAATTAAAAATAAGTATATTAGGGGAAGTCTAGGTGTGGCACCAATTGATGCCAAAATGACAGAGCATAGGTTGAGATGGTTTGGTCATGTTCAACGTCGAGACGTTAATCACCCAATACGAAGAATTGCTGAAGTGCAGATTCCTGGAAGTAGTAGGAGAGGAAGACCAAAGAAGACGTGGGGGGAGACGATTAGGCAGGACATTTTGGTAAAGGGGATTAATATTGATATTACCCAAGATAGAATTGTATGGAGAAATGCAATTAGGGAAGCCGACCCCGCATAGGGATAAGGCAAAGAGAATGATGATGACTCTTTTTGTATTATCCTGGAGGTATCACTAAGGTTTTGTGTCTTGAATTATCCGAATATCTCTTTTCTTGTAAGAGCTGTAAATAAAAACATTGCTTTAAAGGTTTTTTTAATTAAAAATATCAAACGCAGTAAAATTAAAAAACAAAACAAAATTAACAACAAAACAAAACAAATCAATAGCGGGTATGTCCACCTCTTGCAGCAACGACTGCTCGCAATTTGTTTGGCATCAAATAAAGATGTGTTATCTGTGCCTGAGGAATAGCCCGATATTCTTCTACCAGGGCCATAACTGTACCAAATTTTCTGATGGCCTAGGATGACGGCGAATAGCTTTTTTTAATGCATCCCAGAAATTCTCAATGGGATTGAGATCTGGGCTGCAGGCGGGCTATTCTAATCTTATCAATTCAACCTCTATTTTATGAGTCCATCTGTGTTTTTATTTACAAAAATGGTACAGCTCTTACAAAAAAAGAGATATTTGGATAATTAAACAAACAAAATTTTAGTGATGCCTCCAGAATAATATAACAGGACTATGAAACAAAATCAGCTCCTCCATTTTTCCACAGAATTTTAAGTTAAGAGAAAATTCAACGCTTTCATTCACCCCTATATAATGCCATGCAAGCAAAATTTTTGTGTTACATAATAATACCAAACTTATAAAAAACTTAATAAATATCAGGTGATAATGGTGTTATAAATTGTCAAACTTATTCAAAAAATTTGGGTGGCGGAATTTTGTGCCGGTGAATGTAAATTTAAAACCTGAGTTGAATTTAGTTATATTTATAGTTTGAACACTGTGCCAATAGACTGATATCTTGTTGCCCTTACCGATTTTTTCCAAAAATTCAGATACCTACTTCTGAGTTTTATTAAACAATTTATCTAGATACGTAATGGAGAAAGAGAGTTCTTTTTAAGGTGTGTTTTATTTATAGGAATCAATAAACCTTTATTGTGCAAAATGAGTAGTAAAAAATGCGAGGACTTATTGTTGAATGGTTCGTGAGTAGAAGGCCGAATAGGAAGAGAATAAAGTACAAAGAGAGTGTCATCAACCCTTTATTTATAGCACTAATCGGTTAGATTCATTCCATTTCAACAAGTGGGTACCTTAGCGTCTATCAAGTCTCAACGTCGCTAGTCGCGATCCTCATTCGTGAACAAAGAAATTAGTTCAGGAGCTAATATAAGTATATAGTCTAATTATAGTTCAATACTGTTAAGTGTAGTTATTCATTATAATTAAATATTTTATTATACTGTACCGGGTGTCCCAATAAGAGTGGCTCTAGGCCATATCTCACGAACCGTTTATAGTACAGCTTACATAATAAAATATATAACAAAAGTTGCCTGGGGAAAGTTCTGGAAATTATTTTCATAATTGTAATTGTAATTAAATATTGTAATTGTAATGCGTAATTGAATATCAAAAATTAAAAAATCTAAATTTTACCAAATTTTACCAATGAAAGAGTACTGGAAATCCGATCATCGTATTCTTCATAACATTTTGCGCATATTTCATTTCACAAGTTTAAGTCTACCTTTGCAAATAAGAGGTGGGGGTGAGTGGGAACCTTGTTATGAAAAAATGGCTGTCAGTCCGGTTCTGCTAAATCATATTTTGCAAACTTGGCCTTGTTGAAAACAGCTCTTTTTCGTCAATGTAAGAGTTATAATTTCGAAACAGCCTAATAAGTAATATGCCAGCTAGGAGGCGTTATGTATTTTTTTTAGGAATCTAGTTTTCTTTTTAAAATATTAAAACCAAGTATGTTTTTGAATCCTGTATTACAAAATTAGACCAAATTAGTAACAGAATAGCGAAATCAGCATGTCAATACCTCTTTTCTATCTCTAGATATCTTAAGAAACGTGTAAATTTTAAATACAGTGGTACCTAGATATACGAGGGTAATTATTTCCGTAACTTTGCTCGTATGTCAAATTGCTCGTATGTCAAAGCCATTTCCCCATTGAAATTAACTGAAATGTCATTAAACCGTTCCAGTCCCAAAAAATGTTTTTTAATGCTCATGTTTTTCGATGATTCCAGGTTTTAATTCAATCGACATCATTTTCTTCTTCGAACCCATGGTTATAAAACTAAATGTGAAACAACTTTATCAAAAATACTTCGAAAACAAGCAAAGCCGACAGACTGACGTCTAGGTCTATAGTACTAAAAATTTACACAGTGTAAATTACACAAAGATCGAAAGTGCAATATGGCTGGGATGGGAACGCGGAATACGAATTTATGTCGGATTTAATTTACAATGTCTATTTAATTTGTCGGTCCAAGTAATAGTCACGTACAGACCCGTAAAATGATCTTTATGGCGGGGCCGTAAAGTTCTATTACCAGTAAAACTAACTTTTATTTTATAATACAAGTTACAAGTAGGTAGTCAAAAAGAGGCATGAATTTTAATAAAAAGCGGTTCCTCGTATCTCAAATTTTGCTCTCACCTCAAAGCAAAACATCGCTCACTCGGCGGCTCATATCTCAAAACCTTCGCATATTAGGGCGCTCGTATATCGAGGTACCACTGTATAACTGTTACTGTCACCGGTAAACGAACTTAAGGAAAATTAGTGTACTATGGAAAAAATAAAGAAACCATTTCCAGATGTCAACGTATATTCTTAATTAACACAGCAATAAGACAAACAACACTAATAAATATTACAAAGGAAAAACAACTACTTAGTGACGACCTATCGAAAATATCGACCTACTTATCGAAAATAAAGGGTCAATTATCTGATCATCAGATTTCACTGTTTTGGAAATTTATGTATGGGGACGGATTGTATTTGCAGCTACCCTAATCTACCCTTGAAAGAGTAAATGCATGCATCGAAAATGATGAGCAACAATTTGAACCTTTAGGTGATCACTAAGTAGTTCTTTTATTTCTTTGTTATATTTTATAGTGTTATTTGTTCTATCGTTGTTTTAATTAATTATATACGTTGACATCTGGAAACTTTTTATACTTTTTCCATAGCACACAACTTTTCCTTAACTTCGTTTACCGGTGCAGTAACAGTTATGTTTAAAATTTACACGTCTTATAAGATATCTCTAGATAGAAAAAAGATATTGACATGTGGTTTTCGCTATTCTGTTGCTAATTTGGTCTAATTTTGTAGTACAGGATTAAAAATGCATACTTGTATTTGATATTTTCCAAAGAAGCTGGCATATTATCCTGTTTCGAAATTAAAAGTCTTACATTAGAGAAAAAGAGCTGTTTTCAAGAGCAAGTTTACAAAAATCGATTTAGCAAGACCGGATTTACAGCCATTTTTTCATAACAAAGTTCCCACTCACCCCTACCTCTTATTCGCAATGGTAGATTAAACTTGTGAAATGAAATATGCGCAGAATGTTATGAAGAATACGATGCTCTGATTTCCAGTACTCTTTCGTTAGGCAATTTTTGTAAAATTTAGATTTTTAAATTTTTGATAATAAATTACTCCCTCTAGCGGTGGACCTACAATTATGAAAATAATTTCCAGGCTTTCACGGTGCAACTTTTGTTATACTTTTTTTTTCTCAAAGCTGTACTATGAACGGTTTCTGAGATATGGGCGAGAGCCATTCTTATTGAGACACCCGGTACATTTGTAAATAAATATACAGAAATGTACACAGACTAACTTATACCTATTCAACTACATTTTAATCAAGTATAGGGTTTAATCTGGAAAGAATAAGAAAACATTATTTTTATTCATGGTAAACCAACGGGAAACATAAAAGGATGTCAGCGAGGCTATAGCGTTTCAATTCTTAGTATTACCTTTACTTTGTTGATCTCGCTATAAGAAGGTAAACTAAACTGGTATAGATGTACAAATACATGTACACAAAAGTGCTTGCTTTGTGATTATCACTACGAGCCCAGCTCCCTTCGTCTTTTCTTATAGGAGTCTTAATTTTTTATTGGGATTTCATTTTCTTTCCCATTTTCTAGGGTGAGTAAGTAGTCGTTATTTTCACTTAGAGAAAGGTTCTTCAAAAAAATTTTAACACCAAAATCTTCGTATTAATTTATTGCTTCTTTGAGTGATTGTTTAGATGTTTAGATTTGTTTTGTCTATTGGAGCACTAGTACTTGGGCATTTTCTTCTTAGTTTTTTTCTTAGTCCTTTTTCACGAAGCATATTATTTTTATATACATACTAGCTGACCCGGTGAACTTCGTTGCACCTTAGATAATGTGTCATAATTAGATAATGTGTCATAATTTTAATTCTAGATCAATCGGTCGAACGCAATTGATAGAGATCAATAACTCAAAATCAACTGCTCGAAAATGAATTGCTCGATATAAAAATTGATCGAAATACAAATTGCTCGAATAAAAAAGAAAATTATATGTCCAAATATTTATTCACAATAATGAAAAATTTGTAGGTATATAAGAGAGGTACATTTAATAGGACAAATTATGTGATATTCCACGTATATAATCACAGATATTAATTTGTGGTTCATATATGTAATTGTTTATTAAACGCAATAACCTATCAACACTATCTCGATATCTTCTATGACCATTTTGAGGTTGTTTGCCACTTATGGATACTCATTCTCAGAGGTATCTTTCAGTGCATCACAGTTTTTCGATTTCTTTCTAACGCATTAAGTTGGAAGTGACAGAAAAAAAGGTACGTCCGTGATCACAGTTTGTTATAACATTTATTCTAATTGCTGATAGATGGCGCTATAATCGAACAAAAAATGATTTACGAATTATATATACGACTATAATCTGTACAATTTATAAGACTATACAAATCAAAGAAAATACCATTTTATAAATGCAATAAACACAATTGATTTGTTTTATACCAAATTGCAAATTAAAGGGTTAAACTGCAATACCCTTTTCATATTTGGCTGATTACGATTCTGACAACTGTCACAATTAACTTAAATGTCAGATTATAATAAATGTTATAAATGTGTATTATCACGGACTTAACTTTTTTGCGGTCACTTGTGACATACTGAAAAATGCCTCTGAGGAGGACCACACTGTTCAATTTTTAGTTCATTTAAATTTTGTTCTTGTTCTAGAGCGAAAATAAATTTCTGCCGTTATTTTTCTTATATTTCCAAAGCTCAAACATATTTAAGTTTTATAATAAAGATGTTTTCAGCATAAATTAATATACGATTATATACGTGGAATATCATATAATTTGTTCTATTATACTATCTTTCTTATGTCTATATTTTGTACTATTGTGAATAAATATTTTAGATATACAATTTTCTTTTTTATTCGAACAATTGACTTCGAGTAAATGTGGCCTTTCGGCAGTTGCTTTTCTCTGTAATAATTGTATAAACTCTAAAAAACGTAGGTGTTCTACAAAATATTTTATAGAAAAATTTTTTGATCAACAATAGCCTTTGATTTTATGCTTCTGTATTTTGGTAAAATTTTAAAAGCATTAAAAAGAGTAAACTAACGGACGGACCTATTGAGACAGAGAGCGAAGTGTTCTTGCGCCAGTTTTTTGGGGAAAAAATTATTATTGTAGCAGAGATACACGCCTTCGCCAAAATTTTGATTATTATACCAGAGATGCGCCTCCACCAAATGCATCCGCCAAAATTTTGATTATTATACCAGAGATGCGCCTCCACCAAATGCATCCGCCAAAATTTTGATTATACCAGATATGCGCCTCCGCCAAAATTTTGATTATTATACTAGAGACATACTCCTTCGGCCAAATTTTAAAATATTTTTTGTGCATTAAAAATAGAAATCGAAAAATTAAAAACTTCATAATTTCACGGATGTTAGTACAATTTTCGCTCGTTCTTCTCGTGTGCTTAATGTCGTCTCTCGTGCTCTCGTGTTGTCCTACGGGCTAGTTTTGTTATCTCGGAAACTAATTGAGCTAGAGAGACGATTTATATACCGTTGGATAGCGAATTAGCAGAGAGTCTAACTGCCAAATTTCATAAAAATCGGTCAAGTAGTTTCGGAGGAATATGGCAACAAACACTGAGAAAGAGAATTTTATGTTAAATATTTAAATTGCTATTAAAAAATAAAGGTTGAAGATAAAAAAGTGAAAATTTAGGATTGTATGTATATTTTGGTTCTACATCGTATAAAATTAGAAAAAAAAATTAGGCCAAAAAAATTTTAAAAAATTTCAGGGGGGCAAGCCCCCTTTTCACTTAGGTAGACCGTACCACTTCAGAAACCATCCCGGGTTCATGCACAACAACTTTAATTAAGGTCATCATATGATCAAATGCATAGTTTGCGAGTCTATAAGGAACATACATACATACATACATACATACATACATACAAACATTCATTTTTATTTATATAGATACAGTCGAACTCGCTTATGAGAATACCGGTTAAATGAATATCTCGGTTTAAGAAATAGACATTTAAGGTCCCAAAACGTTTTTACTAGGCTTATATGATTGGTTATTAGAATATCCCTGTTATAGGAATACTTTTTCTTGGCACGACGGCTATTCCAATAAGCGGGTTCGACTGTATTAAATTTCAATAAGATATAAAGTGCATAAAAATAACTATTTTAGATGTTAAAGGTGTTCAAAATGTATCTACTCGTTCACTAGTAACAGTATATGATTAACATCACTTCATCACTTTTTCTTTGTTCTCTATTATTCCTTCTTAAGGTACGATTTTGACAACGACTGCAGACGGCAGAGGGCAACTGCAGACGGCAGTTACAGTTGATACCATGACATACGCATTTACTTTGCACTATTAATTTGTATAATTATTGGCAACTGACGTTCTGCCGGACAGAAATTGCAGTCAGATGTCGGAATCAGTCTCACACAAATTAATAGTGCAAAGTAGTGACGTCTGTCACGGCGACAACTTCAAGTGCCGTCTGCCGCCTGCCGTAGATGTCTGAATCGTAGCTTTATTGTATAGTATATAAATTATTGTAATCCTTGAATACATAGATAGTGCAAAAATAATCCAATCAATTAAATTAATGAATAATTATATTAATTAATAGTCTAGAGACTATTTTTGGTATTGCAACTATAAAATACTCAAAAAGTATATCTGGAAACTTTTATGATAGTCCGCCTTAAGGCGGAGTCGTGCACTAGAGGGGTTTAACAAATCTTAATGGTTTTACAAAGGAAATCGGATTTACAGACAAATAATAAAAAAAATTGAATCTAACATTAATGTATTAGTATTATAAAAATATACAAAAACTGGTTCGGCTACGCGACTAAATGATGAGCAATGCGGACTTGCATTATTGTGCATGTTGCGTAATTTAAAATGTCTTGAAATATATTTCACAATAGATCGGGTTAAAGATTGAGTACCTATGTTTAGGGCCTTGGGCGAAAGAATTTTTCCGGGTTTCATTAAGTAAATTGGTGTGGTTTACACGAGTTGAGCTGCTCGACAGATTAAAGCCATAGGCCATGAAAACGAAAATATTTATAAATAGGTATAAATTGATGATTAAGTAGATATTAATACAAGATATTATTAGGAATTAGTTTCAGTTAGGTGTAATCCTATAAAACAGGTAACAAAGTTTAAAGAATACAACCAAGACTACCAAGAAAACATATCTAACATGTAACAATTTTATAGGCAATTGTCAAACTTATGGTTTGACATAAAAATATTTCTAAAAACCCGCCAGTAATGCATCTCTGCGGTTAGACGAAGCAACGAAAAACTAAAAAGCCCAAAATCTAGGAATTCTGTGCAGTAAGTTAAATCGTCATGCAACTCTTTGTATTCGATTTGAGAGAGTGTCAGGCAATTTTGTGAACTAAATTGATCTCCAACAAAAATTTTTGTGCATGAGAAAATGCATTTTCAAAGTGCATCTTGAAGAGATGAAAAATGAAAAATTTTGAACTCAGGAAATATTGACAGAAATGAGTTCAATTTTTATATTTGGGTGTTTTGGAGGTAAATAAACACACATTTCATGACGGCGATAGTCTACGAGGTACACTTCGCGTCAAAAAAACTGGTACAACTCTTATAACCGAAAATCGCGTTTTTCAAGTTGTGTAAGTTGATCTTGTCAAATGTGTCATTCTAATTTCTAAGGCAACGTTGCCAGTCATCTCAATTAAGTACCCATACATTGATTCGTGTTTTATTATAATTTATTAAAATATTTTACTTCAAAAATAATGATAGCTAATAAATCTAGACATAACTTTAAATTATTATGTTTAAATGAAAATCGAGAAGCGTGATTGGTTTCTCGTAAATTGTACTTTAAATACAAAACTCTATTGATAGAATAAACACACGGGAAAAATAAAAAAGAATGTGTGTGTGTGTGTGTGTACTTTGTACGCATGTAAGAAGTTATACTTCTATTATATGATTTCAACGAAATAAATATACTTTCAACAGGTTATTTGTATTTTATTTAGAGATTAAACTAATTTTTACTTACTACTTTCCAAACAATTTTATTAAAACAATAAGAAAAATAAAAAAATTAGAAAACACACGGGGATTCAAACCGGGGACCTCTCGATCTCCGGTCACGCGCTCTACCACTGCGCTATACTCCCTTTGCTTTGACAGGTTACAAGATTTCTCATACATACTGACAAATTTAATAGACCAAGTGAAGTATACAAAAATACTTTAAATATACTTACTATTATTATAAAATATCTTATTCCCGAGGAAGACAAATCCAAAGACACAAAAATTATAATAAATATATTTACTAAAAACACTAAAAATATATTCTTTTCACTCACACCTTATTTGCACTACATAAAGATGTAGCGACTAATACCATACTGTCGGTGTGCGCATGCGCCAGGGAATGTAAAAATTAAAGATCGTGCCTAAAGAAGTATAACTTTCAAAAAGTTTATTTGAAATTAATACAACATGAATAACTTTTACAATGAACAAGTGTGGAATTTAAATATATGTATTACAATTTGAGCTGCTGAAATATTAATATTTTGTCATAGCTCCATTATTATTAATCACTTCTTGTAATCTTCTGGTCACTGAGAAATAAATTTAGTTAAAAATTTTCATCTTCGTCCAATCTTTCCCAGGTTTCTTCAATGATGGTCAATTGGTAGTGATAAAAGTAATACCTATCTAAAACCTTTATACATTTTTAAAAGTCATTTTTTTTTATTTAGATTTAGTGCAATTCCGTTATCTGTGATGGCAACAAGGAAGTGGTTCACGAACCATTGTGTCCAGTCTGAACACAGGTTTACATTGGGAAAAAAAGTGTACCAGTTTTTTATGACGGGAAGTGTACGTGGTACCAGGGTGGAGCTCGTCGCCTGGGACGATCTAATAATTCGCGGGACGATCGAATAATTCGCGAAATGAAGATTGGATCGAAAAACTGAAAAATACGCGTTCAATATTTTTCAAAAATCTATGACACTAAAGACGACCCCCCCCCACTCTACCCCCTGGAGGTGGGTGGGGGTAACTTTAAAATCTTAAATGCAAACCCCCATTTGTTATTACAGATTTGTATGCTTACGTAAAAATAAGCAACTTTTATTCGAGACATTTCTTCTAATTGTGGATAGATGGCGCTATAATCGGAAAAAACGATTTAGCGTGATACCATAGGTAAATTATAGAAACGGTCTAATATCTCGAGAAATACACTTACAAATGAAAGACCAAAAAATAGGTGTTTAATATTTTTCAAGAACCTATCGAATAACATCAAACACGATCCTCCACTCCATCCCCTGGAGGTGGTTGGGGGTAACTTTAAAATCTTAAATAGGAATCCCATGTTTTATTGCAGATTTGGATTCCTCTTAAAAAATAAGTAACATTTATTCGAAACTAGGCAGAATTTTGGAATACTTGAGAGTTGTCGTATGGAGTAATAAATATGTGATCGTAGAGAGCAAAATCTGGATATAGTATATTATAAAACATGTATATAAATACGCAGCGTAAACAATAGTCTAGGCGCCAGAGGGGTCACCGTGTCATATTCAATTCTGATGGACAAACTCAACGGTTTCTTATGGATTTTTGGCTGCTGATTACGAATTTCGAGGGGGGATTTCGATCCGGGTGGTCAAAAATTGTTATAAACAATTTAATTGTTTATAATTTTTTATAAGGCTCTGGATCATAAACTAAAAGAGATGAAAAAAAATGTTTCAAATAAAATTGGTTCCTTAATAAAAAAACCAAGAAAAAACCGTTTACTAAACTTAAATCTAACAATTATAACTCAAGATATTGTAAAATTAGTGCACAATGCAAATTGCAAATTGCAAAATAAGTATTTTTCGAAGCTTTATCGGTCGTAACTCGGCTTCTGCGCACGCAAATGAGTCTTAGAAGGTGTCGCTTTAAAGCTTAATTAACAGGCTTCCAAGCAAAGTTTGTTAAATTATCTGATCTTCATTTGTTTTAAAGTTATACCCGTTTGAATTTATAATTTTCTCAAAAAAATTGTACATTCATTTGTTTATAAGGGTTTCAAGCAAATTTGAGCTATAAACATTTATACTTTAATGAATAATAATTATAGAAAAACTCAAAAGGAACAATTTGGGGTTATGAAAATGTTCATAAGTTTATTTTTGGCCAAGATCTCGATATTTTAATGGCGCGCGCTATGAGGCGCAAGATCGGCTCACCGCGTAAAGGTTCACGCGCTAGCTTCTCGATGCAAATTATAATTTCTATGTGTACATACGTTATCTTCATTTTTCATTTTTGAAGATCCTAATAAAATTTTATCATATAATTCTTATAATTAAATCATCATACTGTACCTCGTAACACCTTTCATTATATTTACTTTGTCTTCTTTTTTTTGCACTAAATGAGAAAAAAACATTAAAAACTAATATTTCAGAGGTATAACTAAAAATTAAGTTGATGTTATTTATTAGCACTATTTGTACAAACATTTTTTTCATGCATCTGCAAATCTGCATAGAGATATACAGGGAATATCAGCTTTTTTACATCTGCATAAGTTCTTAGCCAAATATTAACAGTTACATGGTGGTACAAGTCTGTTCTTGTAGGCAGTAAAAATAAAACTTTTTGAGGCTTCAGAGTCTAATTATCTATATGATATCCATATAAAGTGGATCTAGTTCTTTTGCAGCATCATCAAGGCCCGTCAATTGTGTGTATGCCGCCACATCATAAATTCTCGTTTTATATGCAATGATGATGCTGCAAAAGAACTCGATCCATTTTTATATGGATATCATATATTGGCTCATTTGCTTGCGTAGAAGCCGAGTTACGATCGATAAAGCGTCGAAGAATACATACTTACTTGACTGTGAGCCAATCTTGCGCCTCATAGCGCGCCATTAAAATATCGACATCTTAGCCAAAAATAAACTTACGAATATTTTCGTAAGCTCAAATTGTTCCATTTGAGTTGTTTTATCATTATTGTTAATTAAAGTATAAATGTTTATAGCTCAAGTTTGCTTGAAACCTTTATAAACAAATTAATGTACAATTTCTTTGAGAAAATTATAAATTCAAACGGGTATAACTTTAAAACAAATAAAGATCAGATAATTTAACAAACTTTGTTTGGAAGCTTCTTAATTAAGCTTTAAAAGGAAACCTTATAGGGCTCATTTGCATGCGCAAAAGCCGAGTTACGATCGATAAAGCTTCGAAAAATACTTATTTTGCAATTTGAAATTTGCATTGTGCACTTATTTTACAATATCTTGAGTTCTGATTGTCGGATTTAAGTTTAGTAAACAATTCTTTCTTCGTTTTTTATTAAGGAACAAATTTTATTTGAAACATTTTTTTCTATTTCTTTTAGTTTATGAGCCAGAGCATTATAAACAATTTATGAACAATTAAATTGTTTATAACAATTTTTTGACCACTCGGATCGAAATCCCCCTCGAAATTCGTAATCAGCAGCCAAAAATCCATAAGAAACCGTTGAGTTTTCACCGTTTGACACGGTGATCTCTATTTGGCGCCTAGACTACAAGAGCTGAAACGTGACATTACACATTACAAAATATTGATGAGAACTACAGAAATGGAAGTATTTAGACCCATAAGACGAATTTCTCTCAAATATAGAATAAGGAATGAGGATACTTTATGACAAACTGGAGTCCAGGATGTTGTGATATGGACACCAGCATAACGCTGCAAATGGAGATATCATGTCGACAGAATGGACCCAGAAGGAATCGCCACATGGTCAAAAATATATAAACCAAGTACAAAAGGACCACTAGGAAGACCGTCGAATAGGTGATATGGCAGCTAAACACCAACATCACAAGAGCTCTGTGATGATAGAGTAAACAGGACCATGTCCTACAAGAAGAAGAAAAGCTTTATTACGTTTATTACGTTACATTGTGCAATGTGCAATTAAAGGGTTTTTGTGTAAAAAGGTTGTATTGTTGTTGTAGACCATTGTTTTAATTTTTGTACATAAATTGATAGTCTTTGCATCGTTCAACTAAATAATCTTTAAAAATGCTTAAAATTTCTTGATTTTTTTCAATAGCTTTAGATTGCTTAAGAGAGGAAGGGGGTTAATTTTTGGATTAATATGAAATATTAAATATTTTTAACGCTTGAAATATTTTATTTTTTATTATTTTAAATAAACGTGCGTAATTTCAAGAATACTCTCTAAAAATTTTAGATGAATCGGAAACAAATTACCAGAGATACAGCATGTTGAATATCTCTACCTTTGACTCGCTTTGCCGCGGTTTCGCGCCAGCCCGCTTGAGTGTAGTGAGAAACGTTCAACAACTGTTCACCTTCTCTTTTGTAGGTAACTTCGCGATTCAAAAACCATATTCCGATGTGCGTCACTTTACGATTTGACAGACAAATAAGAAGATGAAGATGCACTTGTCAAAACCTTAAACGCGTTTTTTTCAAAACTGTTTTTCATGGGACACTGTAACACTGTGGATATTGTAACTCAAAAACTATTCGACCGATCGACCTGAAATTTTGAATATATTTTTTTAGATATTTCATGACATAACACTGTCGAGATATTTTTGTTTTAGTGCCTTTTTTGTTTAGAAATAATAAATATGTTGATTTTCACCATTTTGTTACAAAGAATTTCGTTACTTTACTTCCAAATGATACCAAGAACTCATAAATCGTTAAAAATAAAAAAAAAAAGCTCCACAGCGTTACCTCAAGAACGTCGTAAGCTAATAAAATCTTATGGAATTTTTTATTTCACATAATCGAGTGACGAGTTCTGATAGCCACCGCAAAATGCATTTTTTTTAGGTGTCTGTAAAAATTTCCCACTGTTGGCTCATTTTTTAAAATCTTTCCTTGATATAATAATTGTTTTGAAGTTTCTGTAAATTTTACAATATCCTTGTTTAATTTAAAAATAAAATAAATGTTCCATAGTTTAAAAAAATCACAAAAATGTGCTTGAAATGTTGATTTCAAACCATATCTTCCCCTTAATCCATTCAGCCAAGATAGATAATAAATAATGTTTGCTACAATTGAATATAAGGATAAAGGTTTTTATTGAAAATAAACAAATATAATATAAGACAATCGGATAGTACAGCTCGGTACGGTATAGGTTATTTGCTTGAGTTGAAAATTGAACGAAAATAAATAAACTAACTTTTGCGTCCAAAAACGAAAATATGCCTCATGTGGAGTTATAGAACTTACAACAAAAAAAGATTATTGGTCTTGTGGGGAAAGTAATGTTCTCAGATGGACATAGCTGCAGAGCTATGTCCATCAGGGACGCCAATACAGGGCGTTTTGTCCAAAACTTTTGCTAGGTAACGGCAACTAGGAAAGCTCAAAAAGAAAGCAAGGTAAAGTCGCCAAAAGTAATAATGGCTCTCCACGATCGTTTAATTGCCCAATCAGCCAATTGAAGAAATTCACCCATTTCTCACCTGCAGCTCCAAAGGCAGCTTTTGGAAGCTACAGTTGTAACTGTTTCAGTTGAAACGATAAGAAGAAGAGTTCGTGCCAAGAAGTATACAGCAGGAGACAGTTATGAGTTCCCGAGTTATCCAGGCAGCACAAGATTGATTGCCTAAATTGATGTCTCCACCACCAAAACTGGAACATCGGGAATTGACAAAATGTGCAATTTTCAAAAAAAGTCAGGATTTGTGCAAAATCAGATGACCCACGAAATCGTGTACTTAGAGGTCGAGAAAGACAAGCAAGAACGAAAACTGTCAGATCTGTTTACAGATATGCAAGGGGAAGTGTAATGTTCTGGAGAGAAATTGTGATACGTAAAAAAACTCCTTTAATTTTCATCCAATCAACTTTAACTGCTTACAGGTATGTTGACAACCTGTAGTCAGGCTCTGGAGAGGTGCAACAGGAGAAAATTTAGAGGTGCAACAGGAGAAAATTTAATTTTATTGCATGATAATGGAACTCTACATACCAATAGAGTGACTACAGACAACATTGAAACAGAAGGTATCCCTTGTTTGGAGTGGCCTGCTTGCTCACCCGAGCTTAATCCTATAGAATATTTGTGGGATATTCTTAAAAGAAAAATTAGAGTTCGCCGGGATAATCCACAAAACACCGCATGGCTAGTACAAGCTGCTCTTAAAGGATGGAGCAACCTACCACAATTATATGTTGATAATTTGATTAGGAGCGTGCCCACGCAAACTGAAGCTTGCATAAATATTAAAGGTGATAACTACCACACAATACAAAAAGAAAACAATTTAAACATTATTCGTTTTACATTGAAATTTTGTATGATATTTACTTTAAAACAACTACTTTCAATTTGTTTGTTAAGTACTTTACTGTTTTATTTAATTGTTATGTAATTAATATTTAATTGCTTTAAAATAAGTATTGTTTGACTGTGTGTGTTCGTTTTCTTTAAATTCGCACGAAATAGTAAGAAATAGCAGATGATTTCATATAAGTTTTGGTGTGTACATATATAGGTATCTAATAATAAATAGAAAACAAAAAAATACAATAAAAAAGTGGAAACATTAAATTTACCAGTAGATAAGTATAAGTATACTCTTGATGCAGGGTCCTAAAATAATAAATTGGAGAAATAATTCTAAATGCTAACAAAAAATACTAATATTAATTATTAATACTAAATATTATTAAACATTAAAATATATATTTTTACAGTGCTAAGACATAAACTCAATTCAACACCTCGGAGGTTTAAATTTGTTCGATGTGAAAAATTAAAAAAAAAAATGTACACAGCAGTTGTTTTACACGATTAGAAATATATAGTATAGATTTGTGTACATTTGCTCAACTATACACACTTATGCGTATACATACATAAGTATTAAGTGGGTAGGCGCAAAATTTGCCTGCAATGTTTTTTAAATGCATTCATTTTTTTAATCCTGAGAAAACTAATAAGTATTTTTGAAAAATTTAAACGCAGAATGAAAGATTAACTTGTTACCGAGAGTCGAAATTAATTGCCTAAAAACCTCTATAATTTTTAGTTGAATAAGCTACAGGGCTAAAAAAGAGAGAGAAAATTGATGTAATTTTTAATTTCAAATATCTTATTGACCCCCTCCGTGGCTCAGTGGTAAGAGCGCCTGCCTTTGGATCGAAAAAATCCGAAAGGTTGTGGGTTAGAATCTCACCAGGGTCAGAAATTTTTCATTTATTATAAATTAATAAATGAATATAGTTTCTGTCCTTGTGGGATCGGTACTCACCGGAGGGACCGCAGACGTTCGGATACAATTAGCGTCTCTTTGCAAAGACAATGACGTCGACTTTGCAAAGTAACAAGACACTTACTCAGCACACACACTACACATGACACAAGGTACTTAACTGTTCAAAATTACCGTACCTACCATGCCAATGGCTATTAGTTGTCGAGGCATTAGCTAAATTAAAAAAAATATCTTATTGAAAGGAAATCTTTTGTTTATTCTAAGGGAGTTTCGGCCCTCGGTAATAATATAATCTTTGAATCTGCGTTTAAATTTTTCAAAATATTTTTTAGCTCTGCGAAAAAAAAATGAATGCATTTAAAAATCATTGGAAGCAAACTTTGCGCCTATGCTCTTAATAAATAAAAAACATAGAAGAATACAAAAAAAGAAGTGAAAACATTAAATTTACCAGTAAGTATACCTACTCTTCATTCAAGGCCCTAACCAACCTAAATTAATTTACAAATAATGAATCGGAGAAATAATACTAAATGCTAAAAGACTAACAGCCGATTTCATAATCATTCGAAAAAGTGGACTTTAGTAAAAGGAGGCTTTAATGTTAAAGTGGACTTTAAAGCGGCTGTTAACGATTTTGATTTCATAATTCGATTTAAAGGATTCTTTTAGTAAAGTGTGCTTTAATGAAATTTTATACTGTTGGTTAAACTGAATTATGTTATATTTGAACTAAAATGGAAATAATGACATTTGAATGTCATACATTTTGCAGTTTGTAGGATACTCCCCCTATAATTATTGTTTTTACTACAAAAAGTTACTTATTATTACTTAATTATTATAATAATTATTATTACTTATTGTTATTACTATTTCTATATATTTATTATTACTCTACTTTTCTTTTTAATCACCTAATACTTACTTTTTAATTTTATTATTGTACTTATAGGTATTACTATTATTTAATAATTATATACACCTACTATTACTTAATTACTCATCAGTAAAAAGTAAAATCTAAAAAAATGGACATATAACGAGATAACAAAAAATTACTTCTACAAACTTTAGCAAAGAGGAGGAACTTCTTGTGTTACAAAAGATAGAAAGTTATAGAAATATAATAAATAAATGTGAAGAATAAAGGAAAGGGCCGTACAATATTTTATTTGTTAAAAATCGTTTAAATTATCCAAATAATTGAGTATCATGTATAGGCAAGCTAATGATCATTTGCATTGCATATTTGCAGAACAGAAGGAAAAAAAGGATAGAAAGGGAAGAGGCAGAATATAAAAAAATAAAATTATTGGATTTAAAAATAAAACTACCTAATAAGCCTGGATCTCGCGCACCAAAAAAAGTTGATTAATAGCAAGCTGAAAATTTGTTAATAGCTTAACGGTGTCTAGTCGGACAAACTTTGATATATGGGAACACTGGAAGTTTTAATTGTGGAAGAGTTTAAAAATTTGGAAAGTCAGATTACGAAAACGTCCCATGTATTTTGTCGGACAGAACATCCAATTGATTTGTTACGCTTTCATTAAACTCTCATGCAAAAATCAGACTGCTATTACTAACCGACATGATTCCTGTCATTTGACATGTTCTTCATGTTCCACTCATTAAAATGCCCAGTTGGTGATAAACACGAGTCTGATTTTTGCATGAGAGTTTAATGAAATGGTAACAAATCAATTGGAATTTCTTTCCGACAAAATACGTGGAATGTTTCCGTAGTTTTACGTTCCAAATTTTTAACCTGTTCCACAATTAAAACTTCCCCCATTCCAGTGTTCCCATACATCATACATCAAAGTTTGTCCGACTAGACACCGTTAAGCTATTAACAAATTTTCAGCTTGCTATCAATCAACTGTTTTTGGTATGTGGGATCCAGGTCTATAAAAAAAATGGGATAAACTAAAATAAATAAGAAGTTCAATACATTCATTTTGCTTTTATTAATAAATATATTTACAATCTACCAAAGTTTTCATTTATTAACACAGTTATATTGTTTTCTGAAATATTTTCGTTATTTTTTATCGGTTGTAATTATTCATTGTTTGCTTCATCTTCAGTTTTATTCACAGGAAAATTATCATCCATATCAATGGCAATATTATGAAGCACTCTAGTTGCAACAATCACAGTCATGTTTTCTAATTGTAGTCTCGTTCCTAAGCGGAGTATAGGAAATCTTCATTTCCACAACCCATATTGCTGTTCTACTACATTCCTTTTTCGTCACTGTCACCAACCAATATGTAATGACCAAAGATACCACTTTCAAAATTCAGGGGATTAGCACATGCATACCTAGGTACAAGTAGGAAAAATGAAAGAATACCCATAAACGAACATATAAAACACGCTGTATTTTCCTGTCACCGAGTCACTCAAAAAACTGGCCAGCGCAAGTACATGTAATAATTATTGTTACATGTACTTGCGCTGGGCAATTTTCTTTGTGACACGGTGACAGGAAAATACAGCGTGTTTTATATGTTCGTTCATGGGTATTCTTTCATTTTTCTGACTGTACATATTATAACGTTCAGTTACTGTAACCCTAATATTTCTGTAGAAGAAAATAAAACAAGTTTGTGTGATTCTAAGCCCCTGAATTATGCTTCAGCCCATTATTATTAAAAATGTCTTATTTGATGGCCACAGTTCAACAATATCTCTAATTTTAAATTTTGCATCACTGACTGAACATTCAATGCAAAAAATGATTTTCTGTACCTGAAAATTTCTGCATCCTGGACACCTGCAGAATCTATTTTAATTAAAGTATAACCCATTGCACTCATTATTCTAGGGAATACAGCAATCTTGTAAAAATCTTCAACAGCTTTCCATCTCTTGATGATTCTTGCAATTTTAAAGGATACTATTTTTATAATTCTACTTGCTGAACCTCTGGACACTGCTGTAAAATCAGCTACATTTAATTGCATACTTCCTGAGGCATAAAATCCCACAGAATTTGTTGCATGGCAGTAATGCATCCACCTCTAAAATAAATAAACAGCATTATTTTTACTTATTATCAACAAATTTTTAGTCACTTACCTAATAGTAGGCAAAGTTATTTGGTTTTCTAATTAAGAAGGCACACAAAACTGTTTGTTTTCAACCTAAATCTTTGATAAAAATCCAGATCATCATATTATTATTGTTCAAAACAGTTTGTTCTTAATCTGTTCTGGTTAATTTTTGGTCTTCTGAATACAATAAATTTCTTGAACTAGACGTTTCAAAATTATACATAATTGTGCTTTTCAAGTACAATTAATTAATCCTAGTAATAATAATTATTATTGACTGTTATGTTAACCTACAAAAACAACTGTGTTTTTAACTCAACAAAATAGGTTATGTACCCTTTAAAGGAGACTTTAGCAACTTAAAGGTCCGAAATCTGCACTTTAAAGTTAAAGAGGGCTTTTGATAAAACGGACCCTTTAACTTGATTATGAAACTGAAAATCTCAAATTAAAGGCAACTTTAAATTTAAAGCCTCCTTTAACTTCATTATGAAATCGGCCGTAAATACTAACATTAATTATTAATACTAAATATTCATAAATATTAAAATATTTTTTCAGCAGTGCTAAGACATAAACCAAATTCAACACCTCGGAGGTTTGAAATTGTCTGTGAAAAATTAAAAAAAATTATATACAGCAGGTGTTTTACATGATTATAAATAGTATAGATTTTGTAAGGTGATTACGATGCAACAAAAATATGTTGTTTGCTAACTATCCCAATTACAGCTTAATAGTCTACTAATTTCATTTTCTCGTCAATAAATTCCAACCGCAATTTACTTAAAAATACTGGTGAGAAAATTTAAATTCATAAAAATTAACTATAACTGCATAATTGCATTGAGCTATACAGGATGATTTTTGATGTAGTTTTATTATTATTATACGTATTTAACAAAACGATACTGAATAACAAATTGAAGTTTTATCTCCGGAAAAATAAATCCCCTAATGTGACCAAGTTTCTGGTTACGACTATTCGCGGTTTCTAATACTTGAAAAATAAGGGAATGCTAAATAAAAAAAGACACGGGGAGGTCTATAAATTGCACCTCACTACCTGCCCATTCATCATGGCCAAATTCCAACGAAAACTTGGTCCCGATACTCAGTGAGTAGTAAAACTAATATAAAATAATTCGCTGTAAAAAAAATCAAGAACGTCTTATAATTCAGTTTGTTCAGAGACCGTCATAAACGGCCTTACGTACGTTTCACTATCATTAGATATCATCAGAGAGTGTGGTAGTCATATATTATACACAGTAGACAGTGGCGGAGCTAAAAACTGCATTAGATGAAGAGTGGGAAGCGATTCCTCAGGAATGAGTAATGAACTTAATAAGGTCCTTAAGAGATGGCATGAAAAGTGTAATACAACTCAGAGGGTGAAATACTAATTATTAATTTTAATTTTTTATGTTAATTTAATTTTATATTCTTTACATAATGACCTTCATTCATAACATGTTTTCTCACATACAACATTAAGTTATCTTTGTTATGTTCTTTAGTTTACGGTTCTCGAAGATTTTGATTCCTTTATTATGGAGGTTAACGTAGTAGAACCTTGCTACAATGATCACCCTTTAGTCATTTGTATTAAAATCAATAGCTTACTTTCTGAAAATGCTGAAGTCTTAGTGGTTTTTACTGACGCATCAAAAAATGAGGAAGGTACTGGAGGAGCTTACTATGCACCCAAAGAAGGTATCAAAAAACAATTCAAACTGCCAGATTTGTTTTCAAACTCTTGCGCTAAAGCTGTTGCGATTTATGAAGATTTACTTCTGTTTACCGAATCCAATTTTAAAAGTGTTTTAATTTTTTCAGATTCGCTATCGGTATTACAAGCGATTAAAAAAATTGATATACCAAAAACACAAAGCAGCACTTTCATAACTTTAATCAGAAATAACATTTTCAGTTTAAGAAGTGTTGGAGGATACATAAAATTCATTTGGGTGAAAGCACACATTGGGATTAAAGATAATGAGACTGTTGTTTTTTTGGCAAAAGAGAGCATTTTCGTAGGAACTGAAGCTAATTATGATATATGCGCTCAAGAAATTCTACAGATATCTAAAAATAAAGTCCTTAATAGATGGAACTATGCATGGAAGGAATACTGTTTTACAAACCCCAATAGATACAACAGTAGTCAACCAGTTCTCCCCAAAGAATATTGGCATAAAATTGTGAACATTGTGGCGTGAAAGGTGACCTAGACCCTTTATTTTTTGGATGCATTAAAAATATACAAAAGCCATATACATATAAGTTTTTTAACGTTGGGATTGCAATCTCCTGTTAATATACAGTATTTGATAACTTTGGGAATGGAAGAAATATTTAGGTTACTGATTGACTTTCTCACAAATTGTAAAATTGTATTATAATAGTAGCTTAGGGTTTAGTTAGTTTTTGACACCTATGTCTATCATTTTGTAAATTTACCTTACTTATGCCTGGCCTAGTCTTGTGTTGTATGAAAATGTCCTGATGGGTCCCTGGACGAGAAGTGTGTGTCACAGTTAATGTGCCCTTTGTAATAATAATTATTGATTTTTCTTTCAGATATTCGCTTAGGGTAGTTAGGATTATTTAGATTAGTTAGCGCTAAAATATGTAACTTGTATCTGGCTGAATTACTATATGTGTATGCCATAAAACAAAAATTCTTTGGGCCGATTTTTTTGCTCGCAAGTGTATATTCGCATTTTTTTGCTCCTAGAATTTCTTATTTTTCACTTTGTTTAATTTCCCTTAAAACATATTTAGTACCTACTTATTTGGCGAAACCCAGGTGTAGATGGGAAGGATGTAAGTAAGAATAAAGGTCAACTGAATGAGAAACAGAAAGAGAGAACAGAAACAGCACGAGTTTATCGGTATTGGCTCCGTGCGTCTCCCCTCTACGTACAGTCACGTGATACGCTGTCAGATTTTGTAAGGACGTTTTAACATTGAGTCTTATGGGATTATTTTGTTAAACTTGAATATTTTATTTTGTAGTGATAATAACCGAATACAATTGTTAGAATTCATTAGTTATTAATTTATACTGTAATTTATAGTGCAACAAAATATTTTCTTTTTCGTTAATAAATATTTATTGACATAAACTGCGATAGTGAGGTTATGCATACAAAATCAAACTGATCATCAATATTCTAAAGTGAAGAATTTATAGTGCGTTTTTATTTTCTGTTTATATTGATACATAATATCACTAGCGTGACACGACATTTTTTTTAATGTCTCATTTAAACATATACAAAGCGTCCTTATAAAATTTCAAAAAACCGCCACCATGAGCAGGTCGGTCGATTTTGCTTTGACACTTTGTTAACGCTCGGAGCGAAGTATAAATGCAGAAATGAGTTCTTCAGGGCTGCGTATTACACCGCTTGTATCCAATTTATACTGGGGCCACATTTTTACTAAAACACGAGAAGATATCTTCTATTATGTAATTAAAGTCTCTCGCTGAACACGTTTCTAATGATATTAAAGCAAAACACACCTCTGGTATATTTTGCTTTATGAACCTGAAACTTTTGCAATGAAGTGAAGAATCTAAATAGATTAGAATCTTTCTAGTTGAGATGTTACCGTCGTATGCTAAGAAATAAACATATCGGAAAATAAATGAAAGACAGAATTTACAAAAAATGCATCAAACCAATAGTGACATATGCGGCAGAAACACGACCTGACACAGAGGGAACAAAAATATTGCTAGAAGCAGAAGAGATGAAAACCTTCGAAAAATCAATGGTAAGACACTACAGAACAGAGCTGGAAGTACAGATATAGGACGGAGATGCAAGGTGGAGAACATTAATAACAGAGTAAGAAACAGAAGAGTAGAATGGAACGACCTCACAAAGCCGAGTGAGAACAGAGGAGTAATAAGGACGGCGAAAGACGGTTCCCCAATAGGAAGCCGATCAGTGGGAAAACAACGAACACGATGTAACGACAAATTACTAGAGTTGCATTGAAAAAGCAGACAAAGTCATGTCTACAATAAAGAAGAAGAAGAAAAAGAAGAAGAAGAAGAAGTATTAGCATAAATGAACGTGAATCATACATTAAAAATACAGACTTCGGCAGATCCCAGAGGGACGATCATGCCTGAAGTAATAAGCGCAGACAATGGAAACATGCATCAATAATCATGAGCAATAACAACATGCCAAAATTAATTAATTGATAGAATACCAGCGATACATTATCGATAAGTTAATTAACTACATAAGAACAGAAAGAGCAGAATTTGATAACAATCCGAGGAAACAACAACATCTCCCAAATGTCCACACTTAAGAATTTTTGAAAACGATTTCCGGATTGGAAATTGAAACGTCGCAATAAATGGGACGTTTAAACGATTAAAATCAATTGTGGTTTAGTTCCACATAAAATAATATTTAAATTATTTTAAATGTGTCCAGTTTTCTGCTGTTTATTACACTTTTCTTTTGCCTTTCCTTTTGATATGTATTTTTGTTATTTTTCATCTTTTCTTTTTATTGTTAATTAGTTAAAATATGTCCATTCTTTATACAGGTCCTTACTATCTAGACCAAAATAAGCGATTAATACTCAGACTTATTTTTCTTCTTCATCTTCAGGTACCATCTCCGCTACGGAGGTTGGCAATCATCATAGTTATTTTAATTTTTGAGGCAGTAGCTCTAAATAGTTGTTTTGAGCTGCATCCAAACCATTCTCTCAAGTTCTTCAGCCATGAAATTCATCTTCTTCCGATGCTTCTTCTGCCATCTATCTTATCTTGCATTATGAGTCGCAGGATGCCATATTTCTCGACCCGCATCACATGTCCGAGATACTGTAGTTTTCTTTCTTTAATTGTAAGTTCAACTTCCTTCTCTTTACCTATTCTTCTCAGTACTTGGTTGTTCGTAACTCTATCTACCCAGGAAACCCTCATAATTCTTCTATAGGTCCACATTTCAAAGGCGTTAAGTCGTCTCATTGTCTCTACATTTAACGTCCATGATTCTACTCCATAGTACAGTACACTGTATACACAACCATTTGTTAGGCGTACTTTAAGAGCTAATGTTAAATCTTTGCTTTTTCGATTCTGAGTTTGATTTTTGCAGTATAGTAATTATTTTCTGTTATAAGTGTTCCTAGGTAAGTGTACTTTTTTATTTTTTCGATCTGCTGGCCCTCTACTATCAAGATTTCTTTATTATTATGGTTGTTTTTACTAATTTTCATAAACTTCGTCTTTTTAATATTGAGAGAGTCCGTATTCCCTACTACACCTTACTATTTTACTTCTTCTTCTTTTTATGTACAAATAAAACTGTTTGTTTTTTCAATGTGCCTCCAGTAAGTTGTCGTTCCATCGTTTTCATGGTCTTCCCACTGATCGTCTTCCTATTGAGAAACCGGCTCTCGCCGTCCTTATTACTCTATTTGTTGTCATTTATCTTATGTTGCCGTTGCATTCTACTCTTCTGTTTCCTAACCAGTATTACTGTTCTCCACCTTGCACCGTCTAGCTCTGTCCCATAATACCTTACCATCGATTTTTCGAAGTATTTTCATCTATGCTGTTTCTAGCATTTTTATGCTCTCTATGTCAGGTAGTTTTTCGGAATGGGACATTTCATCGCCGCCGGTTCATCGCTGCCGTTTCGATGCCACCGATTAATAACCAATCCATTGCATCGCCGTCCGTTTAATCGCCAGTTAGTCAGTTGATTTTGTATTATGGGGGATAACACGACACGACGTTAAATTCAGTTTAAATCTTATGACAATTAAAAAGATACAAAATAATATTATATTTACTGTTCTATTTCTACTTCCCCTAAATTTGATACTAAATTTGTATTGTTAAATAATGGCCTTTTTAGAAATCTATGTTCAAATTTATGTAGTGTTAGGTTGGGTTAGGTTATGATAGGTCATTTCCTAGAATTCCTAATTAATATTAAAAATAAATAAGAAATGTAACTGGTCGGAAATTCGGAAATAAATCAGTTAGCGATTAACTGACTGACGATGAATAGGCCGGCGAAGATTCGGCCGGCGATGAATCGGCCGGCGATGAATCGGCCAGCGATGAACTGGCGGCATCGAAAGGGCGGCGATGAACTGACGGCGGTAAAACGTCCTAGACCCGTAGTTTTTCTGCCGCGTATGTCATTATTGGTCTGATGATATAAATAGTGCATTCCATTTTTGTCTGGTATTTTTATTTATCCATATTGTTTCATTCAGGCAACCTGCGGTTCTGCTTGCTTTATTTACTTGATTTTCTACTTCTGTTTCAAGATTTCCGTCACTAGATAAATGTGAGACATGGATGCTCAACGAAACAACAAAAGAAGCAGTAAGAAGATGGGAAAGGAAAATACTCAGAAGAATATTAGGAGGAAGATAACAGAGGAAGGGTATATAAGATCGACAAATGAGGAAGTTTATAATATTTACAAAGAATCACAAACAGATAGCGTAATACAATCAAGAAGGTTGCAGTGACTGGGCCATACAGAAAGAATGAACGATGACCAGAGCCGGATTTAAGGCAGTGGAGGCCTCTGGGCAGAATTAGTATGAGGGCCCTACGTCCTAACATTAAAAAATGTTTATCTACTTATTTTTATAAATATTTTTTAATTGAAAATTCCTGGATTATGTCAGACATGTCTAGTTGTTTTAAGGCATCGTGTTCAATGCTCATTATCGAATAGAGAAATGATTCAAACGCTCTTGGACCATCATAGACGGAAGTCAATTTTTAATTAACTTCATCAATTTTAATTAGCATCAGAACTAAATGATATAAACGAAGTGTCACCTTAACATTTTGAAACGCATCATTCGCATTCTTTTTTTCTAGCAATCGGTACATTTAAAATTATTTGCTTACATTTGATGAGCCAATTTCCTCTTTAAATGAATTGAAAAATTCTACAAATTGTACTAGTTCGACACCTAGGACTTCACCTGAATCATTGCTAGATATAAATTTTACTACCTAAGTTTTAGTGTGTGAGCTTCAATTTCATTGGGAGTTAAGTTTTCCAAATGATGTAAAAATCCAAAATAGGAATAAATGCATGTATATGCAGAAAGCCTCTGATTTAAAGAGGTAATGAGGTAATATATAATAGCGATAAAATGTCGAGTCCTAAATTTCTTTGATGTTGTCATTTCAGTCTCGTGAGATGTTCCATAATCCAGTGAAGTCAGTCGAATATTCCGTAGTCGTTTTCTATGTGTCGAATAATCTTGACTTCCGCTTACCATCGCGCCTCGCGTCTCATATATTTCGAAATTGTCAAGTCTTGACTGTATAAATTCTTTAAGTGATCTAAGTGCCACCACTCCTGAATTAAGGGCAATATTTGGATCTTGGAAAACACTACTGGGGCCTGTTTGTTTTCTCTAAGATAAGTCTACTTCAATCTGATTATAATCTTTATCGAGTGTTTTTGCGGCATTACTTCTGGATTACCATCTAGTAGTATTTACTCTTTCAGGAACAATAATATTTCTGCCATGGTCTGCGTTGCTGTCGCTACAAGTTGTATCTAGTAGAGGAAGTGAAAAATACAATATAGTTCTTCCAAGGGCCAATTTCTCATATCGAGTTCAACTCCAGTTTAACCTGAACTTCTAGTAAACGTCAGTCTAAAGTCAAAATCGTGTTTCTCAATTCGCACGTTCAACCGATGGCAGTTTAATCTTGAACGATGCTTGAACGGTGGAATTCGGCCGTTCAAAGATTTCAGAACTCAGTTCAGATGATTTCATGGACTACGCATGCATTGTATTAACACGAAACGCTGTCATAATATAAATGTATCCTATTTGATTATATTAAGCCTAACGATAAACGATAACATTATTTTTGTTTTTATAATATTTATTTATAATTATTAAAATGCCTATTTGACTATAAATACTTAAATTTAACTTTATTCAAAAACAGCATACAAAAGGTAGTTCAAAATGGCGACAGTTTTTTACCTTTTGCCATCTATTGGCATTTCTCGAAAGCTGTAGAACGCGCGCTGACATGAACGTGCAATGAGAAATGCATTCCAAACAAAACCGAAGATCACCGGTGAACCTGGTTCAACTGAACCATAGATTACCGCAGGTATGAGAAATCGACCCTAAGTAATCAATTAATGCTGTAGCAGCAGGACAACACTCAGCTGCAGTTTTTTTTAACTAAATTTAGAGCGTGGGCAGCACAAATGTTTGCAGAAAACAAAAATAATTATGTGAATAATTTGCTGATATTTTTTACATTTGCGTCTTTGTGGGCACCCCGGGCAGGTTCCCAGCGTGTCCTCCCTTAAATCCGGCCCTAACTATAACAGAGTGGTCAAGAAAATAGCATGGAAAGAAGAATATAAAATAAAGAGAAGAAGACGGCAGAAGAGAGGCGGTAGTAGCAGACCTAATGAAAAAGGGAATAACAGACTGGAAGAAGTTGACAAATAACAGAAAGCTATGGAAAAGAACAACAAAGCTCTGGGCCCAAAAGTTCTGTAAAAAGCTACATACTATATAGATAGTTGTGATGACTATTAGATATTTAAACTCCGTCATTTGTTCTATTATTTTACCCTCTAGCTCTAATTTACATCTAGTATTTTTAGTGTTATAACCATGTATTTTGGCATTTTTGTGGAAATTAACATGTTAAATTATCTGGCGGTTATATCAAACTGGTGCTGTATACATTGTGTGTCATCTTCACTGCGAGAGATTAAGTAGTATTGCATAGTTTGCATACCCGATCATTTTTCAGTTGTTTTTCTCCCATTTGGTATCCTCCTGTCTAATCACATTGTCATCTTCAATTGGATAAGTTAGTCCTTCTTCTACTTTTACTTTATTATGTTATTCTGGTAGATTATTTTCGACCGTTTTAATTATTGGAAACTATATCGCGAATTATTACTGGTATTTAATTATTTTTTTTTATACAAATACAAGATGTTTATAAAACTCCGAGGTTCATCCTATAGCATGTCTCTTGTGTATTACACTACCTACTCACTTCAGGTTATTCATTTTATGCGAAATATTTCCAAATTTAGCCAATCAATTAGGAACATCTTTGAACATCGCCATTAATTACACGCAATTAGCTGCATTCTTTTAAAGATACAAACAGCGGCACCTAAATTCGCTTTTGTAGGTAATTATTAGTAGAAAGTGATGATAATGATTAGAAGTTAATTTGTTGATGACTTGTTGATCACCGGTCTTCTTCTGTAAATTGAGTTTTATAACACCCGGATACATCTGACAAAAGAAGGTGTAATCTACATTTGTGTCTCAGCCTTAATTCGAGAATCAATTACTTAATCATATCATTGTTTCAAAATATCTATTATATTTTACATGTATATTAAACATGAATACGTTTATTCTTCGCATCGTTATCCTTTTTGTTCTTGCATTAATATTGTCGTTATTATTGTCTACTGTCAATATTTCAAAATGGTCATAATTTTTTTTTGTGCCTAATCTCCTTCATCTATTCGGGTTTTTTTAAGTATGATAAATTTGTATTTATAATTATTGGATTGATTGGTACTTAATTTGTATAGTTAGCTGTGTGATGTATTTTAAATCGGAGATTTAAATCATATTTTTTGAATATTTTAATCGTAGCGATCAGCCTACGAACTCATATCTAAATTTATTTTCATCTAGGTAGTGTTGCCCAAATGTAATACCAAGACGAGACTTGGACAGTTTTGGTCTTGGTCTTGCACCAGTACACCTGGTCTTGGTCTTGGTCTTGGTATTGCACTCCCAGTCTTGGTCTTGGTCTTGGTCTTGCAGCAAGAGTCTTGCAAGTCTCGCAGTTACCCACTAGCATATTGCTATTTACTAATAAACAACTTACATTAGGTGGGTTTGTACCCACGATCTAAACTATCCCTGCCTATCACTCTAACTATGTGGGCTATCTACCATGTCCCACGGGATTCAGTCTGTACATCTTCTTTTTTGGTTGACCATATCGGCCTTCGACCGTAATCCATACATATTACATTATATTAATACGTCGCTAAAGGCTAAAGGGTCCCAAAACAACTACCCAAAAGGCTAAAGGGTACTGTTTTTTATATAAAAGTAGACTAAAAATCTAAAAATTAAAGGAATATCACAGAAAACACAAAAATCGCCGATATAACTTAATTAACCTTTGAAATGCCAGTAGTGTCAAAATTTCATAACAGAGGAGTAAACTTGGCGGATGTTGGACCAGTTACAAACTAGCATTACTGTGCGGTAAATTTGAATCCTCTTTTGAAAAAATTCCTTTTTTATCCACTTTTTTAAATTAATTTTCCATTTCCAATTTTTGCGTTCCAATTTATTTTTACGTAAGGAATCCAAATCTGCAATAAAAAATGGGGGATACTATTTAAAATTTAAAGTACCCCCACCCCACCTCTGCGGGGGCCGTGTTTGGTGTCCTTTGTCATTCGATAGATTTTTCAAAAATATTGAATACGTGTAATTTTCAGTTTTTCGATCTGATATCCATTTCGCGAAATATCGCGAGGTTCGCATTTACAATTTAAAATTTACCCCCCACCCCTCTCCGTAGGTGGTCGTGTTTAGATCATTCGATAGATTTTTGAAAAATATTGAACGGATTTTTTAATTTTCCGATCTGACATTCATTTCGCGAAATATTCGCTTTTTTGTCAAACTTTGTGACTCGCCCATTTCCTTACGCCCCGCACAAATCGTCAGAGTTTTTAAATATACACTGTTTTGCATGTACATACTTAACTTACCTTATCTTAATCTGACGATTTTAAGTTTTTCTAAGGATATATATTTTTTCGGCCCTCCCTTAACGAATTCCCCTGTATTAAAAGCCAATATATGGTAGAGGTACATTTACAGGGTACAAGGTTTCTCCCCATGTGATAATCTGACGCGCTCCAATAACTGCAAAAATCCCCGCTTGGGCTCCCCTACCATTAAATACATCATTTTATTTAAATTTTTTATAAGATATATTTTTGCTTAGAATATTTTTTTCAATAGAATACTTACTATTTGAGTCATTTGCGCAAAAACCATCGAAAAACGTGTTTTTTCTTTGTTGAAAAATGAACATATTCAGTCGCAAATAGCTCGAAAAGTATTGACTTGGTTTATTTGTAGATGAATAAAATAGAACAAAAGTTGCTTAAAATTAGTCAGTTTATTCAACCTTGACTTATTTTGAACCTTTGTTTTTTAACCCCCCAAGAAGGGGTGAAACTCATCCCCAGGGCAAAATCACACATCGGCCAATATCTCTTTTTATATAATAATATCTCTTTGTTTGAAATTTGAAGGTTTTGTAACATTTTACCGTGCGTGAATGGACTATGCAGGGTAGCCAAGCATTATCTTATCTAGTGCTTTTTCAGCAAAAAATTTTGTTTGGCCGATTGATCTAATATCTAATTGCACACCCGGCAAATAGTTTATAAGTAGGACGTTTAGTCTTTACGATATGGATAAGAAAAAACAATTGGGTGGTTGTCCGTAACACTGGATATGCTTTTCGTATTATATTTTTATCACCTTTGTTAGGCGACATACTTCTTTAAAAGTTTCAATGCGATATTATTATACTGTCGTGTCGGCGTCACACAACACAAGAAGATTATTTTATGAAAGGTTAGCTATTCTCAAAATTTAGACAATTACTCAATTGTAATTAATTTCGGAGCGAAGGCGTCGTCTGATATTAGGAAAGAATGAAATATTTTATTTTTACATTGTATAATAATTTATTATGACCTCTGAGTACGTATCCAATAAATAAGAGTGTTCTTATATGAATATTTTAATTCGCTTTGTATGTTTATCGTATTGTTCATAATGCGGATAAATCCAATTTTCCAAATTTTTGTTACATATTTTTTTGTACTTATATCATAGTCTCTAAGCATATACCCGAACTAATATACAGGGTGTAACAAAAATACAGGTCATAAATTAAATCACCTATTCTGGGAACAAAAATAGTTCGAATGAACCTAACTTACCTTAGTACAAATATGCACATAAAAAAGTTACAGCCCTTTGAAGTTACAAAATGAAAATCGATTTTTTCCAATATATCGAAAACTATTAGAGATTTTTTATTGAAAATGGACATGTGGCATTTTTATGGGAGGAATATCTTAAAAAAAATTATAGTGAAATTTGTGAACCCCATAAAAATGTTATGGGGGTTTTGTTCCCTTAAACCCTCCCAAACTTTTGTGTACATTCCAATTAAATTATTATTGTCATACTATTAGTTAAATTCAATATTTTTAAAACTTTTTTGGTTCTTAGTATTTTTTCGACAAGGCAGTTTTTATCGAGTAGCGGCTTCTTTTCTAATATGTTTACATAGAGATTTTATGGGGGTTTTGTTCCTTTAAACTCCCAAATGGTTGTGTACGTTCCAATTAAACTATTACTGCGATATCATTAGTTAACCACAGTGTTTTTTAAACTTTTTTGCTTCTTTGTATTTTTTCGATAAGGCACCTTTTATCGAGATGTGGCTTCTTTTTTAATATGGTTCAGAATATACCTAAATATGTAAATCATAAATAAATTTTCCTATTATTATCAAGTCTCCATAATCGTACTTGGCCATATACAAATATGTGGTGGATTTGACAAATATGCAAAATATTTCGATAAATACTGACTTTTCGAAAAAGTACTAAGAGGCAAAGAAGTTTTTAAAGCATTGTGTTTAACTAATAATAATTAAATTGGAACGTACACAAAAATTTGGGGGGGTTTAAAGAAACAAAACCCCCATAAAATTTTTATGGGGTGTCTAAATTTCACTATAATTTTTTGTTAAGATACTACTGCCATAAGAATGCCACACGTTCATTGTCAATAAAAAATCTCCAACAGTTTTCGATATATTGGAAAAAATCGATTTTCATTTTGTAATTTCAAAGGGCTGTAACTTTTTTTATGTGCACATTTGTACTAAGGTAAGTTAGGTTCAATGGAACTATTTTTGGTCCCAGAATATGTGATTAAATTTATGACCTGTATTTTTGTTACACCCTGTATTATTCCATAAAACAACACTCAATCCTAACTGCAAGACGCAAGAGTCTCGCAGGCTTAGTCTTGTTCTTGCTCAAGTCTTGCACGGTCAGTCTTGGTCTTGATCTTGGTAAAATAAGGCGGTCTTGGTCTTGGTCTTGGTCTTGCTAAAACGCAAGAACAAGACCAAGACTGCAAGACCAAGACCGATTTTGGGCAACACTACATCTATACCCTATTCCACGAATATACGCCTGTGTTGGATTATTTCGACAACGAATATTTTATTGTGCAAAATACGAAGAACGAAAATAAATTGCAAACTACATTGCTGTTTAATGGAATAATTATTAGAACTATTTACTTTCGTACTTCTTATGTTGCACACTGAAATATTCGTTGTCGCGATAATCCAAAACAGGCGTATGTTGGTGGAATGAACCATAGGTAATAAACTAGACCATTCATCAGCGCTAAAAAACTGTAAAACAGTAGAATTTTGAGAATCAACACCGATTTGAATGAAAATTTGGATTTAAGCTCGGTTGACCCTCTTCTTCAACATCTATCCTCTGCCGAAGCGGGTTTTTGCCCTGGGGGTGAAAGGGAACGAAAATTTTTTCAATCACAATAACTATGGAAGTCGATAGACTGACCAATTCTGAGTAAATTTGATTTTATAAAATTTTTCTACAAAGTTAATACTCCGAGTTATTAGCGATTGAAACTATGCATTTTTCATTGAAAAAGCTCACGTTTTATAACCATTTTTCATGAATAACTTAAAAAAATTTAATTTTGAAGAAAAATCATTAAAAACAAAATTGTAGCTAATAAAAAAACAAAGAGATTCGCGTCGTAAAGACCTATGCAAACCCAACAACGACTGAGTTAATGCTCTTTAAGGGATTGTTATTTTCGAAGAACCTCGAAATGGAGAAACTTGAACAATCTCAAATATTCGAAGGTGGTACCACAAATGTAACAATTAAATCCTCGTCATTACAATCATAATAGAAATTAATAGCTTCCCACTTGAAATCAACTTTATTTTTGGTAATACTAATAACAGGTATAATTGATACGATCCATGTAATTTGACTGGTTTGGAATGCTTAGTTTAGAAAAAATAGTTAATTAAATTGAAAGTGACATTTTTATAATTAAAAAAAGTGCATTTTTTTTAAATAAACCTAAAAGTTTTCACGATACAAAAACAAAAAAAAAACAGAATTTTCGGTAAAAAAATCCTACAATTAACATTTGAAACATTTTTATGATATTTTATTATGAATACTTTCAGATTTATTTAAAAAAATGAACTTGTTGTACATATAAAAATGTCATCGATTTAATCCACAATTTTTTCTATACTAAGTATTCCAAACCAGTCAAATCACATGGATCGTATCAATTATACCTATTAAAGTTAATTTCAAGTGGGAAGCTATAAATTTTTTTTGGATTGTAATGACGAGGGTCTTTCGTTGACAAGGACATTTAAAAAAAAGCCGGGAGTGGCTTTATTTTCGTCATAAGTCAGTCAGTTCTTATGCCAAATACTTTTATCAGAGCTCATTTGAAAGGTGTTTTAATGAATTTTAAAAGATGTTTCTTCAGATTTCCCCAAAAATTGCACCACTTTTGGGATTATTTGAGATAGAAGGTTCTCCATTCCGAGGTTCTTCGAAAATAACCATCCTTTAAAGAGCAATAACTCGGTCGTTATTGGGTTTACATAAGTCTTTCCGACGCGAATCTCTGGTTTTTTATTTGGTACAATTTTTTTTTCTTAATGATGTCTATACAATTAAAGTTTTTTAAGCTATTATGTATTAAAAATGGTTATAAGAAGGAGTTTTTTCTCTCTGTTTCTTGCAATGTGTATCAGTGATTGTATGTCGTTAATCCCTGTCCATTGCCTTATGTTTCGGATCCAGGACATTTTCTTGCGTCCTATTCCTGTCTTGCCTTCAATTTTACCCTGGATTATAAGTTGAAGGAACTGGTATTTTTCGTTTCGCATGATGTGACCCAAATACGCCGTTTTTCTTTTCTTGATGTTTTCGAAAAGCTGACGTTCTTGGTTGATTCTTTTAAGGACATCCATATTTGTGACTTTCGCCGTCCATGGTATCTTTAGGATACGGCGATAAAGCCACATTTCGAAGGCTTTTAATCTGTTTATATCCCTCGTTTTGAGTGTCCAGCCCTCTATGCCATATAGCAGCACCGGCCACACGTAGCATTTAGTAAAACTAAGGTTAGAGTGTAAGGTCGAACTCTGAGCAGGTCAGTACCTTCCTGAATTTTACGAAAGCTTGTCGAGCTTGCTCAATGCGACATTTTACTTTCCTGTCCGATGCCCAGTCTTTAAAAAGCCACGTTCCTAGGTATTTGAATTTGCTCACTCTCTCAATGGACTTAGTATTCAGTGTTATGGTGGAGTTTTCAAATGCATCCAAGTTTCTGGAGATGATCATGAATTTGGTCTTTTTGGTATTAATCTCTAATCCCATTCGCTTACTGTATTCTCCGATTATAGTGACAAGTTGTTGAAGATCTGCTATGTTGTCGCAAATTAAGACAGCATCATCAGCATATCGTATGTTGTTGATCAATACTCCATTCACTTTGATTCCCATCTCTGCATCTTCCAAAGACTCTTGAAATATGGCTTCCGAATAAATGTTAAATAAAAGAGGGGAAAGCACACATCCCTGCCGAACACCCCTTCTTATATGTATGGATTTGGATATAGAATTGTCTGTTTTTAATTGTGCTGCCTGATACCAGTACAAGTTTTCAATGCATCTTATGCATTTTTGGTCTATATCAAGCTTCTTGAGGATCTGCATTAACTTGTGATGTTGGACACGATCAAACGCTTTCTCGTAGTCTAGAAAGCACAGGAATACGTCCTTCCTCTGATCGCAACAATTTCGGACCAAAACCTGTGTTGCTACTATTGCTTCTCTTGTTCCCAAACCTTGCCTAAACCCAAACTGAGAATCACTGATGTCCCATTCACATTTTTTGTATAATCTTTGATGTAGTATTTTTAAGAATATTTTTAAAGTGTGACTCATCAGGATAATGAGTCTGTGATCCTCACATCTTTTTGCATTGACTTTTTTTGGTAGGGGAATAAATGTAGAGAGCAACCACTGCTGAGGATAGCAACCAGTTTCATAAATAAAATTAAATATTTTATGTAGTGCTGAAATTCCCCTTTCATCTAGTAGTTTGAGTATTTCTGAAGGGATTTCATCAGGTCCAGGTGCCTTATTGTTTTTTGAATATAATATTGCCTTTTCTATTTCCTCTTTAGTGATTGAAGGGCCAGTCAGCTGGTCGTCTGTATAAACTTCACTCATGGGTCTTTCGTCATGAAAGAGCTCCTGGATATAGTTTTCCCATATATGAATTTTCTCTTTTTCACGTAGCACTACCTGGTTATCCTGATTAACTATAATAGTTGGTCTTCGTTTTCTGTATATTCCAGCAGTCTCCTTAAGCTTTTTATGTAAATTCCGATCGTCGTGCTGTCGTTGAAAATGTTCTAGATCGATACATTGTTGCTTAAGCCATTCATTTTTTGCTATTCTTATCTTTGCTTTTATTTGCCTGTTAATGTTTTTATACATATTGCTGCCATCTGGGTCATTCTTGTGTCGTCGTCGTTCATCCATTAGTAATAGTATTTCTTCTGTCATCCATTTTTGCTTCTTGTTCTTTGGTTTGTACCCCAAGTTGCTTTTCATGATGTCTGTTACAGCACTTGTAATCGTATTCCATGTTGGTGTTAGATCTTCGGTAATGTTTGTCGTCAATATTTGAATTTGTGTGTTTATTTCATTACTTATTTCTGCTTGTATCATTGGATCTTTCAGTTTATCCAATGCGATCTGTTGTTGAGTTTCAGGCTTAATTTTGCATGAAAGAGCGGTCTTTATGACGGCCACTAATAGTACATGGTCAGAAGGCACATCTGCTCCAGGATATGTGCAAGCTCTTTTGACAGTTTTGCTGAATCTACCGTTGATGAGAATGAAGTCTATCTGATTTCTTATTATGTTCTGAGCTCTATCGGCTGGAGATTTCCAAGTATAAAGGCGACGGGGGTGGAGTTGGAACCATGTGTTGGTAACTCTCATGTTTTCTTCCTGACAAAATTGTACAAGTCGGTCACCCCTTTAGTTCCTTGTTCCAAGACCATAAGGTCCAACTACGTCTTCAAAGCTGCCTTTCCCTATTTTGGAATTAAAATTTCCCATAATTATGTTAACATTATGTTTCTTTGTCAATTTAAGCAATTCTTTGATTTCACTATAAAAGTTTTCCACCTCTTCATCTGCTGCATCTGCAGTTGGTGCATAGAGCTGTATGATGTTGAGATTATTTGGCTTCGCTTTAAGTTTTACCAAGGCTGTGCGGTCGGAATATGGTACAAACTCTGTGACAGCTCTCATCAATTTTTTACTTATCATAATCCCGACGCCTTTTCTATGATCGCAGTCGTCATTGCCTGAGTAAAAGAATGTTCCGTTCTCTATGGTGCATTTACCGGATCCAGCCACCAGATTTCTGAGATCCCCAGGATATCTAGATCGATTCTGCACATTTCTTTAGTTAGGTTAGCCAGCTTCCCGGCTTCAAATAAGCTGCGTGTATTCCATCTTTAATGTCTTTCTTAAGTTTGCTCGTACATTTCTAACATTCAAGACCGTTCCTCCCGGAGATCCGATTGGGGAACCATTTATACCTCCGGATATTTTTGAGTTGAATGTATTCATGTGATTCTCTTGGGAAAAAATAATGAAGGTGGTATCCCGTTGCCTTCCTTTATGCCACTTCTAGGCTTAGTTTTCAGCCGCCACTATGGAACAGACGCCGTTTGCAACCGCCCATTCTGGGTACAGACGTTGCTATTTTTACCATATCTGGCTACCCTCACTTATTTTAGCCTGCAGACCAATGCAGTTGCCCAGGGTGTGGCACGTGGAGCCATAAGTGAGAGTTGGGTGTCTTATCAGGACCAGTTATCAAGAACCATCTCCCGTCTATGACGCTCGATGTGGTCGTTCCGATTAAAGGTACTACCTCTATAACACAACCCTACATCCCCAATGAAAAATTCATAGTTTCAATCGCTAATAACTTGGAAAGTATCAACTTTGCAAAGAAATTTTTAAAAACATAATTTACTCAGAATTGGTCAGTCTGTTGACTCCCATAGTCATTTTCGTTTAAAAAAAATTTCATCCCCTTGATGCGGTTGTTTTCCCTACCAGGGCAAAAGCCTGCGTCGGCGTAGGGTAGATTTTGACAAAGGTTGTAAATACTCCCTATATCTAAATTTTCAAGGAAATCGACATTAATTCTTAAAATTCCACGAGAAAATGGCTGTTGATTGGACTAAACACTAGTCTTTCAGTTAATGTTAATGAGTTAATATTAGCAATAATATGTTATCTTACGAAGCAGCTTAAACGGATTTATTCCTAAGGTTGTAGACATTTGCAATTTATTTAAATTTTGTAATAGGTTTTTCTTGTTTTATTGCATTATCTTTTATTTTGTAATATTTACTATTTGGGTATGTAATTTCAGTAAATCGTATTTTCGTTGTCGTTTTTTTTTGATATGTTGACTCTTTGTGATATTTATCCATAAAATTGTAAAATTTTCAGTGTCAATAAAGCATACAAAATACCCTCGAGCGACTTACAAACACTCAGGCTATTAATAGGCTCCTGTGTTTGTAAGATAGTCGCCCTCGTGCATAAACATCTACTCACTGCCTTTGATATAACTACATATTTAATAGAATAATAATAGGAAATAAATTAAATTAAAATATATACAGGGTGAGGCAGATAAAGGGCCTATTAGAAATATCTCGAGAACTAAAGACAACTGAATCATGAAAATTGGAATGAAGGGGTTCTAAAAACTGATCTATTTAATGAAAATATTTTCATCTATTTGGTACTTCCGGTTATACCGGAAGTTACTTATAACTTCGTTTTTTTAAATGGGACACCCTGTATATTTTCACATTTTTGGATTCTCCTTGATTTATTCTTTCTTAAAATATGAGGCTTTATAATATTATACAGGGTAGCTTAAAAGATAATTACGTTTTTTTATTAATTTCGTAGCAACTTTCACACCCTGTAGAATTGTAGTAGCTTGATATCAAAAATTCTATTTATATTTAAATGATTTTTTATATATAGTCTACTATTGTTAAGAATTATAAGTATAGCTAAATTTTTAATTTTAGTATACAGGGTTGGTCGAAACTCGGAATGAGTATTTTCTGAGTTTTATTAAATAGAACACCCTGTATTTTAGTATTGCAATGAAATACTGTTTTACGGTACTTTTTAATTTCTTAAGCATACCCTATACCTAACTGCTTTAATTTGTGAGTTATTGGTGATTCAAACTAAACATTAATTCCAACACAAAATACGTGAAATTTTTTTAAGTTGGCCGTGAAAATGTTCTATCACAAATAATTTTTCGGAAATAAATACATATTAATCTAGACTGGTACTTAAAATTGCCAATAATGGTTGAGCTATCAAAATACCTATGTAGTTAAGATTGTTGCTGCGATTAACAATTAAGCACAAATTAAAGCAGTTAGGTATAGGGAATGCTTAAGAAATTAAAAAGTACCATGAAATAGCATTTCATTGCAATACTAAAATAAAGAGTGTTCCATTTAAGAAAACTCAGAAAACACTCATTCCGAGTTTCGACCAACCCTGTATACTAAAATTAAAAATTTTGCTATACTAATAATTCTTAACAATAGTAGACTATATTAAAAATCATTTAAATATAAATAGAATTTTCGATGTCAAACTACTACAATTCTACAGGGTGTGAAAATTGCTACGAAATTAATAAAAAACGTAATTATCTTTTAAACTACAGTCTATAATATTATAAAATCACATATTTTAAGAAAGAAGAAATCAAGGAGAATCCAAAAATGTGAAGATATACAGGGTATCCCATTTAAAAATACGAAGTTATAAGCAACTTCCGGTATAACCGGAAATACCAAATAGATGAAAATATTTTTATTAAATAGATCAGTCTTTAAAACCCCTTTATTCCAATTTTCATGATTCGGTTGCCTTTAGTTCTCGACTCGAGATATTTTTAATAGGCCCTTTATCTGCCTCACCCTATACTAGTCCCTCCTAATAAATAGTTATCTTCAAAAATATGTTTTGGTTACATTTTTCGTCAATACTTAACTAGAACACAGGTCATCATAAATTCTGAGTCTAAGTTCTGTACTTCTGATTTTGATTATTATGCCTAACTAAAGAAAGAAAAAATATTTTTATCTAATAAAATTTGTTTTTGTACTTACCAAAACAAATTTTCAAATTTAATACAAAAGTTCTATTTTTTAATTGAAATTATTTTTAAAAGTAAACAAATTTTTAAATTATATTAACTTAATTATAAAACACGGCATATCTGAAACCTATAAATACAAAAAAGAATACAATTTTTTTTAAAATGAATAGTTTTGGTATTTATATTATGTAAACAAGGACTGTGTCGTAGGAGCTCCCAAACGTAGCACCCATCATTTTCTCATTATATTCTCCTTGATACAGTTGTTCGAAGTTCAGTATATCTTGGCGAAGGCATTCCCCTTGATCTTTTGAATATGCACCCAAGTTGTCTTTAAATGGTACCAAGTGAGCATGTAGAATGTGTACTTTAAGGGACATCCTGCAACCCATGACTTCGAAACTGTCAAGCATATTAGAAATACCTAAGCTCATTTTAATGGTCAGCCTCTGACAATTTCGGAAGGAAAAATTGTCTTAATAATTGAAAGATCTCAGAATCTTGACGAAAAGCCTTTAAAAACTGCGTCATGAGACTTAATTTTATGTGCAATGTAGGCATTAAAGCATGATGGCGCTCTACATTTGAAACTTGCTCCGATGAGACCATGAGTACTGCTGGTAATGAAGTACATCCGCTCTAGTATGCCATAAGCAAAGATAATATGGATAATTAGTGTATCCCCTTGCATTCACACCAGAAAACCAACCATTTTGAAATCCCCTATCACTGGCCAGACGTATTCTTCATATTTCAAAATTTGAAGCACCATTTCAATGCTCGTGTAATTTTCTTTGATTATTACAGAATGAGTCAGAGAAAGATATGAAACTGTATTTCCATTGTGAAGAACAACTGTTTTAATCTTCTTCTAGAGCTGCCAAACAATTTTTTTTACTCCCACTACCATGTCAGTCTTCCACTTCTCGCTTCACACCTAGAGTCCCTCCTCAACCCTCTCTGGTATCTTAAATGCAACGACTCCTCAAAAAATCTGCCAAAAGACCGCATATTTATTTTTCATTATCTAAAGGTACAAAAACAAACTGTATTTATTATTTATGAAGTTTTTGCTTAATTTTAGATGTATACAAACAGAAAATATTTACTAAATAACAGACCCAAACATTTTTTTTGTGGACCTGTGTAATCAATAAAATTCTGCATAACTCCTGTTTTAAAAAAAGCTAAATGGATTTAAATAGTTAATATTAAGAATACACCTGGTTAAAAAATTTTCATATTGTTGGAGTATAAAGTATAAGTAGTAAGAAACGGATTTGTATACCGGCTACGAATCCATCTTCTACTACACCCACAAACACAAAATCGTGCGTCCTTCCTTTGGAACGAGCGTCGTGACTTCACATGGAGGCGACGGCGCAATTCCAATAAAATTTTATCGAATAAATGGTGAAAGCGACAATTTATATCTGATGGGGATGGGCTTTGTCAGACGCCGCCTTGTGCTACAATTCACTTACCGTTGCGAAAAAATTTATTGTTTTTATTTTTTATTATTATACAATGATTTAGAGCCAAAGCAAAGCTTATGTGGCCCTAAGTATAACATATTTGTAGGCACTTACTAAAATAAAAAATAATAGAGAGAGAGAGAGAATATATGTTTATTGTCTAAGAAAAAATCTTGTTGACAAACACTGTTTAAGAGTTTTAAATAAATAAATTAAATTAAAATATGACTAAATATAAAATATAACACATAACACATTTACATTATATAACAACTACAAAATATGTAGTATTGTCAAAAATAAAAAACAAACAAACTACAAGCTGTAAAACTAAATCACAAACAATAATGACAAACAAATTGACAAAAAAAAAATATACACAAGATCACAAATACATCAGCTCCAATGGTCCTCAAAAAATTCTGTCAGATCATAATAGGCCCTCTTAGCGAGCAGTCTATCTAATGAATTTCTAAACTTTCTAATAGTTTCCAAATTTTTTATTTCACTAGGTAGTTTATTAAAAATTTTGATGCCGTTAAAAATAAATGAGTCTTTGACTAGTGTGCTTCTAGGTGTAATCAAAGCTAAATTGCTAGCAAATCGTCCAGATCGATTATTATTTTCATATAGATGTTTATTCTTAAAAATAATGCTTGCCGTTTCCAAAATGAAAAGAGATACAAGTGTAAGGATACTGTGTTTAATAAATAAAGGTTTACACGTTTCTCTAGAATTTACCTGACACAACAGGCGTACTGCCTTTTTTGAAGCAAAAACACACTACTGAAAAGCTCCTGACTACACGCTCCCCAAAACTGAATTGCGAATCTAAGATGTGACTCTACTAGTGCAAAGTACACAGTTCTTGCTTGGGCAAAACCAAGCTCCCTTCTAGTCGACCGTATTGCATAGCATCCAGATGCAAGTTTTGAATTCAAGGCTTCGATATGCGATTTAAATTTAAGGTCAGGATCAATATTCAGGCCAAGAAACCTGACGGACAGCTGAGGTTCAAGTTCCAGATGTAATTCAGGCATAACATGTTTAAAACACAGAAGCTTGGTTTTAGAAGTGTTTAATGTCAAAAAGTTCGCCGTGCACCAATTTCCAATCATTAAGAGTTCCCTACCTACAGATTGGCGTAAGACATTCAAATCTTTAGCATGACATATAAGAGTGGTATCATCTGCATAAAGGGTGAAATGAGCAGATACATCAAGGTAGGCTAAATCGTTTATATATACCAAAAACAGAACTGGTCCCAATGCCGAGCCTTGGGGCACTCCCCAAGTTACATTCATCAAGTCAGAGTCACAGTCTGTTCTAACAAACTGACTCCTACCCGACAAATATGACTTCATCCAACTCAGTGACTTATCTTTAATTCCGTAGTGTTTAAGCTTCTGCAGCAGCAAACCATGATTGACACAGTCAAAAGCCTTCGTTAAATCACAGAACACTGCCGCAACCATCTCGCCTAAATTAATATTATTGTAAGCTATCTCTAAAAAACTGAAAATCGCGTCGGTCGTGCCAGTGTTACCACGGAAACCAAACTGTTTCGGACTTAGTAGTTGGTTAACCTCTAAAAATTGTATTAATCATGCTTTAAAAATTTTCTCTATTATTTTTGCCAACGTAGGTATCAGAGAAATTGGCCTGTAATTAGAAGGGTTTATGTGATCTCCACCCTTGTGCAATGGAATTACAACATTTATCTTCAGGAAATCGGGAAATGTGCCAGCATTAAAACTATCATTAACTAAAATAGATAAAACATCCAAAGCAGAGTTTGGTAGATTATTGAAAACTCTTATAGAGATGTCATCATAACCCGAAGAGTTTTTGTTTCTGATTGATTTAAATATCTCTTTCAATTCCTCAACATTAGCATCATAAATTATGAAGGGACACATAACTTCTGTTTTCTTCAGATATGACAAAGGATCTGTACCATGTCTCAACTGTGCTGTTAAAGTTTCGGCTATGCTACAGTAAAATTCATTACAGTCATTTGGAAGTGGAGTGTGATGACTATTACCTGATCTGTGTTTACCCCTTAATTCATTTATTATAGACCAAGTTTCCCTAGTTACATTTGAGTAGTTTTCTATTCTATGCTTGTAGCAGTTTTCTTTTGCAGTTTTAATAACATTTCTGTATATCTTTTTATATTGATTATAATAGGTAACAAACCATTCATCTTGGTAATATTTTTTGATATAATGGAGCGATCTCATGGTTTTGCAGGAATTTTTAATGCCATTTGTAATCCAAGGTTTTCTATTTTTAATTTTAATCTTTTGTTTAGGAAAAGACCTTTCAAAAAATTCACATATTGTATTATGAAATGATTTAAATGGCTCAGACGATTGTGATAGGAGAGAATACCAGTCAAGACTCTCGCACTTTAATCTAAATTTATTCTCCTTTTCATGAACATTTTTCAGTGCGTCACAAATTATAGAAAAAAAGGTAAGTCCGTGATAATATATATTTATGACATTTATTCTAACGTGACATTTTAGTTAAATCTGACAGTTGTCAAATTTTATTTTCAATTTGGAATAAAACCAAATCATTGTGTCTATTGCATTTATAAAATGGTATTTTCTTTCATTTGTATAGTCTTATAAATTGTACAGATTATATTGATAATATTATTATTTTATTTAATAAATAATTCTTTTTTGATTATGGCGCCATCTATCGACAACTAGAATAATCACCGAACTAGAATAATTACCGAAGTATTCCCAGACGTGCCTTTTTTTCTGTCACATACAATTTAATGCGTTAGAGAGAAATCGAAAAACTGTGACGCACTGAAAGATGATCATGAGAAAAAGAATACCAAAGTTAGATTTACTATACAGGCGACCAATTTTAAATTTATTTACACTATCTTTACCTTTACTAAATTTCTTAATTTTGATAGAAGCAACAACTGCCTTATGGTCTGACAGATTGGGGTCAAATACAATACATTGAACATAATCCTTCTCAAAGTTAGAACAGAAATAATCTATTAGAGTTTGAGACAATTTAGTGACACGTGTTGCTTCATTAACATGCATTTTTAAATTAAAACAAGTGAGTAAGTTTTTTATTTTCTTTACTTTATTGCAATCATAGTTCAGAAAGTCAATATTAAAGTTGTTCTGAAGCTATTTTCTTGTGGCATTTTTATAATCAAGTATTTCAAATGGGAAATAAGCCACAATTTTACAACGACACCCGACTTGGGCGTCGAAACGTTAATAAAATCATTTTTAGGTAAAATTGTGGCTTATTTCCCATTTGAAATACTTGGTCAATATTAAAATCACCCGTCAGGATTATTTGACTAAACTTTGGAATCCTCAACAACAAGTTCTCCAGCCCTTCCAAAAAAATCTGGACACTGGTTGTTGGAGATCTGTAGATGCAAATAATATAGATATCAAAATTTGTTATTTGTGCAACTGAAAATTCAAATTGTTTTTCTTCCATAAGATCCTCATAATTTATCTGAAAAAAAGCCAGTTCTTGCAATAGAGAGTTGTGTACTAAAATAGCAGTACCCCCATGTATAAAGTTTGTTCTACAAAAATGTGAAATCATGGAATACTCGGGAATATACAAGTATTCATTTTCTTCTAGCCAGTGTTCAGTCAATAACAGAACACTGGGAAAGTCATTATATTCTAACATTAAAAATAAATCACCAATTTTATTTCTAGCTGACTGAGTATTAAATAAGAGAAAAGTTAAATTAAAAGAAGATTCTGACTTGTCAGTTTCTAAGTCTGAAGTTGTATTATTGGCGTTAACTGAAAATCCAAATCTTTTTCTGGTCTTGTAAAAGTGCAACAATTTTCACCAAGATCATCTAAAACAATTATGCTTTCTGAATTATGTTCATTGGGTGGTGTTGTATTTTTTAACTGAATAAATATCAAATTTTTATTATTTTTAAAATGTTTTATTTGATTCTCCAACAGGTATGCAATTCTATAGTTGCTCAGTCTATACCCATATGAATTATTTACATTTAGGAATGAGATTGAGTGCTCATAATATGAATTAAAAACACTTAAGAAGTCACTTAATTTGTTATTAAATTTTGAAATATATTTGGCATTAGGATCATTTCCCGTAGGAACAGAGAGGAACATTATGTTCATGTTAGTACATTGTCTTAGTTTCATATTAACATGTTTTATACTAGGATTTCTATATGAAACAAAATCATTATAACCTGCTGAAATAATTACATAGTCATCAGAACTAAAGTTCTTTGTTAAACAGTCAATATTTTCAATGACCCCAGAAAGTGAAGCACCAGGCTTAATAATTGTTTGGATATTCACTTCTTCTTCTGGAAAACGACGCCTAAGTTCACCGCTCAAACCTCGTGTGGTCTCATCAGTAAGAAGTAGAATATTTCGTTTTATTTTTCTTGGCTTGAGTTGCTGTTCTAAAAAAGTTGATGATTTTATATTTTCTATTTTCTTTTTTGGATTTCGTACTTCTCTCAAGGTCTGGGTTTTCTGTGGTTCTTTTTGTGCAGCTCTTGTGGGGCCATAAAAATTCTCTTGACGAAGTTCTTCACCCAGGTTTCTTCCAAATTCCTCTGACAATTTATTTAATTCTTCCATTTTCTTAATTTCATTTTCCAAAATTACAATTTTGTTGGTTAGATTAGAAATTGTCTCCTCGAATTCATGTTTAAGATTAAGTTGACTTTCCTTTCTGCTTAATTGACGCATTTCATTTTCAGATTCTAACACTTGTATTGTGGTTATCATTTTCTTGCTCATCTCGTTCAGTTCTTCAATAGAACTATTCAATTTTGTTATGGTCAAATCCCTTTCAACGATTTTCTGCAAATATTCTTGATTTGTCATTTTGACATTTTTAACTTCATTTTTTAACCTATCAATAAGTTTATTTTGATTGTCAAGTTTATCAATATATTTATATTCAGCATCCAGAATTGTTTCTTCAAAACTTTCAGAACTCTTCTTTAAGCGCATAATATAGGAGTCTTTCTCAGTCAACAATTTTTGAAACTTTTTAATTTCCTCCCCAAAAGTCGTTTGCCTAAACTCTTCATCATCTTTAACCTGCTGGCATTTAGTAGAGCAGTATATTGTGTTACTGTCAATTTTTATGAAGTGCTTTAAATCTCTTTCCAGGCAGCTTGGATGAAATATATTCAGACAAACCACACATATAATATTATTAAATTCTTTTGTGGTGCAACATTTAAATTTATATTTGGTAGACATTTTTGACTCGTCAATATAATTTGTAAAAACTTTACAATTACCATAGAATTAAATAATACACTATACAAACATAAAAACATAAGGGATAGACAAAGGAGTACTCGCTTCACGTCCAGGGGTCATTCAGGATGACTTAAAAGACACACAAGAGGACCACGGAAGGATAGAGCAGGGTATAACAAAGGAAATGATACTTTAGTGTGTACTGCGATCAACTACCTTCTAAGAATATCGGTTCATTATTTATAAAAATTTTCAAATCATAAAAGCCTGCTTGTTGCACTAGTAGTCACTTCCAAACATCTCTATAAAAACATCAAATAAATCAAATAAAACAAAATAAAATTAGGCAGCAATAATCCCAAATTTCAACTACGCCACTAATGATTATTAAATTGCTGAGATATCTTATCTTAATGAGCTTTAAATGAATATTTTAAATTAAAGGGACAAAAAAAAGGACAAGAGAACATAAAATGAAAAGCGTTAAACGCAATCTATCACCATAGGAAGAAAAATTTTGTCGCTGTAAAAATACAGTTGGATAGACGAAAAAAAGCTGAACAATTCAATACCTTTTTCTACCCAAAAACATCGGAAATTATCCGTGAAAATCTTCGTAAAACACAGAGCACAATTTAACAGATATTCTCACTAGCAGCCATCTTGTGTGATGCAGAAAAAAGTAGCTCACCGGAATTCTAAAGCATCAGTCAACTCATATGAGGAATTTTCAGTGTTAAGGGAAAGATGTAAATCATTACAATCAGTATGTTATAAAAACTATTTAGAGAATATTCAAGCAAATCTTTCAAGCAATCCCCGCTCTTTTTGGAGACATGTTGAAACATATGAAACATATTGAAACATGTTGAAATATAATATGATGTATGTAAAACAAAGTTTCCAATGTAAAAGTAAAACTAATACTTATCCAAAATAATTCGTTCTTATAAAAAGTTCTTACAATATTAGCAAATTACAAAAAATACAAACATTACAAGTATACATTCGATTACAAAATTTATTCTCATGAAGAGAGTCAAATAAAATATAAAATATCTTTACATTTATTTATAACAGTTTTGATAAAAAAAAAGAATGTGTGTGTGTACTTTGTACGCACGTAAGAAGTTATAATTCTATTATATGATTTAAACGAAATTAATATAGTTCTTATTTATATTTTATTTAAATATTAAACTAATTTATACTTACTACTTCTCACACATTTTTATTAAAACTGTGCCAAAAATTAAAATAATAAAAGAATAAAACACACACAAACACATTAAAAATGCCACAAATGATTTCTGAACATTAATTGCCGGAAATTTTTTTAACTAAATACGTATTTTCTGAAAATAAAATTATATAATAAATATACTTAAAATCATAAAATGTATAAAAAAAATAAAATAATAAACGTTTCTATTGGGATTCGAACCAGCTTATCAGCGCGGTTGGTATTGGCGTTGTATTGGGGTTCATTCGCCTTAAACGCTTCGCCACGGAGACAATGTGTCATTATGTGCGAAGATCGACTAACTAAACGGATTAAACTTTTGACATTTTTGAATTAAATTAAATTATTTTGATTTTGAACTGAATTGATTTAGAATTGAAAAAATACAACAAAACATAGATTAAGAACAATATATTAGGTGAATATTGATAGAAATTTTGATGGTAATCAAATTATGTAAGTAAAAGTATTACATACTATGTACTTTGGTAGGTTCAAATAGGTAGGTACCTATGATACATTTACAATTATTACGTACCTGTTGCTTTAAAAACTATTTAAAAGTCACTACAATTATAAACTTTTTTGTTTCTGTCCTCACAACAATAAATAAAACTAATATATTATACATTTGTTTACCTTCATATTGAACAATTATTTATTATTGACAGATCATTTCAACACCCAATCAGAGCCCGTATAACGACTAATACTAGAGCGCAGATTAATATAAATTCACCCTCAATCTCAATCGCGCCTAAAGAAGTATAACTTCAAAAATTACAAACATATAAAGTTATTACTTACTACATAAGATTAGGTAATAGTATATTACATACCTAGCGGAAAAGTACTCTATTTCAGCCGAGCGGCAAGGTAGTTTACCGAGGTGCGAAGCACTGAGGTAAACTACAGACGCGAGGCTAGAATGAGTTCCCGCGAGGTTTGTATACTATTTTACTCACAATCGGTTAGTAGCTTATGGATTTCTAATACTCGCAATCTACCAATAATAATTTCGTTTCAAATATCTGTATCCATTTTCATTATGTGATAAGATGAATTACTTTAAGTAACCTGTGAGATATATAATTACTTTAAGTAACCTGTGACAAATAAAAATTGCTAATATATTGTCTCATGTAGAAAATCCAGAAACGTCGGCGTCATCATCTATTTCTGAAACTCATAATTTTGAGCAACACGGTCTTACTTTAACCGTTAATAATAATCATAATTCCAATGTAACTATTAATATTTATAATTCCAAATAGTTTTCTTTTTGTTATTGTTGTTGTTGTTTCTTAATTAAATAAATGTTGAGTGGATTCTATTCTTTCTAAACCATCTTTTAATCAAAAATGACATTGACATTTACAGGTAGAAAAGTGACAGGTGCTAGCCGGGAAAGTACTTTCCCGGCTAGCTGGGAAAGTAAAGTAAGTAATAAGTCGCTTCCTGATTACTTCAAAGGTTAGAAATCCATAAATTACTAACCGATTGTGAGTAAACTATTTTTTCTACAAGCACTATTCAAAATGCACTTTTCTGCATATTATGTTAACAAAGTTGATATTTTCTAACAGTATAAGATTTATTACATTAGTGTGCAGGAAAGTGACGTTTCTGTGCCGGAATAGTATATTGTACAAGTGACAAAAAGGACATATTTCTCACGAGCGCAGAAGTTTGTTCTCGTGCCTCGGCACGAGCCGAGGCACGAGGCGAGGGCGGCAAATCAAGCGAGGGAGAAATATATCATTTTCTCATGTGTTGTACACCGTACTTTTTCTATGGATGCGGTTTTGTCAAGAGTTCAAACTTCAAAATTAAATAATTTAGTTGTTTTTACGTATACAATATACTTTACATAAATTGAAATAAAATACGGATGTAGCTATTTAATATTACTAAAATTTATATACTTACGTTATCTATTTAAAATTCTAATTAGCAGTTATTTTCGAACAGTTTTGAAAGATATTTTCTGGTAAGGTTTGCTCCAACACATTTTATTTGACAACAATAATTGTGTTTGTATTGTCTTTGTTACCATGAAACAGTGACCATATAATGGAAAACCGTACGAGAACCCGTGAGAAAAAATATTTCTCACTGCAATGGCCGACTTTTCTCACTGCATGAGAAATTGTTCGGTTTGAATGTATGTAAGTAGTGAGAGAAGTTGCACATTGTATAGCATCCATAGAAAAAGTTCTTTTCTGCACAAGACCATTACATTCCACAATAAAATCATAAATATAATTATTATAACATGTTTAGATGAAATGGTTTTATTTAAGACATTAGATTTGATAGTGCTTTCCAAAAAAGAACCTATTTAACTCATGTCCGAGAAATCTGCAAAATTCGCTACTTTAACACGTTATTTTTAAACTTTGCATTTGGTAGTTTACAGATGACTACCTCATTCTGAGTAACGTTATATGTATATTCTGTTTACATCTTTGGTTAAAATGTAGACAACTATACAACCTGTAAGACAATTATTATACTTAATTATTATCGAATAGGAATTAAACTATGGATGTTACAACTGTTTTATTTTACAATTTTATTCTTAATAAATATTTTATAATAATTATCAATTAACCAATAAGGATTTAGCAACCTCGGCAAGATACGTCGAATGAAGTAGGTCTGGTGGAAATCCGTGACTGAATAAATATAACGTCAAGTGTCACATTATTTTGTAATAATTTATTTAATAGTTTTAATTCAAACAAATTAAGGCAGTGCATTAAATTTTTAACTGATTTCTGTGTAATTTGTTTAGGTATAAGGAATTTAAATTGATTAGTATTAATTAAATCTTCGTTTGGAAATTGTGATTTTTATTTTTAGCAAAAACTGTGGTATAGAAAAATTATAGTGTGTAACACGTGCAGAGAGGTAATTTTTCACTCGTTTGAATTGAACTTTTCAAACTCGTGAGAAATTAGTACCTGTCTGTACTTGTTGCACAATATACTATAATTAGTTTTTATCAGGCTTAGTTATGAAACTGTTTAAACTAGTAATTTTTAGTGTCCATATCATCAATCTGTTCCATTTGTCAAAAACTCAGTTAACCAAAAAAGTTTTTCCTTACAGTAGTTTCAAGAGACGGCTTTTTCAATTTATAGTTAGTTAGTCTAGCATCTTCGTTGATATGTTGATGATGTTCCCCAAAAATCCCTAAAGAATTATATGAGTACCTAGATATGACATCGCCCTTTTCTCGTCATTTTAGTTAATTAGGACTTTGAGCTTTTTAGTCGGGTTTCATAGTTTAAACTTCCATAATTAAATGGTAACCTAGTAGTTCTTCGTTGTACCCCTTCTAATAAATTAATGTCTGTAATATGTTATGCATAACTGCGTACTGTTAAGGTGGCTGAAGTACTGAATAGTAATAATTGGTTGCGTTCGGACGATCACAGCGGCTGACTGTCAGCAGAAATCGGCTGAGTGGTTGTGGTTCGCGGACGTTTCCCCAACTGTCATCAATACGACTAACTTCACGCGTAACTTTGATAAGAGAATTATAAAAAAAATATGCATTGAAATCCAGATCCCGTAATTCGTTAAGCGTGATAAAGTGAGTACAAAGACATACATATTTAAAATCAATGGGAAAATCCCAATTACAAACTTACATATTTGTTTCTTTGTAATTACAGCTTCAATTTACCGTACACTTCTCGTAGACTCTGCCGATAAGGTAGAGTCGAGTTGGGGAAAAGTCCGCACCCCAGTGGTTGTATCCAGCGCTGATAGTGAAAGCTTAGTAAATCTCTCAGCGGCTGACTTCCAGCGGTGTCGTCTAAACGCTACCGCTTACTCAGTTGTCCAGCCGCTGTGGTCGTCCGAACGCACCCAGTAACAAGTCAGCATGGCTGTCACCAGGATGCCGTTAGCTACTTGACAGACACAGATGTATGTATGATTACCAACGAACTGCCAACACTGATGGAATGGCCCCGTCCATTCAAACAATGAAGCGAGATTGACTGCAACATACAAGAGAGAGGTCCTAGAGAGACAGAGAATTTTTTCGGGTAAAATTTGCTATAACTACCACCAGAGTTGCCAGATGTGATTTTATAAAACCCCCACTTAGAAACTGAAATTCCCTCAAATCACCCAAATTTGAATTTTTGCCGCATTTTAATAAATTAGTAATCAAATGTAGAGAACAGTAAACAAAAATTATACTACTTATCAACAGAGGGCCCTGGAAATAATTCATAGATCCTATCTTCTTCGATTATATGAGAGTATAATATACAGTTCTATGTGTACCGGGTGTCCCAATAAGAATGGCTCTCGGCCATATCTCAGGAACCGTTTATAGTAGAGCTTTGAAATAAAAATTTTTATAACAAAAGTTGCCTCAGGAAAAGCCTGGAAATTATTTTCATAATTGTGGGTCCACCGCTAGAGGGCGTAATTGAATATCAAAAATAAAAAAATCTAAATTTTACAAAATTTTCCTAATGAAGGGGCACTGGAAATCCGATTATTGTATTCTTCATCAAATTCTGCGCATATTTGATTTAACAAGTTTAACTCTACCTTTGCAAATAAGAGGTGGGGGTGAGTGGGAACCTTGTTATGAAGAAATGGCTGTAAGTCCGGTTCTGCTAAATCAAATTTTGAAAACTGGGTCTTGTTGAAGACAGATCTTTTTCTTCAATGTAAGCGTGATAATTTTGAACCATCCTAATAAGGCCAGCTGGGAGGCGTTATTTAATTTTTTTCAGAAATCTAGTTTTCTTTGGAAAATATTAAATACAAGTATGCATTTTTAATCATACTTTATAAAATTAGATTAAATTAGCAATAGAATAGCGAAAACTGCATGTCGATACCTTTTTTCTATCTCAAGATATCTCGAGAAACGTGTAAATGTTATACATAACTGTTACTATCACCGGTAAACTAAGTTAATGAAAAGTAGTGTGCTGTGGAAAAAAACAAAATAACATTTTCCAGATGTCAACGTATAAAAATATAATTAATTAAAACAACAATATAAAGAGAAACAATACTATTAAAATTAAATATAACACAGAACAAAAAGAACTACTTAGTGACGACCTAAATATTCAAATTGTTGCCCATCATACACTACTATAGAATACAAAGTTATTAAAAGGGAACAATTTTTATCACAAAAAATATCTTTGAAGTGACTTTGAAGTAAATTTAACTATTCAAATATAAATAAAATAAACAAGCCAGCCGATTTGCGAGGGATTTTATCTCTGCAAGATGCTTGCATGAGCACCCCAGGATTAGGAGGTACATGAGATTATTTTCAGGGCGTGCATCTGAACTTCAGGGGATTTCATCTGTGTTTCATGATTTCAAATATACAACTATACATGTACTGTATAGCTATGTACTTTCTTTCTGGACAGCGAATCAGCACATTTACCAAGTCCAGTGCGTATTCAAAAAAACCTCGCCCAGGTGGACCGGGGCAGATTTTATCCGATGAAACCCTGAGTTGGGGTGGATATCTGAATGTAATCTGATTCTATTTTTGGCAACCATCTTGTTCATCATTGTATAAGTATCACTAATTTTTTGGGAGGTTCTGATTGGAGGATTTCTAGATCTCAGTTGCTGGTGCTCTTTTGTGATGTGTGGTATATCTTGATGGATTGGTAATTGTACGCTGTCTACAATTTTCTTTTACTTTCTTAGTAATGTTACTTTGCGGCGTAGATCTAGTGGAGCAATGTTGATTAAAGTAGGCAGTCATATCACTGGAGTTGATTTTATTGTTCCAGTGATTATTTTCATGGTGTGATTAAGTTGGATATCGATTTTGTTTGTATTTGCACTATTTAGTCATACTGGTGCACAGTATTCTGCTACTCAAAAAACCAAAGCTAAAGCAGAGTTGCGAAGTGTATCTGGAGATGCACTCCAAGGTGTTCCAGTAATTTTAGTAATTATATTATTTATTGTCTTCAGTTTACCGGCTGCGATTGTAAGATGACTTTGGAAAGTTAGTATTCTATCAAGTATGATGCCTAGATATTTGGGGTTGCTGTTATGTTTGACAGCTGCATCATTTAGAGTTACCTTGAGAGACAGGTTTCAGTTTTGCTTGTGCTGGGGCGTAAGCGCCAGTTCTAAAAGTAGGCACTTAGTATAGTTATATCTTCGTTTAAACCTCGTTCTCATACTTCTTTACTATTATCTTAGAAGCCAATGACCAGATCCTGAGCATAAGCGAATTTCCTAGATTTTGTTTCATGTATGCTATGTCTGACGACCCTACAGCTGACAAACCGGACGAGATAATTGAAGCATTTTATAATGAACTGTCCAACACCTTACAATGCCTCCCCAAAAAGGATTTAACTTTGATTATGGGTGATCTAAATGCCAAGATTGGTAGGGGACAATCGGGAGAATTCATAGGGTAATTTGGACTTGGAGAAACAAATGAGCGAGGAGACCGACTGGGTAAATTTGTGGCAGAAGAAGAGTTTTTGATTACTAACACTTACTTCAAACTCCCTTACAGAAGATTATATACATGGAAATCACCTCAAGACACTCCAGGCCGCATAGTGAGAAATCAAATAAATTACATCATAGTTAATAAAAGATTCCGTAACAGCATAACATCAGTCAAGACATACCCAGGAGCTGATATCAAGTCAGACCATAACCCACTGATTGGCAAAATTAAGCTCAGGCTAAAGAAGGTTAGATGTAGTGTCAATCCAAAATTCGACATCAGGCTATTAAAAGACCAAAACACAGAACAGAGTGTAAAACGGTATATACAGAACAACTTGAATACCGTTATTCAATCGGATGTAATGGACCAGGAGATAGAAAAGTTGCATAGAGTTTCACAAGACATACGTGAGAAATTCCTTAAACCACCAAAAATAAAGAAGAAATCGTGGATGACAAACGAGATTTTAGATATGATGGAAGAGAGGCAAAAATCCAAAGATCAGGACATGTCATTATACAAAAGAATAGATAAAGAGATCAAAAAAGCAATTAGAAAAGTTGAGTATACACGACTAAGAGAACAATGTGCGGAAATCCAGCAATTGCAACATAAACACGATTCATTCAATATGCACAAAAAAGTTAAAGAAGCTGTAGGCTTATACAAACCTAGAAGAGTTGGGTGTTTGGCAGATATATAACCAAGGCAAACCACTGTAAGGTGTTGAAGAAAAACTAGACACGTGGAAGAAATATGTGAAAGTAACGTTTGCAGATGAAAGGCAGAATACCATTGAAGACACTGAATGCCAAACAGGACCCCCGATTACCATTGAAGAAGTCACGTTAGCTATTAAAACAACTACAGATGGTAAAGCTGTAGGGCTTGACCAGTTTTATGTAGAATTCCTAAAACTTATGGATGAACAAGGAATAAAATGGATAACAACTGTATAAAATGGATAACAAAATATACGTAACTGGAAAAATACCCCAAAGCTGGTTAAAGTCGACCTTCGTAACTTTACCCAAAAAAGTAAATGCCAAAACACGTGAAGACTACAGAACAATTAGCCTAATGAGCCACTTACTCAAAACGTTTTTGAAAGTGATACACGGCAGAATATATAAAAAATGCGAAGAACAGCAGAGAGGCTTCCGAGATTAGGCACCCGAGAGGCTCTATTCGCTGTCCAAGTGCTTATGCAAAGATGCAGGGATGTTGACTGTGACGTGTATATTTGTTTTATCGACTACAAAAAGGCGTTTGATAGAGTTAAACATGATAAACTCATAAACATCTTGAAAGAAGCGGGAGTAGATGATAGAGACTTGAGAATCATATATAATTTGTATTACAACCAAACTGCCAATATTAAAGTGGATGAACAAATGATAGAAGCAGTCTCCATAGATAGAGGAGTGAGGCAAGGATGCATTCTGTCCCCGGTGCTGTTTAATATATACTCTGAATGTATCTTCGAGCAAGCGCTGGGAGAACTACAGGAAGGCGTATTAGTCAATGGAGTGCGTCTGAACAACATTAGATATGCCGACGACACTGTAGTTTTTGCAGACAGTCTAGATGGTTTTCAAAGAATAATGTCGCGCATATCAGATATAAGTAGAGAATACGGACTTGATCTCAATACGAAAATAACAAAGTACATGGTAGTCAGTAAGCGCGAAATATTAAATACACAGCTTTTGGTTAACCAACAACTAACTGACACGGTCGACAGCTTACACATACCTTGGTACCAACATAAGCAGTCAGTGGGAACACTCAAGTGAAATAAAACAACGCATAGGAAAAGCGAGATCAGCGTTCATAATGATGAAGTCTCTTTTCAGAAGCCACGATTTACCTCTTACTACCAAAATCTCTATCATCAGATGCTATGTATTTTCTACGTTATTATACGGAGTAGAGGCCTTGACACTTTCCGAGGCTTCTTTGAGAAAACTCGAGGCATTCGAGATGTGGTGTTACAGGCGCCTTTTGAGAATTTCGTGGGTGGATCGTGTGGGTAATGTTGAGGTTCTACGTAGAATAGGCAAGGAATGCGAGATTATTAACATAATCAAAACGCGCAAACCAGACTATCTTGGCCATGTTATGAGGAATGAACAGAGATATGGTTTGTTGCAACTCATTCTTCAAGGCAAGGTATTTGGAAAGAGAGGACCTGGGAGAAGAAGAATATCTTGGCTTCAAAACCTGAGAAAGTGGTTTAATACATCGACAACCGGACTATTCAGAATAGCAGCAAGCAAAGTTTAGGATAGCCATGCTGATCGCCAACATCCGGAACGAATAGGCACCTTAAGAAGAAGAATGCTATGTCTGCTATATAAAGGTTAAATAAAAAGGAGTTAGCACTGAGCCTCGAGATACGCCGTCGTTAAGTTTCCTAACGATACTCCGTGCATCATTCATATATACCTGAAAGAATCTGTTAGTAGTATCATCTAACAAGCTTTGAGGCAGGTTATGATTTTCATCAACTTGAAAATTAAGGTCCTCTCTCCACGCATTGTCATAGGCAGTCGTGATATCTATGAATGTTATAGCAGATTTTTTCACGTCTTTCAAAGCCAGCTTCGATAAATGTAGTTAGGGACAGCACTTGGTCACAACAGTTTCGTCCTCTTCTAAAACCAGCTTGTTCAATTGGTACGGCGATGATTCTAAAGAGTCGTTCTAGTAATTTTTAACCATAACTGAGTAAGGCAAAACGCCAAAATTGAATACTTCACTGGTGAAATAAAAATTTTTGAGAGCTATTTTGAGTCGACCCTATTTGACGTTTATTAATGTCAAAGTATGGGATCACACGAAGAAGAAGAATATCACTTGATATATTTCATCGTAAACATTTTTAATAACCCATTATTCATGTTTTAATGACTTACATACATATAAACACTAAAATAAAAATAATGACCTCGTTATTGCAATAATTACTATGATTATTAATTTAATCAATAAAATCATAAACGTATTTATCTTTATTACCTATTTTCTTAAAATATTATTATTTGTAATACGCCAGTTAATAAGAGCAATAAACAGGATATTACCTCCGAATTATATCGAACTGGGACGTTTCGCCGTCGCCGTTTCGCCGTCGCCATTTCGCCGTCGCCATTTCGCCGTCGCCGTTTCGCCGTCGAGCCACTTCGCCGTCGGCCGTTTCGCCGTCGAGCCAGTTCGCCGTCGGCCGTTTCGCCGTCGCCATCCCGGCATTGGTTAAGTTTACAAGAACGTGATAACATACTAACTTTTTTATACTAAATGTCGCAAGAACGTGATAACATACTAACTTTTTTTTTTACTAAATGTCAGTGTAAATAAAATGCTGATGTTGCTAGTAAAACCAAGTTATATTTTCGTATTCAACTATACATTGTTTTCGTCTGAAAAATAAAATATTTATTACAGTATTAAAACTATTGTTTGTAATTTTAAGTTTAACCTATTATTTCTAGGAAATTAAGGACAATAAACAAGAGTATAATTAGAATATATCATTAAATAGATAAATATGACTATTATCAGATTCCCGGAAATAAACAATATTGAGAAAAGGGATTTCAATTTCAGTTGTTTTTACTGTATCAAAAATAAACTTCATTATGCAAAAGTGATAGTATATAATCGTTCGAAAGCCATTCAAAACTTTTATACAAGTAATGATCATCCCAAAATTATAAGTACGAATGCTAACAACGAAATGGCGACGGCGAAATGGCTCGACGGCGAAACGGCGACGGCGAAATGGCTCGACGGCGAAACGGCGACGGCGAAACGGCGACGGCGAAATGTCATAGACCCGAATTATATCCTACTGCATGAATTTTAATGAAATTTTGGGAACTTATTATCATATGCCGATGTTCGCTTTTAGCTTGGTGGTTGTTCCTGCGCCTTCTCTGGGTGGAAAATTTTTTGGTCAAAATAAGCACAAAGTAGCTTGAGAACCTAATTCTAAGCAAAAACTGTTCTATAATTTTTTTTTGAAAACCCAATACTTTTTGTGTTATTCGTGGTTGAAAATTTGTCTTTTTCATTGAAAAATGTCACCTTTTCATAGGGTTTTTTGCGAATATCTTAATAAGTTATGCATGTAACTATAAAAACTACACAAAACATTTTTATAGCTTATAAAAAATCAAAAAGACTCGTTTCTTTATAAATCTAGTTATAATACAAAAAAAGATACGGTAGATGAAAAGCGATTTATTTTGGTGTATGCTCAAATAGGTGTGTTCAACATAAAACATTAGAGAAATGGTGTATGTATTTTAAGAGTATAATGCTAGTTATACTAATCTTTTGTAGTGCTTAAAAAGAACTTTAAAGCGAGCACTGTTAAATGTCGATTACATTCAAACTAAGCGAGATATGGTGCAAAAAAATTGATGACTAATTTATTTTAAGATAAATCGCGACGTATATTTAGCCCCTTATCCATCAGATTTAAATGCATCATTATACATCTTCTTCTTCAGGTGCCATCTCCGCTACGGAGGTTGGCAATCATCATAGCTATTTTAATTTTTGAGGCAGTAGCTCTAAATAGTTGTTTGAGCTGCATCCAAACCATTCTCTCAGGTTCTTCAGCCATGAAATTCGTCTTCTGCCGATGCTTCTTCTGCCATCTATCTTTCCCTGCATTATGAGTCGCAGGATGCCATACTTCTCGCCCCGCATTACATGTCCGAGGTACTGTAGTTTTCTTTCTTTAATTGTAAGTTCAACTTCCTTCTCTTTACCTATTCTTCTCAGTACTTCATTGTTCGTAACTCTATCTACCAAGGAAACCCTCATAATTCTTATATACGTCCACATTCCAAAGGCGTTAAGTCGTCTCATTGTCTCTACATTTAACGTCCATGATTCCAGTCCATAGTATAGTACATTATATACCTAACATTTTCTTAGGCGTACTTTAAGAGCTAATGTTAAATCTTTGCTACATAGGACGTTTTTCATTTTCATAAAATTAGAACGTGCTTTCTCGATTCTGACTTTGATTTCTGCAGTGTAGTCATTATTTTCGGTTATAAGTGTCCCTAGGTAAGTGTACTTTTTTACTCTTTCGATCTGCTGGCCCTCTACTATCAAGATTTCGTTAGTATTATCGTTGTTTTTACTAATTTTCGTAAACTTTGTCTTTTTGATATTGAGAGAGAGTCCGTACTCCCTACTACACGTTACTATTTTACTCATGAGTATTTGCAGGTCTTGTAAATTATTATCGTTTATTATTACTGTATCATCTATTATACTTCTACCATACCTTTAACTATAGTATTTGTTCTATGTTCAAAAAGTTGGACAGGTTTAAAATGCATGGTTTCTGAAAAAAAAATAAGATCAAATTATAGCGCATTTTTAAATTTTCTTAAAAATCTTCCTTTTTCCATGTACCTCGAAAATGATAAAGAGATACAGCAATGAAAGTCAACACAAAACTGTTATCTTAAAAAACCCTACATTTTGGTAGTGTATATTTTTTTCGTATCTCTTAGCATTTTTGACTCACATGGAGAAAGAGGAAGATTTTTAAGAAAATTAAAAAATTCGCTCTATAATTTGATCTTATTTTTTTTTTTTTTCAAAAACCAATCATTTTAAACCCGTTTAACTTTTTGAACATATAAATAACACTATGATAAAAGGTATTGTAGATGGAAAACAATGCATTTAAATTCTGGTGGATGAGAGGTTAAATATACTCATTTTTTCTTAAGCTACATTAGTCATCATTTTTTTTTGCACCATATCTTGCTTGGTTTGAATGTGATCGACATTTAACAGTGCTCTTTTAAAGGTCTTTGCAAGTACTACAAAATGTATTAATGTCCGACTGGTATATTATTTGACAAAGGTTTTTCCAAGTACTAGAAAATGTATTAATGTCCGACTGGTATATTATTTGACAAATAATGACATGTTTTCGAAGTCAGTTAAATATGATATAATGCCCTAGTGCGTTATTTTGTAATATAACGCTCTTGGGCATTAAATTTAAATAACTAGTTAAATATTGTCAAGTTGACAAATAAAAACCTAAGTAAAACTATGGTTACCACAATTACGTTACAACTAATGCTGGTAAATGTACTTATTTGAAAACTAATTAATTTAAAATTCATTTAAATTTTTTGCATATAAAGAAGAATTTAATCGGACATTAAACGTGGAAGACACCACGGGTATTATAGATAACGCTTTAGGTCAACGTGTATACTTCGGGCCATAGGCGCTCGGTATATATACACCATTAACCTCAAGCGTTATTATCCTTATAATACCCTTGGTACCTTAATAACTCTCTCTTCTCTCTTCTACGGCACTACAGCCCAAATTGAGCCTTGGCCTCCTTTATTTTTTGCCTCCACCCTTGCCTATCTGTGGCTGCTCTTCTCCATACACGGACTCCTAAAAGGGCTTGTGCGTCGCTGTTTACTGTGTCTTCCCAGCGTTTTCGTGGCTTCCCAACCGGTCTCTTTCCTTGCATTCTAGCATTCAGTGCTCGTTTTGGTAGCCTATCCTCTCCCATTCTTATCACATGTCCGGCCCATTGCAATCTTTGTAATCTAATGAAGTCTGACAGGGGCGTTTCCTTATAAAGTTGATAAAGCTCGTTGTTGTATCGACTTCTGAAGATTCCGTTTTCCCTCACAGGTCTAGTATTCTCCTAAGTACTTTCCTTTCGAATGTGTCGAGTTTGTTTTTGGATGTTTCTTTCAGCACCCAGGCTTCACTGCCATAGCATGTTATTGGTCGAATTAAGGTTTTATAGATTCTCATCTTTGTATTTCGGTGGACACTTTTAGACCGAAATATAGGAGAGGGCAAAATAAGCTCTGTTTGCCTGCGTTATTCTCTTCCGTATTTCTCCATCTTCTGATCCGTCGGCATATATTTCTACTCCCAGGTATGTAAACTTTTCAACCGTTTCAATGTCATCTTCATGTATAATGTTTTCTGGGACTACATTTCTTCTCGTCTGAGTAATTATTTTTGTTTTTTCTGTGTTAATTTCCAGACCTAGCATTTTTGTTTGTGCTTTTAACTCTGCATATGTTTCCTGTGCTTCTGTTGATGTTATACTCATAATATTAATATCATCAGCATAAGCGGCCAGTTGAACCGTTCGGTTGGTCAGTAGATTTCCTCGTCCAGTTTGCATTTGCCTAACCGCATACTCCAGTGCCAGGTTAAACAATGTTGGGGCCAGCCCATCTCCCTGTTTTAGTCCCTGCGAAACGTTAAAAAAGTCTGTCCGGTGGTTTTGTATTCGTACACATGCCTGAGTTTCATCCATTGTGGCTTCAATGAGTCTTATTAACTTGTGTGGTATAGCCAATTCAGCCAATATACAGTATAGCCTGTTCCCCTGACTGAGTCGTATGCCTGTTTGAAGTCTACAAACACGTTGTGAACATCAACGTCGTGTTCCCATGCTTTGGTCAAGATCTGTTTCACTGTGAATATTTGATCCAGTGTCGATCTTCCCCGTCGGAAGCCCGTCTGATAATCTCCAATAATATTTTCTGCTAATGGTTGGAGCCGCTGGTTTATAATATACGTAAGGACTTTATATGCTGTACATAGTAGAGAGATTCCACGGTAGTTTTTGCACTGGAGTTTGTCTCCTTTTTTATAGATCGGGCATACTATACTTTTCTTCCAGTCGTCGGGTATTTTCTCTTCTTGCCTTAATAACTTACCTTAATAACTTTTGTAGCATTATACACGTAGCGATTTGAGCATGCACAAAAAAAATTTATTACATTTACCATATCTCTGTTTGTGTTATAACTAGAAGATTTATGAAGAAATATTTTTTTAATATCTCATAAACTACAATTTTTTTTAGTTTTTTTCGTTAGTTGCATAATTTTTAAGATACTCGCAAAAAAACGTCGAAAAAGGTGACATTTTTAAATGAAAATGGCAAATTTTCAACTACGAGTAACTCAAAAATAATGAGTTTCCAAAAAAATTTATGGAACAGTTTTTGCTTAGGTTTTCTAGCCACTTCCGTGGTTATTTTGACCAAAAAATTTTCCGTCCCCCATAAGTCTTGAGAATCACCCCCAAGATAAAAGCGCACATCGGCATAGTTAATATCCTGTTTTTGCTCTTATTGACTGGGGTATTTATCTTTATTACCTATTTTCTTAAAATATTTGTTTGTAAGAATAATCCCACAACAATTCCAAGAAGTTGCCACACCCATTGTTTAAATGCTTATCTCCAGCATCGCATCGCAAACAGGTGCACGTTTTTTTGCTTACTAAAAGATTGATATAAATCATAAACTAGTCAGATAGTATCTATCAATTAAACACTAATCTTATCTAGAACTAAATAGTTACTACTGTTTATTTGCCTTTAGATCAACGTTTTACGTAGTAAGGGAGTCAATATAGAACGAAAACTTGCATTGTTCCGGAAAAATTGAAAAAATCTTATATTTTTCTTAAACTTTATTTGATAGTTTATATACATGTTAAGGTAAAAAGTTCTACTCACAGATTTAGCCGCTAATTGTTTATTAATTGTTTAAACGGTACAAATTGTTTTGTATAAGAAATAATTTTAGACATATCGGTGAATTTTATCGAAAGAAAAAGTTCTTAGCAAACATGTACCTACCTAGCATATAAAAAAAATAAAAAAAAGTGTGTTCGTGAAGTTTATGAACCAGTAAAAGCAAGTTGTAGCTCACGAAAAATACGTTCTTATGTGTCAAATTTCAAATCGAATATTTCAACGTGAAATAACCAAAAAAAGAAGCACTTTTTGGAGAAACCCATTAAACCCTTTATAAGCGTTTAAAAAAAATACTTTATTTTTATGTTTTATAAAATTTTCAAGCAGTAAACTAAGCGAGTTACGCTCAAAATAAAGTTGACTCCTTTTGTCTTGGTAAAAAGAATCGTGAAAATCTCTCCCTAGTTAGCACCCCAAATTATATTAATCATTAAAGCTTTACCCTTTACTTTATAGGTAGGTATATGTATTGTTTATAATCTGTAAGTTTGACCAGTTCACAGCCTTTATTTTTGAAAAAATTTAAATTTCTAGAACAAAAATTTTTTTTCTAAAATTTTAGAAAAATGCTCGTTTTTCAAAATAACTTAAAAGTATTAGTGATACAAAAAATCTCAAACAGTAAAAAATTTAGATTCTGCTTTTGTAAAAATTTTGTTTTTATTTTGTTTTTCTGTAAGACAAAAATTGGTTAACACGTTGACGGACAGTGCGTCAAATGTATAAGCAAGTGTTGTGGCACTATATGTATTTTGCAAACTAGATTAGGGAAAATGCAACATCTATAAACGTTTTGTCACATTACATCAATCGAAATTAGACGTCTATAGACGTTCTGTCCGTCAACGTGTTAAAATATGGCTAGTCAAAGTTTGCACATATTTGTCATTAATGACTCGTTCAAGCCCTTTCAACTTCAACCCTTTCAACCACATAAAAATATATAAGTAATGTAAATTGTTTATAACGCGGTTACGATTAATATAATTTTAAATAGGGGGATATTTTCACGATTTCTTGTACCAAAAAAAGGGGGCCAACTTTATTTTGAGAGTAACTCGCTTAATTTGTTTGGTAGAAAGTTTAATAAAAAAACTAAATATAAAGCTTTTTTAAGAAATTTATCAAAATTTCATGGGTTTTCCCTGAAACGTGCTTCATTTTTTGGTTATTTCACGTTGATATCATCATCATTATTTCCTTTGCCTTATCCCTATGAGGGGTCGGCTTCTCTAATAGTACGGGATCCGAATATAGGTCGATCTGTACCTATGTGCTTTCCGGATGAAACATTAAATTTCATACATAGACAAATATTTATAACATGGGTAGCCTATCAAAATCGTGTCATAGCTATCCTTAAGAGGGGCCGTAGGGGTTGAAATCACTATTTCAATTACATTTTTTTTGAAAGTATGGTAGAATTATTTGATTTATAAATTAAATAGGCATATTCAGTACAACTCATAGATTATTCAAGACGAAATTCAAGGAAAACTATTTAAAAATAAGCCAACGGTGGCAAATTTTTAAAGACACCTGAAAAAACAATAGATTTTGCGGTGGGCATCAGAACTCATCGTTGGATGATGGTAAACAAGAAATTCAAAAAGATTTTATTAGTTCATGAGTTTCTCGAGGTAACGCTGTCTAGTTGTTTAGTTGTATTGAATTTTGACTTTTTGATATCACTCAGAAGTCAAAACAACGATTTTTTTTGCAAAAAGGGTGAAAATCAACATATTTATTATTGTTAAACAAAAAATAAGAATAAAACCAAAAATATCTCGACATCGTTACCTCGAGGAATGCCTAAAGAAAATACATACAAAATTCCAGGTGGGTTGGACAAGCAGTTTTTGAGTGTACAGGACAATGTCTACAGGCTTTAAAAAAAGCAGTTTTGAGAAAAACGCGTATAAAGTATTGTCAGCTTTTATTTTCAATTTCTTTTTTGTCTGTCAAATCGTAAAGTGATGCACACCGGAGTATGATTTTGAATGCCGGGGTAATTTACAAAAGAAAATGAGAACAGATGATCTGAACACCTTATTAATCAAGGCATAATAAAGAATCGTTCAATAAGATAAACAGATCGCAACCACTTACCGAAAGAAGACTGAAGGGAATGGTCAGGAATATGGTCAGAAGACCTACCACAATAATATTTATTAGAGAACTTTCACTGGTGGTGCTCACCTTAATTTACTTTCAGACTATTTACCTACTTATTACTTTGTGTTAAGAGTATGTAGATTGTAAATATGCAGTATATCAATAAGAAAATTAAAAGGTTTTCTCTCAGTCTTAGCGGCTCAAGCATATCAAAAACATGTAAGTATAACCATCAGAAAACGTTCGAGAACCTTCTGTAATGTAGCCCATTAAGGGATGTTTAAATAAACTATACCTTTTTGAAAGGATTGTAATAATTTTTGTGGTTAATAGTATACTGCCAGCTACAGGAATTTACTTGTCTTGTGGATTTAGATTATTAAGTAATTTTAGTCCTATTAGCAGACTTTGGAATTGGTTCCCAGCATATATACATCTACCTACCTAGCAAATATACCTTTTGTGAAGTGCTTGTAACGATTTTTAATTAAAAACGTGACAGAGAAAGTGTTTAGGTTGCATTTAGTGTAGTGCTACAAGCAACAACAAGAGTCGTGAAAATTATCCATCTGTCTGATGGGAGAGACCAACGCAGTTTATTGTGTTGTTATGTAACACGGCAAAAGCAATACCGAAGTTAAAAGTTCAACAACGATTTGCATTTAATTAGAAAAAATCCAATCGATGCTGTGATGTCGATGCCGGTCCCCTCTGTAACAATGGACTAATAAATTTAAGGAATATTATCATCGGTAAAAGAATAACAGGCTTTATCGCTTACACGCAGAAAACTAGTGCATTAGTTAATACAATTAAAATTATTGAATGAGTAGGCAATAAATTACAGACGTTTTTACAGTTAGTGCAGTGACTGAAGGATACGAGCTATTACCTCCGATTTCGTTGAACCTCCATCGATTTTCATGAAAATTGGTGAGTGGTTAGAGGGTATCTCAAGGAACAAAGGTGACTTGGTGTCAACTTGCGCTTTTACCCTGGGTGTGGATGCCACCCCTTCTCGGGGGTGAAAATTATTTTATTAAAAATAACCCCATAATTAGATAGGGAGACAAAATTTGTTATATAAAGTCATTAAAATAATTCAAAACTTTTTGAGTTATTAAAGATCAAAGATTTTAATTTTTCGTGAGAGAAATGCATGTTTTTAACCGATTTTTCATAAGTAACTCAAAAACTATAAGTTTTTGCAAAAAAGTTATTATTACCAAAATTGAAGCTAATAAAAAATGAAATAAAACACCTTTTAGTGCTATCTTAAAGTGAGTTATAGGTAATTGAATGTATATTTTTTTCGGCGGGTACCGAAATCTAAGTATTCAAGCTTAAATTACGGGAAAATGATGCATTTTATAACATAAACTTATTAAACATTTGTGAAAGTACACACACCCAAACTTATATGGAATCACCTAATATTTCTTATTATTTCGTGCGAATTAAAAAAAAACGAACACACGAAGTCAAACAATATTTATTTAAAAGCAATTTAATAACAAATACATAACAATTAAATAAAACAATAAAGTATTTAACAACTAAATTCATATTATAGTCTAGTAAAATAAAATTACACTACATGTAAATCAAAATGTAAATTCGTACAGATTGAAACAAATTTTATATCAAAGTTTAGGTGGGTACAAAAGATATTTTCAAAAAAGTATCCAAATCATACAAGGGGATCATTGTTTAAATAATTAAAAAGGGGTACTTTTTGCATAAAAATTACTTTTTTAACTGCTGAGGTCATCCAATTACTAACGAAGGTCTAGAGGATTGTTTTCTTTAAAGTTGAAGGATAAATCTTTCACATAAGACTTACTAAATTAAATTTGGCCCCCTATTTATTTAAATAAATATACATAAAACTTTAAAAACAAATTTACAAAAAATTATTTTTAGCGCTTTAAATAAGCACTATAAAATATCTTATTTTACAAGAAATCTTGCGCTATGTTATAAGTATTAATCAAAAAAAAATTAGTGCAAAAATATTTAATATTTTTTGAGATATTAAATTTGTTTATTACATATTACTCTATTTTCAATTGCAAAAACGGGGTTGTTGCCAAAGAAATATTAACCTGTATTAAATCTTATTATTTTTATTTTTATGTATATTTTCGATAAATGTATTGATAAATTCAAATTTCAATTAAACTTCCCCCTAAAATGGCATTTTAAAATTATTCAAATTTGTTTATAATTTGTTTTTTTAATAGCGTCGCGGGGATTAAATATTTTGAAATGCCGTTTCGATAATTGGGTTCCTGGGTATTTTTCACTCATTAACAAATTTTTTTGTCTTTCTTTCCTCTTCTTTTTTTTTTCTTGGAATTATATTACTACGGGCCCTTTTTGGGTTAAGTTTCATTAAGAATGTCGAATCACTAAGTTGTAGATTCTAGACCTAACAGTATTAAGATTGGTCTAAAATCACTTAAATAAAATGTGAATACTTACTGAGTTACAGGGTGTTTTATTTAAAAATAAAAATTATTTTTACCAAGTACTTTCAAACTATTTGACGTATCCTTATCATAATTGACAAAAAGTGTGAGTACTATACAGTCTACTAAACTATGATAAATAAAAGTTTCTAGCTACCACCAGAGGCGTACGACAGGGGACAGTTAATGGTTGACCCTTCCCAAATTCTACGCCACTGAGGGAATTACTATTTTAGCAAAATTTTTCGATTCTCCAATACTTTCTATGTAAATAATATACTCCTTACTGGTAACGATTAAGTCATTAGTTTTCGAGATATTGGACGTTAAAAATGAAACGGCATAGTTATTTGGATTCATTCATTCATTTTAAACTTACAATATCTCTCAAACTGATGACTTTATCGATACCAATAAAGTTATTTACATACAAAGTATTGGAGAATCGAAAAATTTCGCTACAATAGTAATTCACTCAGTGGCGTAGAATTTGGAAAGGGTCAATCATTCACTATCCCCTGTCGCACGCCTCTGGAACTAGCTAGAAACGTTTATTAATCACAAATTGGTAGGGTATATAATAGCCACACTTTCTGCTAAGTATGATAAGGATACGTCAAATAGTTTTAAAGTACTTGGTAAAAATAATTTTTAAATTTTTAAATAAAACACCCTGTAACTCAGTAAGTAACCACATTTTATTTAAAAGATTTTAGTTAAATCTTAATATTTTTAGGTTTAGAATCTACAACTCAAAAATTCGATATTCTTAATAAAATTTAACCCTAAAAGGGCCCGTAGTAATATAACTCCAAGAAAAAAAAGAAGAAGAAAAAACGACAAAAAATTTTTGTTAATTAGTAAAAAATTCCCAGGAACCCAATTATCGAAACGGCATTTCAAAATACTTAATCCTTGCGACGTTATTAAGAAAACAAATTATAAACAAATTTGAATAATTTTCAAATACCATTTTAGGGGGGAGTTTAATTGAAATTTGAATTTAACAATATTTTTATCAAAAATTTACATAAAAATAAAAATAATGAGATCTTAAGCAGGTGAATATTTCTTTGGCAACAACCGCGTTTTTGCAATTGAAAATATAGTAACATTTAATAAACAAATTCAATATCTCAAAAAATATTAAATATTTTTTGACCAATTTTTTTTGCTTAATACTGGTAACATATCGCAACTTAGTCTGTGAAATAAGATATTTTATAGTGCTTATTTAAAACGCTAAAAATAATTTTTTGCAAATTTGTTTTTAAAGTTTTATATACAATAATTTAAGTAAACAGGGGGTCAAATTTAATTTAGTAAGTCTTATCTGAAAGATTTACGCTTCGACTTTGCAGAAAAAATCCCATAAACCTCTATTGATAAGTGAATTACCTCAGCATTTAAAAATGTATTTTTTGCAAAAATGACCCCTTTTTAATTATTTAAACAATGATCCCCTTGTATGATTTGGATACTTTCTTGAAAATATCTTTTGTACCCACCTAAACTTTGATATAAAATTTGTTTTAACCTGTACGAATTTACATTTTGACTTTTTTTATTTTATTAGGCTATTAGTTGTTTTAAAGTAAATAGCATAAAAAATTTCAATGTGAAACGAATAATGTTTAAATTGTTTCTATTTATTTTTTTTGTTTTTTTTTTTGGTAGTCAGTGTTATCACCTTTAGTCCTTATGCAAGCTTCAGTTTGCGTGGGTACGCTCCTAATCAAATTACCAACATTGTTTTGTGGTAGGTTGCTCCATTCTTCAAGAGCAGCTTGTACTAGCCGTGAGGTGTTTTGTGGATTATTCTGGAGAGCTCTAATTTTTCTTTTAAGCATATCCCACAAATTCTCTATAGGTTAAGCTCGGGTGAGCAAGCAGGCCACTCCAAACAAGGGATACCTTCTGCTTCAATGATGTCTCTAGTCACTCTAATGGTATGTGGAGGTCCATTATCATGTTTTAAATTCAAATTAAATTTTCTCCTGTTGCACCCCTCTAAAATCTAACTACAGGTTATCAAGATACCTGTGAGCAGCTAAAGTTGATTGGATGAAAATTAAAGGAGTGTTTTTACGGATCACAATTCCTCTCCAGAACATTACACATCCTCTTGTATATTTGTGAACAGATCTGACAGCTTTCGTTCTTGCTTGTCTTCCTCGACCTCTAAGTACACGATTTCGTGGGTCATCTGATTTTACAAAAATCCTAACTTTTTCTGAAAATAGCGCATTTTATCAATTCCCAGTGTTCCAGTTTTGGTGGTGAAGACACCAATTTAGGCGATCGATCTTGTGCTGCCTGGATAACTCGGGAACCCGTAACTGTCACCTGCTGTATATTTCTTGGCACGAACTCTTATTCTTATCGTTTCAACTGAAACAGTGACACCTGTAGCTTCCAAAAGCTGCCTTTGGAGTTTCACGTGAGAATTGGTTGGGTGTCTTCCAGCTGAATGGACAATTAAACGATCGTGGCGAGCTGTTATTACTTTTTGGCGACTTGCCCTTGCTTTATTTTCGAGCTTTCCAAGTTTGGACAGAACGCCCTGTGTTACGTCTAGCTCTACAGCTATGTCCCTCTGAGAATATTACTTGCTCCACAAGACCAATAATTTGTAAGTTATATAACCCCATATGACGCATATTTTCGTTTTTGGACGCAAAAGTTAGTTTATTTATTTTCGTTCAATTTGCAACTCAAGCAAATAACCTATACCGTACCGAGCTGTACTATCTGATTTTCTTATAGATTTGTTTATTTTAAATAAAAACCTTTATTCTTCGCGACAATAACAAGTTTTTTCAAAAGAAATAAATATTGCTTTGAAATACATGGTGATTCCATATAAGTTTGGGAGTGTGTACTTAGAAATATCTATCAAATGAGATCCCGAACAAGTTGATAGCATTAAAATTTATGCTCCAAAAATTTTTCAAACTTTATCTTTTAAAAATTTTTCCAAAAAATGTTACCGTTTCTTTTTTAATAACTCCGTGAATTTTTACATCAGGTTCACTTAAAAACGATTTGAAAGATAATTCCGAAGGCTATTAAAACACGTTGAACTTAATCTTTTAAACCCCTTACTTTTTTAAAAAATCAAAGTTTAAATGGCCACGGTTACATGGTATGGTTCTCGCAGCAAAATTTAAGCTATGAACGTTTCTATCTCGGTTATTTTTACCCTACAGAAATAGTAAAAAAGGTAAAATATTTAATAGAGAAAAAACTAAAAATTTGTTTGATAAAATGACGACAATTTTAAAAATTCTGATTTTTTTAAATTATACTTTTTTAATATGTATTCTAAACCGGTGAAAATTGTTGCAATCATTACCTATATGCTAACACAAAGAAATACTTGTAAGGATTATAGTATGATATAATTGATCCAAATAATGGCATAACCCAGACATCCAAAGTGAAAGTTATCCTATAGCACCAAATTGTTCTATATGGTCCACATAATGTTCAGAAAAAAGTCACACCATTTTGAGCCTCGGGTTTGGGGGGGAGAGGGGGGAGAAATCGGTAAATTCGTAGTTTTTTAGGTTTTTCGTCAATATTTCTAAAACTATGCAGTTTAGCATGAAGAACCTTCTATACAAAAATGTTCTACATTAAATTTGCAATAAAAAAGGACCTATGCATAATCCTTCTTAAATGAACGGTTCCAAAGTTACGGAGGTAGTATAGTATAATTATTGGTCCAAAAAAGGCCCAACCCAGACATCTAAAGTAAAAGTTTTCCTCCAACACCAAATTGTTCTATATGGTCCACATATTGTTCAGTAAAAAGTTACACCATTTTGAGCGTCCGGTTTACGGGGGAGATGGGGGAGAAGTCGGTAAATTAGTAATTGATGGATTCGACCGTTACTTGATGGAAGTTCATTTTATCTCACAATAAAACACTGAAAAACGTTTGTTTTCTATACTTCCACAAAATTTATTACAACTATGTTATTACTACAGCTGTTTCGGCAAAGTGCCTTTCTCAAGTGATATATTTTACAATGTGTTTGCCTTTTAAAATCTGTAACTGAAGAGGTTGAGGAGTGGGGAGCTGTTTGTCTCGAGTTGGTCATTCAGAATTATATCTGTATTTTTCAATTTATTAATTTCCATTGATTCTAAAAGTGATAGCTTAAGGCCTTTATTTTGAATATGTAGAATTTGAAACTCTTCATTGAAAGAATGATTATGATCTAGAAGGAATAACACAAATTAGCAGCCTACCATAGCATGATACATAGACTGACAGAAATTCCTATGACAAAAAATAACTTCGAGACAGAACTAAATATCATTAGACAAATAGCAGTAAACAATGGCTATAACGAACAAACAGTTAACAACATTTTAAACCAAAAACTTCATAAGAAAGCCTTGAAATTAGTGTATCCACCACCACAGAAAGAACCCAGTACCTTCTGCTCTCTCACATATACTGGCAAAATAACAACAAAAATAGCCAGATGCATAAAAAAGAAAGGAATAACACCAGCTTTCAGAACTAACAACAACTTAAGCAAACATATTAAAAACAATAAAAGCCGAAAAAGAAAGCAACTACAGAGTGGTGTGTACAAACTAACTTGTGGTGACTGTCCGAAAACTTACATCGGTCAAACTGGCAGAACTTTTGACAAACGGATAGCAGAACACAAAAGGGCTTTCAACAATAGAAAAACAGACACTTCTACATACGCACTTTACCTTCTAGATCATAATCATTCTTTCAATGAAGAGTTTCAAATTCTACATATTCAAAATAAAGGCCTTAAGCCTATCACTTTTAGAATCAATGGAAATTAATAAATTGAAAAATACAGATATAATTCTGAATGACCAACTCGAGACAAACAGCTCCCCACTCCTCAACCTCTTCAGTTAAAGACTTAAAAAGGCAAACACATTGTAAAATATATCACTTGAGAAAGGCACTTTGCCGAAACAGCTGTAGTAATAACATAGTTGTAATAAATTTTGTGGAAGTATAGAAAACAAACGTTTTTCAGTGTTTTATTGTGAGGTAAATTAGTAGTTTTTTTTTACGTTTTTCGTCAATATTTCTAAAACCATGCTTTAGCGTAAACAATGGTCTATACAAAAATGTTCTACATACAATTTAAAACAAAAAAGGTCCTATACATAATTGTTATAAAATCAACGGTTGCAGAGTTACGGAGGGTGAAAAGTGGAGGTTTTCGATACTTTTTGTATTATCTGGGCAATTGATGATGACTTTGGATGGTGAGGTTGACGTTTCTTCAAGGACTTATCACTAACATATCATCGGCCACTGAAATAGCAAATTGTATTTACAAAAGACAATCCTGTTAAAGAAAATTTCTATAAATTGCCCAAAGAATATAAAAAGTATCGAAACCCTCCACTTTTTACCCTCCGTAACTCTGGAACCGTTGATTTTATAACAATTATGTAAAGGACCTTTTTTGTTTTAAATTTCACGTAGAACATTTTTGTATAGAATATTCTTTTGTTAAAGCATAGTTTTAGAAATATTGACGAAAAACTTAAAAAAACTACTAATTTACCGACTTTTCCCCCATCTCCCCCCCCCCCCAAACCGGACGCTCAAAATGGTGTAACTTTTTACTGAACAATATGTGGACGATATAGAAAAAATTGGTGTTGAAGGAAAAATTTTACTTTGGATGTGTGGGTTAGGTCTTTTTTGGAACAGTAATACTATACTACCACGGTAACTTTGGAACCATTCATTTTAGAAGGAAAGTGCATTGGGCCTTTTTTAATTCAAATTTAATGTAGAAGAATTTTGTATAGTGGGTTGTTCATGCTAAACCGCATAGTTTTAGAAATATTGACGAAAAACCTAAAAAACTACGAATTTACCTATTTCTTCCCCCTCTCCCCCCAAACCCGACGCTCAAAATGCTGTGACTTTTTTCTAAACATTATGTGGAACATATAGAACAATTTGGTGTTGTAGGATAACTTTCACTTTGGATGTCTGGGTTTGGGTCTAGTTATACCATACTATTACTGGACGGGATTCTGCAGAAAGGATCCAAACCACACTTTGATAAAACTGAGGTATTAGCCAAAAACTTTACGATAAAATTTAAAATTCTCTATTAAAAATAATCATGGTTTAACATTAAAATCGTCAATATATGCATTAGATTTTATTTAACACATACTGTTTGATTCAAGAAAACAGTTGTTTTCCAAAAAAAAATCCACTTTTGTGGCTTGGTTCCCTTCTGCAAAACAACTTAAGTGAATTCAAAGTGAACAAGCAATTATTTTTCTATATTGAGATACATAATCAGGCGTATAATATAAAAAAATGTTAATATGGAATTACTGGCATTTAATAATTTGTTCTGGGAGTCCCGTGAATTCAAGAAAACAGTTGTTTTAAAAAAAGTCTACTTTTATGGCTTGGTTCCCTTCTGCAAAACAACTTAAGTGAATTCAAAGTTAACAAACATTTATTTTCCATTATTGAATTACATAATCAGGCGTATATCTAAAAAAATGTTGATATGAAATTACTGGCATTTAATAATTTGTTCTGGAAGTCCCGTGAATTAAAGAAAACAGTTGTTTTAAAAAAATCCACTTTTGTAGCTTGGTTCCCTTCTGCAAAATAATTTAAGTGCATTTGCATAAAGGAACCAACCCACATATGGATCTTTTCTGCAGAACGCTGTCATGCTGCAACGATAATGTTGGTTGGTTCTTTCGCTCATAGAGGGCGGTATATGGCGTATAGGGCTTGGTTCTTTTCTGTACAAGTATCTACGGGGTATTTTACAACCTCTAAGACCGTTAACAGGAAAAATACATATTTGTGGTTTGGTTCCTTTCTGCAGAATCCCGTCCTACTATCAATTTTAAATTTAAATTTTAATAAGTCAAGAAGTATTGATTTATGTTAAAAACTTTATATAACAATTTTTTATCAGAATTCCTTCCTCTATTGAATTATGGTGTTATTTTTAATAAAATAATTTTCACCCCCGAATAGGGGTGGCAACCACCTTCAGGTTAAGAAAGCAAGTTGGCAACATGTCAGCTTTGTTCCTTGAGGTATTCTCTAGGAGGTTCAATGAAATCGGTGGTGAAAACCTTCAGTGACTGCACTAAGTAAATTATTTTATTAAATAATTGCGTCTATATTTTGTAATAAGTATTCTTTATTGTAAATTAGAAGAGTTCGAGTTGTGGTGTTACCGTCGCATGCTTAGAATCCCGTGGAGAGCACACATATCCAAAGAATGTGTGCTGGAGAACATGCACAAAGAGGGAGAATTGATCAATGTCATAAAAATGAGGAAAGTTCAGTAAGAATGGAAACATATTAAATGGCTTGCGTACTGATTAATTCGATACACTGTCCTCAAGTTATCCTGAAATACTGACTACCCTAATGCTATTTTTGACGTTGCCTGTTTCGGTTGCATCAGCTGAAAAATCATATTCAGTATTAAAGTGAATTAAATTTTATTCAAGGAGTGGAATCAACTCAGAGGAAGCTGCCCAACTTGACAGGAGGAAAATACTACCTAATACAAAATTTTGCAACTATGAAGAATAGAAAATAGGATTTTTCCACCTACCTCTAACAAAAGTATACATTTCGTGACCTGATTGTAGGGAGCAAAGTCGTACTTTTCCTCCCTAAGGAGACAAAGTACTTTTACTCCCTAGGGAGTCAAAGTAAAAGTGACGTCATTGTATGTCATTGATGAAATAACTTATTGACGTTCTATACAATATTCTATTTTCTATTACGTGAGTGTCTATATATTTTAACGTTTATTTATAGAACACCCTGTATTTTGCAGAATGGAAAAAAACAATAAATTGTTATTTTGATTTAACAATGTTTTCATTAATAATGTGACTTATATTTGACAGTTGACAGTTACATATACTGTACCTACTTGTTAATTTTAGTTCCCTAATAAATTTTGTTAGTTTGGTACATAAATCAATTATTTAACAAGCTGAAAATGCGAGCATTGTCATAACGAAAACTTTGTATATTTATTTCTATTATGAAAAGTAGTTTAGAATTAATAATTATGTTTTAATGTGCAATTATATCATTCTAATTTAAATGTTATGAACTATAAAGGTAGTTTACTCTTGATCGAAATTCATATTTTTTATATACCTCCTATAAAATTAATAAAATTTTATACAAGGTATCCCAAAAGTAGTGGAACGGTCGAATATTTCGCGAACTGAACATCGGATCAAAAAACTGAAAAATACGTATTCAATCATTTTCAAAAATCTATCCAATGACACCAAACACCAACCTCCACTACACCCCCTGGAGGTGGGGTGGGGGGTAACTTTAAAATCTCAAATGGAAACCCCTAGATTTTCTTACAGATTTGGATTCGTTACGTAAAAGTAAGCAACTTTTATTTAAGCCATTTTTTTTTCGAACTGTGGATAGATGGCGCTATAATTGGGAAAAGCAATTTATCCTGATACCATGAGTAAATTATAGAAACGGTCTAATATCTCGAGAAATACACTTCCAAATGAGAAACCAAACAAATTTTTTTAATACTTCTCGAAAACCTATCGAATAACACTAAACATGACCCTCCAACCCACCCCCCTGGAAGTGGGGTGGGGGGTAACTTTAAAATATTAAATAGCAACACCCACTTTTTATTACAGATTCGGATTTGTCATGAAAAACTAAGCAACATTTATTCGAAACATTTTTTAGAATTGTTGATAGATGGCGCTTTAATTGGAAAAATACGATTTATTAGCGCCATCTATCAGCATTTTTAAAAAATGTTTCGAATAAATGTTGCTTAATTTTTCATGACGAATTCGAATCTGCAATAAAAAGTGGGGGTTGCTATTTAAGATTTTAAAGTTACCCCACCCCACCTCTAGGGGGTGGGTTGGGATAAACTGCAGTGTTTATCGATAGGTTTTCGAAAAATATTAAAAACCTGTTTTTTGGTTTCTTATTTGGAAGTGTATTTCTCGAGATATTAGACCGTTTCTATAATTGACCTATGGTATCAGAATAAATCGTTTTTCCCAATTATAGCGCCATCTATCCACAGTTCGAAAAAATGTCTTGCATAAAAGTTGCTTACTTTTACTTAACGAATGCAAATCTGCAAGAAAAACTAGGGGTTTCCATTTAAGATTTTAAAGTTACCCCCACCCCACCTCCAGGGGGTGTAGTGGGAGTTGGTGTTTGGTGTCATTGGATAGATTTTTGAAAATGACTGAACACGTATTTTTCAGTTTTTCCATCCGATGTTTAGTTCGCGAAATATTCGACCGTTCCCCTACTTTTGGGACACGGTTGCATCATAAATCTTAGAACAATAAGAGCTTTTTATGAAGAATAACTTTTATTTGTCAAATCAAAAATAAAAGAGTAATAAATGAAAATGTTCTTGGTATCCATAATTTGAGAAAAATTTTCAAATATTTTTTTCCATTAGAAGGATGTACACAGACACAATACTGGCTAGTGATTTTAGTCAATAATTTTGCCAATTCGACAAAAAAATAATTTCTAAATAGTTAATAATTATTACTAAATAATTAGTAAATTTGCCAATTTCGGCAAAATTCTCAAAAAACAAAAAAATGACCTTCTACAATCACTAGCCAGTTGTGTCGAGTTTAGGGAACGACTAGGTATACATAATATTTTTATTTTATAGCAAATGGAACAGTCCATTTATCATAAAGGGGAGGCCGTATTTATCCTGGTATAAACCTTTTTAAAACTGTTAATAAATTTTTCTACGAGCGTGCAAAAATGTCTACTTTCGCGCACGCATTTTAGTTTAGAAAGTTTCACTTTTCCGCACGCGTGTTACTTTTCCGCACGCGTGGTACTTTTCCGCACGCAGTTTTTACTTTTCCGCACGCGTGTTAATTTAGATATGTTAATATGGCTTTAAAGTAATTATAATACATGCAATAAACTAATATTTAGATATTATTTACTAATTTATTTCAAATATATCTTATTGTGTTCCTGTTTTAATGAAATTAACGCGACAATTCGATGAAATAAAATTATTTTGACATAATATTCGAAAGTCAAATCGGTAGACAATAACAGTCGTTTTGAATCATCGTCATGGAAACCAAGATCGTCGTCATGCTAACTAATTATATTGAAAATTTGGTTTTGACAACCTTGTCAAAGAATTAATTTGTGTATGTATTTTCATATTAATTTAATTAATTAATTAAGATTTGGTAATTTTTTAAAGTTTCTTAGAAAAATATTGTTCCTAACTCTTGCAGAAAGTCTCTTTTCCGCACTCGACTGCTTGCCGAACTCCCGCTTCGCGTCGTTCGGCAAACTGCAGTCGCGTGCGGAAAAGAATGACTTTTGCACTTTTTAGGAAAATAACTATATTGCTTTTAAAATATTTTATATAATAATTAAATTCACTATCAAATGTCATTGATGTTTTATTAATACTTAATTTAAAATTTAGTTTGACATTCACGAAGTGTCAAACTCAAATGTAAATAACCTATGCTTGGCAAATCGAGATTTAAAAAAAAAAGTAGCCTACTTCCTAATCAACCATTTGAGCTGACGTTTAGTGCGTCTGTAGGAGATAACCGAATTGTGACGTCACATTTTAGATTTTGAGGTCGATTATCTCGAAGACGGTTAGATATATCGAAATGCCGTTTTCAGATTTGGATTCAGAAGGCAAAACTACATAAGAATACATCGATACACCTGCTCTAAGTATTGTAGGAGCGGCAACGCAATAACACACAGACTTTTGCAAATTTATAAACGAAAAGTTTTCGTTGAAAATGAAAAAATGACTTGTTATTTGGGGGAGGTGGAAATAGCTATTTGTATAACAAGGGAGGTAAGTGCTATAAGAGCGTAGCATTGATTGAAGCTTGGATCGACTTCTTTTCCGTATAAATGCTAAAGTCGTCTGCGTATTGAAGTATTCTAGTTTCTTCGGTAATAGAACTAGTAACATCAGCAGTGTACAGCCTAAACAATAATGGACTTAAAATACTTCATTGAGGCAATCCAATTGATGTTGATATGGACGTACCTATCACTCCATTTATATTTAAATACACTTTTCTATCACAATATACATAACTTCATTAAGTTCGCAATAACACCTTCTGGAATTCCTATGGCAATTTATCTGTCAATATGTCTAGACTAACTACATCATATGCTCCCTTAATGTCTAAAAATAGGCAGGGGGTTGAGTTGTTGCGAGTAAATGCTAATTGTACATCAGTAACAAATGATGTTGTAACTTCTTGAGTTGAACGTCCTCTTCTGAATGCGTATTGGACTGCTGATAATAATTGATGTGCGTACAAAGTACACAGATTGTTTTTTTATGTAATTTATATTAAGGGATAATATTAAAGTGTACTACGCCATATTAAAGTGTACTATAAAAAGAATGGATCAGTTTTTGTCCCATTCGAAAATATATATTCGTTTAACACATTCACGGACACGCTTCACATGTATACACGTCTTCTTATGGAATAACTGACTTCATATGCAGTCGTGGTCATGACCGTGAATGTGTTAGGAAATATAGCCTGGATAAATATTAGTCTGGGACACATAATTAACAACAATAAAAAATAAACTAGTATTTTCTTGATTACTTATGAACCGATTTTATTTTTAAAAAATCTGTTGGATAGACGGTATAAGACCACATCCAAAACTATAAAAAAATGTACAGTGTGCTATTAAAAAAATTAACGTTAGGGGTTGTAACTAAGCGACGAATTTTTAGGGGATGATATTTTCTACGCTATAAAAAAGCGTATTACAAATGGAATAGATCAGTTTTTGTCCTATTCGAATATCTCTATTCGTTTAAGAGATATAGCCTGGAAAAATTAGTTTGGGATACCCTGTTTAGCAGTGGCGGCTGGTCAGAGGAGGCAAGGGAAGCTTAGCCTCCCCATAAATTTTTTACACACGCTACACTGTTTTGTTTACTTTGCTATTTTTGCTATCGGTAATTTACCGTGTTTTTGCATTCGCAGAGTAAGCCGCTTTTAGAATTAAAAAAATTCAGTTGAGTATCTTAACCCTTAAACGCCCAAGGGTGGGTAAAAAATGTCCACCTAATGCGTATTCCCTATTTATCCCATATTTACTACATGTTAAAATTTTTCTTAAAAATTATTTATTTTTGGCAAAACTTGTTACTAAAGGTTTCTATATAATTTCTCGTTGGTAGGAAGATAATCCATATAATTATCGATGTATAATTACCTAATCTACATAATTATCCGCCAATAAGGAGGCTGAAAGAAAGAATATGGAGAAAATCGACAAATCTGAATTACTGGCTTTTACTGGTATGTTAATTTTGATGTATATTGTAATTTTGTTGTAAGGTTTGTAAATTGTTTATATTAATATTTTAGAAGATGCTGTGTTTATTAAGCATAAGATTCTTAAGTTTAATCCATTTTCAACAACTCTCAATAAATATATTAGCTATTTTCGAGGTGGACATTTTTTACCCAGCCTTGGGCGTACATGGAACCTAAAAAGGTTGGGCGATTAAGGGTTAAACAATGTAAACCTTCAACCTGTATGTACTGCAAAACTTCAAATCTGTATTTATTTTGATATGCATATCTACTTACAGAGATAGAATTGTTAACAAATAAACGACACAAACGTTGGTAATACACTTTTACAATTATTATACTAACTATTTTTAAAATGATATGATATTATGAAATAATTATGAATTATGATGATATTATAAAATGTAAATAAAAAATGGTCAAAAAAATGTGGCCTTAAATTAGATTTGTTTTGCGGATTTTTTTTTACTAGTGCAAATTTGTCTAGTTAATTTACAGTTAGGTATAACCTCCCCTATTGAAAAAATCACGAGCCGCCACTGCTGTATAGTACCCAAAAACCCATTTGCAACCTGGTTGGTCAAGTGTCCCGAAAATGGTATATTTTTGCCTTATTTCTCTGGAATATTCAGAGTATTTATGCAATTTTCTTAGGCCCGGTCTTTTCACCTACGGATAACTAGTTATCGGGAAGTTTATCTGACAGATTTACCTGTAATCTGCCAGATAAACTTTCCGATAAAAAGTTATTCCGAAGTACAGCCGGTTCCTAAAAAAACTGATACGACTCTTAGTAAGATTTGATCATGTTGAGCAGTGTATTTGATTGATCTGACATATTGATTATGACAGACAAATAATAAAATAAACAAACAACAAACAACTTATCCATGAAAAAACTAATAAGTATTTTAGAAAAATTTAAACGCAGGATGAAAGATTACATTATTACCGAGGGCGGAAAGCCCCTTAGAATAAACAAGCAGTTTCTATTGAATGAAATATTTGAAATTAAATATCACACTTTTTTTTATTTTCAGCCCTGTAACTTATTAAAATAAATATTATAGAAGTTTTCAGGGACTTTCAGCCCTCGGTAATAATGTAGCCTTTCATTCTGAGTTTAAATTTTTCAAAAATATTTATTAGTTTTTTCAGGATTCGAAAAAAATGAATACAATTAAAATACATTGAGAATTTTGACATGCGTCACAATTTTGCATTAACTCAATGTAAAATTCTAAACTGTTGAATTCCAGCTTCCCTAATTATTTGACATCAAAAGACATTAGAAACTATTTGTAGATGATTGAAATATGTATTGAAAACAACTGTTAAAATTGGTCTACGTAATTAAACATATTCCAAAATTTTGTAAAAATGTAATACATTTCAGTTTTCAGCCCAAACTTAGACCACACACAATGCAATAATGTTCACATTTTTGAACTGTCAATATTTTTATTTTATCATCTATTGTTTAAAAACAATACAGTTGATAAAATACCCTCAGTTGCGGAAAAAGGATTAATAATAAAGATTAATAATAAAGTCTAATAACCGTGGAACAGAATAAGCTATCTGACAAATTTTAAGATTTGGCAGTGACATTGACAGTATGTAAATATTAAGTATTTATCCTTCAAAATACACTGCTCAATTTTCTACAAAATACGCGTCAAGAGTCGTATCAGTTTTTTTTTGGAACCAGGTGTACAAAGACCGGGCCTTAGTGATAAATGGTGATATGTATCGCCAATATGTTATTATAGTCCTCTACGGTTAGGCAACACAAAATACCAAAGTAATCTTCTTTATAATAAACTGCTTGTCAAAAGTTAGGGATTTAGAAAATTGTGCTGATTTCCATAGCTGATTATTTCATGGAGAGTTTAACTGATTCCGCTTAATTTTTTTTATTATTTGAATGGTGTAGATGCAGAATTCAAATTCTCCACGTTTCTCAACTTTCGGAAAAATGAGAAAAACTGTTTACTATTGAAGGCCATGGTATAATCCTTCAATTTTTTTGTGTAATAACTTTGCAGTAATTGAAACTGTTTGCATAAACTTTATGGGTGTATTTAATGAAGATTGTTTTGTAAATTTAATTTAAAATTCAGACAATGTGAGTTTTGTACCAAAATGTGGTTAACTGTGAGTTTTGTACCAAAATATCATGTATAATGTTAGTTATGATGCAAAATATTTGAACTTTGCTTTAGTCTGTAGACTACTAACAACTAACCTTGCTGTTCTTTTTTTGTGACGGATATTCTTGAGTTGGGGTTGATTTCATGTAATCGAATGAACTATCTTTCAGTAAAGTCGTCCCAGGAACGCAACTCATAAATATTGGCAATATCATTTTAAAGTCTTCTACTTTAAAATGTATCATCATATGTATCTGAATTGCCGATATAAATGAGTCAAATTAAATAAATTATTAGAAGAATTTTTTTACTAAGCAACAACATTTTTTTTTTGACAACGGCACCCGATTTGGGCGTCGAAACGTTAATAAAAATCATTTTTTAATAATATTGTGGCTTATTTCCCATTCTAAATAGTTAAAACTAACCTTGCTAATTCAAATATGTTTCGTTTCCACTTCTCGTCATTTATTTTCTTTTTCCTTGTTTGGCCAGTCGAGGGCTCTACTAGTTCATCAATTATGCACCAATAATTTAGTTTATTAACTAGTAATAAAAGTCGTATTATTTAAATTACAATCATAAAAGCGTTAATCAACCTTAACAAGCACGTGTAAATTCAACAAGTGAGGTGGGGTTCAAAAAACCGTTGACAAAACATCACCAGAATGATGACAATCACGTGATGCGCCCTACGCACTCTGATTAGTCGAATAGGGCTTTTCATCGATTGTCATTTGTTTCGAGCTTCTGTCATATGTTGTATAATCTGTGTATAATATTCATATACATGGATTATACGACATGTGACAGAAGCTCGAAACAAATGACTGTGAATGAAAAGCCCTATTGGAGAATGTTAATTTTGCTACAAATCATGTTGGATAATGTGACTTATGTTTCAGAACTTCATTTTCAGTATGGTTTTTCGATATTAAAATGTGAGTTTGATTCAAAATAGTATCACGGTTCGATTCGCCTTGACAAGACGAATTCATTGATATACATACATACATAACTGAAAATATGAAAATTTGGAGAATGTGAATTTTGCATCTACACAGTTCATTTTAGATTTTTCTTTAGTATTTACACAGTTGTGAAAAGGTTTATTCAAACTTTTTTTTTTGTATTAGTGATTTACTATGGAATCTCTAACACGAGAATTTTACTGTCACCTTTGCATTTGGTTGTCTTTTTAAAGACAGATCACACGCTATGATATTTTGGGACGGATATTCTTGAGATGAAGTTATTTCATGTAATCGAATGAACTATCTTTCAGTAAAGCCGTCCCAGGATTGCAATTCATAAATACAGTGGGTGATCATATTATTAGAACCACCTAGTAAAATTCAATGTTTTAGAGGAAGGGTATATAATTGATCTGTATCATATATTAATGGATTTGTTTCCATTTGGCTGTCTTGTTACACTTTTTGAAAGTGCAATATATAGTCTGACAATAGTGGCAACAGGCATGTGTGGCAATTCGTGACTCAGATGCCATTGTTTGTCAGTGCTGCACAGCCTAGCTTACAACTCGTGTGCCTATTATTTTGTATTCTTGGTGTTTAGAGTTATCATAAACTTTGCGAGTTTCCATTGCTCTCTAGTGATATTCTGACATGCCTATACTATTTTTTGCGAATTTAGTAAAAATTGCGCGTTCGTTACACTTGTGGTACCAGAACATCATGGGAAATCCAAAGACTAAAGACATCTCACCAAGGAAAATAGCAGAAATAAAAACTTTAATATTCAATACTAATCACTCCAACAGAAACATTTCTAAAGTTCCAAAGGCAACGTGGACCGTATAAAGAAAAAACTTACATACCATTATTAAACAAAAGTAAAATTTTCTGAGGTGGCTCTAATGATATGATCACCCACTGTAGTGGCAATATCATTTTAAAGTATTTTATTTTAAAATCTATAATTAATATGTGTGAATTGCTGATATAAATGAGTCAGATTAAATAAATTATTAGAAGAGGACGAGGGACAAATGCTAGTATACATCGGAATCGTATTGTACGGAATCGTTTTGTGAACATTTTGTTTTTTGAATGTCCCTGATATATTTAAAAACAAAAAAAATAGGTGGTTTTACTCATTAACATGTACTTATTTTAACTGAAACAAAACTAAATTAACAATAAAAAATAACAGTAAACAAAACTTTGAAAACAAAAAAGCACATAAGGTAAACAGTTTTTATCGACACCTATAATAGTTATTTGTTGACCAGGTAAGCGGTATGTACGGCGCAACATAAGAGAGGCGAGATTGTTTAATGGAGGCTGTGTGATGTTTTGGGGGTGAAATTTCCTTGAGAATAAGTACGGATTTGGTGTTTACGTAGAGGCTTTTTAAATATCGAGAGGTACATTCCACAGAGTTTATTCCTTTGAACACTCTGTTCATTTCGTACTATACAGGGTGATTCATTAAGAATGTCCAATCTCTGAGTTGTAGATTCTAGACCTTAAAATATTAAGATTTAACCCAAATCACTTAAATAAAATGTGTCTCGTTACTGAGGTACAAGGTGTTTTATTTAAAAATTTAATAGATATTTTTACCCAATGCTTTAAAACTATTTGACGTATCCTTGTCATACTTGGCAGAAAATTTAGGTACTGTACATCCTACTAAATTATGATAAATATACGTTTCTAGCTAGTACCAGAAGCGTACGACAGGGGGTAGTGAATGGTTTACCCTTCCCAAATTCTATGCCACTGGCGGAATTGCTATTTTATCGCAATATTAAGATTCTACAATATTTTTATGTAAATACTACAGTATGTAAATCGTTCAGCTGGACATAGGGACCATACATTGTATACCTATATTTAGATACATAAATATATACATTGTATTATATTGAGATACTTGTGGCAACTTAGCTCTCTCGATGACAATATGATTATTAGCATTAAGGGGCATTAATCTCAAAATTCACAACTTATTTCGACTGACACAAATAAACGTCAAGATATGACAATGTAGTAGCTGAATATTTTAGCCTAAGGGAATGAGAAAACTGTTTAGTTTTGAAATTAGCTTTTAAGTAATAGTTATTTATGTATTAAGAGCGAAAAGTGATACATTATTGCTTGAGAGTAAAGGTCGCGTCATATTATAATGCACGTCGCATTTTCGGCACGTAGCGTTTGCAGACCGGCAATCGGACTGCCCATTCACATTATCATACATAGAACGTTTACGTTGGTTTCAGTTTGGTGCGGTGCAGATGTGTTTATTGTCACAACACATGTTTACATGACAAATTGCCTCGAAAACTACTTTTTAAATTAGACCGGGCAGTATCGTCGCCCCGGCTAGCGAAATTATTCCGATTCGATATTTTTAAACAAACTTACTCAAAAAGAAGTCCTTACAACATAGGGTGCCGGGCGGTACCGTGGTCGAAAAATTGTTTAAACATTTTTTTTAAAACAAATTCACAAAAATATTTTTTTCATTTCGAGCAATATTTTTTTAGATAAACTGGGTCATTCTGGGCAAAAAAGGTCTCTTGTCATTTTTCTCTAAAATTGATTGTTGTCGAGTTACATGCGATTAAAAATTTGAAAAATGCGAAAAGGCCATTTTCAAGGCTTAATAACTCGATTAAAAGCATTATTATGAATTTCAATAAGTGATCAAATCAAGTTTCAAACCCCTTCTTCAAGGTCCCAAAGAGATTTTTGTCATTATTTTACTACAAAGCTGTTATTTTTAGTTATTAACAATTAGCGCTATAGTCCAACTGTATCGTCGCCCCCGTTAGCGAAACTATTTCGATTAGATTTTTTTGCACAAACTTACTCAAAAAGAGTCCTTATAACAAACACATCCACAGGGTGCCGGGCGGTGCCCTTGTCAAAAAATTGTTTTAACAATTATTCTTATTAAACAAATTCACAAAAATAATTTTTTCATTACGAACGATTTTTTTTTTAGATAATTTGGGTTATTCTTAGCAAAAAACGTATCTTGCAAAAATGCGGAAATGGCCATATAACTCGACAACAATCAATTTTAGAGAAAAATCACAAGAGACCTTTTTTGCCCAGAATAACTCAAATTATTATTAATTTGGGTTTAATTAAATTATTAATAAAAAATTATTTTTGTGAATTTGTTTAACAATAATTGTTTAAACAATTTTTAGACAACGGCACCGCCCGGAACCCTGTTGATGTGTTATAAGGACCTCTTTTTGAGTAAGTTGGACTATAGCGGTAATTGTTAATAGTTAAAAATAACAGCTTTGTAATAAAATAATGACAAAAATCTCTTCAGGACCTTGAAGAAGTTGTTTGAAACTTGATTTGGTCACTTATTGAAATTCATAATAATAATTTTTAATCGAGTTATTAAGCCTTGATTTTTCGCAATTTTAGAGAAAAATGACAAGAAAGCTTTTTTGCTCAGAATTACCCAAATTATCTAAAAAAAAATATTGCTCAAATTAAAAAATATTTTTGTGAATTTGTTTAAAAAAGATTGTTTAAACAATTTTTCGACCACGGCACCGTCTGGCACCCTGTGGATATGTTATAAGAACCTCTCTTTGAGTAAAGTGCAAAAAATCGAATAGGAATAATTTCGCTAGCGAGGGCGACGATACTGACCGGTCTAAATACTCTGTATCAAATTCAAAGAAATACCTAAATAAACAACGAGGGGAAAACGACCCGTAGCTGTCAACATCCGAAAAATATTGTTTTCGAATTAACCGAACGCAGACGTAACGTGTCTTATACGCTACTTTACGTGTCTTATACGCACAATATGAATGGTTCAATTTAAAAACCATTAAATTATATTTTTCGCAAACGAAACGCTACGTGCCGAAAACGCGACGTGCATTATAATATGAGGCGACCTTAAAAGTTACCACTCGACGCTTAGCGGAGAGCGGTAATTACTCGAAAGCAATAATGTCACTTTGCGCTTGTAATACATACAACATTTTTTCTACAATCACTTATTAGAATGAAAATATTTTTAAATCATTAACTTTATTGTAACTATTTTATATCTGTCATTATAATTAACTTTTATATCTTTCAGTTTGAATGTTCAATGTGTTTGTATTGTATGGTTTTACGGTTGCTACGGACAACGCGCGTAAAATCAAACTTTACGCGTTAGAGCGATAAAGTGACGGTACTCAGTAAACGTCAACTTTTCGTTGCCATTGACAAGCGAAAAAGTCTTCTTTATCAAGTGATTGTAGAAAAAAAATATTTTAAAAATTAAAGTAAAATTATTAACTCATTAATCATCAACTTTGTCTTTGATTTATTTATGGACAAAATTGCTTCAAAAGTCACTCATTCTATTCGTTCTAACAGCTCTATTGCACCAAAAACTCGTACTTGAACAGAAGTTTCAACTAACACAGGTTAGCGCAGTTGCCACAATTCTCTCCATGTATATTCCCTATGTCCAGCTGAACGATTTACGTACTGTATACTCTTCATTTGTAACGTTAAAGTCATTAGTTTTTGATATATTTGAAGTTGAAAATGAAGCATCACAGCTATTTTGATTAATGTATTGTGTCCCTTAATTTTTAACTTCAAATATCTCGAAAACTAATGATTTCATCGGTACGAATGAAAAATATATCATTTACATAGAAAGTATGGGAGAATCTCATACTGGTAGTAGCCAGAAACGTTTATTTCACATAAATTAGTTGGGTATACATTACCTACATTTTTGTCAAGTATGATAACGATATGTCAAATACTTTTAAAGCACTGGATAAAAATAGTTAATATTAATGTAATAGGGATGTTTGATTTAAAAATTTAAAAATTATTTGTATCCAGTAGTTTAGAAGTATTTGAAATATCCGTAGCATACTTGCCAAAAAGTGCAAGTACACTGCACACCCTATTAATTTAGGATTAATAAACGTTTCTGGCCACTACCAGAGGCGTACAGGGGAAAATGAATGGTTGACCCTTCCCAAATTCTACGCCATTGATGGAATTGCTATTTTAGCATAATTTTTAGATTTTCCAATACTTCCTATGTAAATAATATACCCCTCAATTGTAACGATAGAATCATTAGTTTTCCGTTTATAGCTGTACGTATAGAATAGCTGTACCGTTTCATTTTCAACGTCAAATATCTCGAAAACCAATGACTTTATGGTAACGGATAAGGAATATATTATTTACCTAGAAAGTATTGAGAATCGAAATATTGTGCTACAATAGCAATTCCGCCAGTGGCGTAGAATTTGGGAAGGGTAAACCATTCCCTGTCCCCTGTCGTACGCCTCTAGTAGTAGCCATAAACGTTTGTTTATCATAATTTAGTAGAGTGTACAGTATCTACACTTTCTGCAAAGTATGACAAGGATATGTCAAACAGTTCTAAAGTGCTGGGTAAAAATAATTTGTTATTAAATTTTTAAATAAAACACCCTGTAACTCAGTAATCAGTAACAAGGCACATTTGACTTAAGGGGATGGGTACGTATTTTCGGCTTCAATGCTATTTAAATGGGATTCATTTTTTTCTAATCCTGAGAAAAATAATAAGAATTTTTGAAAAATTTAGACGCAGAATGAAAGATTACGTTATTACCGAGGGTTGAAAGTCCCTGAAAACTTCTATAATGTTTATTTTAATAAGTTACAGGGTTGAAAAACTAAGAGAAAATTTAGTGTGATTTTTAATTTAAAATATCTCATTCGAAAGAGAGTTTTTATTCATTCTAAGGAATGGATATCATTGTAGATGATAAATGGAAAATCACATGCAGCACACGATCTACCAAAACGTTCCAGGTGCCAACCCTCCATTGATCTACAATCAAATACCAGGGCAAATGCCATGCTTCTCTCAAGGTATGTTAGCAACAAACACAGCCTATCCTATAATTCCACTACAATTATCCCAACCTTTAAATAATTATCAACAACAATCTAACCCAATTATAGCACCTGAATCAATACAACCCAGCACTTCAAAAGATCAAGAAGTATGGAGACAGTACAGTACAAGAAGCGTCTATGAAACAATGAAAGTCCTGACAATCGAATTAAAAAGCAAGCAGTGCTAACAGACTACTGGCTAACAAAACCAGCTGCGACAGAAAACAGATTCTCAGCTCTGGACAAAGAGCCGGAAGAAGAGGCTAACAAGCCTGAAAAAGAAGCTAACAAAGAGCCGGAAGAAGAAGCTAATAGCGGAACAACTGGCAGAGAATCAAGGAGGCCTCCTCCCATATTCATTCAACATGTAACATTTGTCAAACCTCTGCAAGATTTACTAGACAAAACAGCATCCAAACAGTACACCTTAAAAAGCCTGAATAACAATCAAGTTAAAGTACAGCTAGACACAGCAGAACATTAGAAAGAAACTGTTAAAGCACTAACCGAAAAAAAACGCAGTTCCACACTTATCAGCTAAAACAAAACCGAGAGTTTCGAGTCATAGTTAGAAACCTGCACCCCTCTACTGATCTGGAAGACATAAAAAAGGTATTCGCAGAGCTTGGACACTCAGTCATAAATATCTCGAACATAAGACAAATAGGCACAAAATAATGCCTTCCTCTGTTTAGTATCGAACTTGAAACAAATTTAAATAATAAAGAGGTGTACCAAATAACTAAAATAATTAACACCGTAGTTAAAGTAGAACCTCTCCACCTGAAAAGAGAGATACCACAATGTCAAAGATGCCAGCACTTTGGACATACGCGTCAATACTGCCATAGAAGCCCCCGTTGTGTCAAATGCACATGCGCTCACTCAACCAAAGAATGTCCAAGAAAAATAATGACACCGCAAACAATACAACAAATACCACCACCAGTTATACAATACCCACAAGTATACACTGCTCAACAAGTACAACCAGAAGGAAATCAACAATTTTATCCACCAAAGTACCAAACATTACCGAGCACTTCCAGACAAGATAAAGAATGGAAAATTGCAAAAAATAGAAAACGTAACATAAATAGTCCCGAAAATGACCAAAACAAATTAAAACAGATGAAAATAGACAACTACTGGCTCAACCCTCCTACGTCAACGTCAAACCGGTTTAATCTTTTAAATGAAAATCCAATGATGGCGATGAAGAGACACAAGAAAATGTTACAATACAAAAACCTCCTCCAATATTTATTGCAGGTGTCAAAGATATAAAACCACTAAATCTCCTACTAAATAGCATAGCAAAAGAAAACCACACAATCAAGGTTCTAAACGATGACCAAGTAAAAGTTCAAGCCAAAACAATTGAAATTTATAATATCATTATAAAAGCATTAGATGAAAAGAAAACTGAATACCACACATACCAAAAAAAAGGAGATAGATCATTCAGAGTCGTTCTAAGATATCTACATCCAACAACCAACCTAGAAGAGGTAAAGGCGGAACTGGAGAGCCAAGGGCATATTGTGAACCAAATCACTAACATACGACATAGAATAACAAAAAACCCAGTTTCATTATTTTTTGTAAATCTTAAATCAAGCCCTAACAACAAAGATATATATGATATGGACTCACTACAAAATGCAAGAGTAAAATTTGAACCACCAAGACCTGTAAGGGATCTAGCACAATGCCAAAGATGTCAGAGATATGGGCATACGAAGAACTTCTGTGTCAGGCAACCCAGATGTGTAAAATGTGCGTTAAACCACCCAACAAAATAATGCACACAGAAACATCGAACAGAAAATGTCATATGTGTCTTATGTAATGGTAATCACCCTGCCAACTACAGAGGGTTCACTGTATACAAGCAATTGCAGAAAGAAAGATACCCACCGCTGAGGAAGAAGGAGTCCGAAGAAAGTGCAAGAAGAGCATACCAAAATTACATAGTACCAGGTGTTACATACAGCCAAGTCGCAAATAATAATCAACAACTGAATCAAATTACTACACAACCATCTGATAAACAAGAGCTAAAACAAATGATGAAGGGTCTCATGGAGCAGATGAGCACCATGCTCAACCTTCTTACCACCGTCGTAGCAAAGATGAAGTGATGGCAGACAAACTAAAATTTGTGATCTGGAATGCGAATGGATTAGCCCAACACAAACATGAACTTAGTTTATACTTGACAAGTCATAAAATTAATCTAATATTAATATAAGAAACGCAATTAAAAAAAAGAATATCTTAAAAATTCCATACTATACAGTTTACCATACCATGCATCCTGGTGGAACCGCCCACGGTGGCACTGCAATCATTATTAAAAACACAATTAAACATCATCTCGCAACTTGTCTTGCAAAAGAATACATACAAGCCACAAACATAGATGTAGAAGACTGGACAGGCCCCATTAATTTCTCTGCGGTTTATTGCCCCCCAAAGCACAAAATAACAAAAGAAGACTTTAAAGAGTTCTTCGACGAACTAGGCAACCGATTCATTTGTGGCAGTGACTATAATGCCAAGCATCAGAGTTGGGGTTCTAGACTAGATACGACCCGAGGAAGAGAACTATACAAAGCAATAAACAACGATAATCTAGAAGTAGTAACAACACGAGAACCAACGTACTGGCCAACCGACTTAAATAAAACACCCGATCTTCTAGACTTTAGCATAACTAAACAAATTAGCAGGAACTATATGCATGCGGAGTCATGTTATGAACTTTCTTCCGATCATTCGCCAGTTGTTATAACACTAAATAAAAAAATTCTCCACAGGGAAAAACCATGTGTATTGCACAATCGAAAAACAAACTGGAACATCTTTAAACAACTGGTCGAGGAGCGACTTCAACTAAACATTTCCCTAAAGACCAATGAGGAGATCGAATATGCAGTAGAACACCTAAACTTAGTTATAAAACAAGCTGCCTGGGAATCAACAACACCCAGCAATAATGAAATGAAAAGTGAATACACTTCAATATCAATAAGAGAGAAAATAGCCCAGAAAAGAAAACTCAGAAAACAGTGGCAAGCAACTAGAGCGCCACAAACAAAAACGCAGTTGAACAATGCTGTTAAGGAGCTAAAAGAAATGATAGCAACAGAAAAGGATCTACAATTCAGTGAACACATAAAACAACTAGATACAACTTAACAAACAAACTACTCCCTATGGAAGGCTACTAGAAAATTAAAAAGACCCCAATACAATATACCACCATTAAAAAAAGAGCAGGGCGGATGGTTAAAAACACCAAAGGAAAAAGCAGAGACATTTGCAAACCACCTAAAAACTGTGTTCATTCCCAATGAAACAACTGACCCCAAACAAGAGGAAACAATAAACCAAGCCCTTGAAGAATCATACCAGCTAGAATTACCAGAAAAAAGATTCAAAAAAAGTGAAATAAAGGCCACAATACGATTCAATACCAGTGCTAAAAAAGCTCCAGGGTACGACCTAATCACAGGACAAATATTACAAGAACTGCCGGAAATAGGATATACATATGTAACACAATTATTCAATTCAATAATGAAAATCAGCTATATCCCGCCACAATGGAAAGTAGCCGAAATAACACCCATTTTAAAACAAGGCAAACCAACTGAAAGAGTAGAATCATACCGGCCCATCAGTCTACTACCAGTGCTATCCAAAGTGTTGGAAAAACTTTTATTAACAAGACTAACGCCTCTCCTAGAAGACAAGGCAATAATTCCAACGCACCAATTTGGATTCAGGCAGAAACATTCTACCATTCAACAAGTACATCGAATAGTAAACAGAATCCTTAAAGACCTCGAAGCATCCAGATATTGCTCCGCCCTCTTCATAGACATAGGACAAGCGTTTGACAAGGTATGGCACCAGGGGTTGCTCTATAAGCTGAGGAGTTGTTTACCTCTAAATTATTACACACTACTAAAGTCATACCTTACAAATAGACGCTTTAGAGTCAAATACGACAACGAAATATCAGAACTCCAACCCATAACAGCGGGTGTCCCCCAGGGAAGTGTACTAGGTCCTGTCCTGTACCTACTCTATACTGCCGACCTTCCAACATCACCTGCCACAACAACAGTTACATTTGCAGATGATACTGCGATCTTATGCTCCAACAAGGATCCAAACATCGCATCAGAACTACTACAAAATAACATAACTGAAGTCGAAAAATGGTTACAAAAATGGAGAATTAAACCAAATGAGCAAAAGTCGATACATGTAACATTTACAACCCGTAGAGGAACCTGTCCAACTGTATGTTTTAACCGCAAACAAATACCACAGAAAGATGATGTAAAGTACCTTGGGATACACCTGGATAGAAAACTGACCTGGAAAAAACACATATTTTCCAAGCGAAAACAATTGGGCCATAAAGTGAGAGACATATACTGACTAATAGGAAAACAATCCCAGTTATCAACACAAAATAAATTACTCCTATACAAAGCGGTGTTGAAGCCAATTTGGACCTATGGAATAGAACTGTGGGGAACAGCCGCAAATTCTAATATAGAAATTATACAAAGGTTCCAATCCAAAATACTAAGGATGATTTTAAATATACCGTGGTATATCACCAACAACGCCGTACATCGAGAAGCAGAGGTAACTTATGTAAAGGAAGAAATTATATATCGAATAAAAAAATACAAGGACCGACTGCGGGAACACCCAAACCACCTAGCAAGGAACTTGATGCAGATGTGTGCAGTGCGCAGGTTAAAACGTAAAGTGACTAGTGATTTAGTGAGAGCTAAAAACAAGTGTAGTGCTTATTTATGTTGTCCCAAAACCAATAATAGTTTAGTAGACTAACATTAAGAGCGGCATATTAATGGGTATGTTCGCCACATGTCAATAGTTTAGCCGATATAAATATTACTTAATGCTTATTACTTTGTAAAAAACGGCAGATTGTAATAAATTGGGATGTCAATAAAAAAAAAGAAAAATAAGAAACAATCCAATGCGTAAACTGCGAAGAAAATCACCCTGCAAACTACAGAGGTTGCTCAGTTTACAAAGAATTACAAAAAAGTAAATTTCCACCATTACGCACAAAAGCAACACAGAGACCAACAAATGATACAATTCAGCAAAATCCATAACAAACACTCAGCTATGCTCAAGTTGTAGGAGCAACGAATTACAATACTCAACAATTTAACCAACCTCAACAACAACAAGGTTTACCACCTATGTAATTTCAAACAACAAACAACTTAGAACAGGTCGTCTCAAAACTGATGGAGAGAATGGAACGCCAATGGTCTGACTAATCATAGTCTGGAAGTCAAAGCCTTTATTTCAGAGCATGATCTGGATGTTATGTTAATATCTGATGCACATATGACAGACAAAAGCTACTTCAATATACCCAAATTCTCAATATATATAACTCAACACCCTCTAGGAAGAGCCCATGGAGACTGTTATAATTATAAAAAAACAGCATTAGACACCATGAAATAATCAAGCATAGTGAAGTAAACTTACAAGCCACGTCTATCTCAATAACTGATTAGAATAGCCAGCTTATACTATCTGCAGTTTACTGTCCACCAAATAAAATTATTAAAGAAAAACACTTCACGACATACTTTAACAAGCTCGGAATTCGCTTCATAGCTGCTGGTGACTATAATGCTAAACACCTTCATTGGGGATTAAGACTCATAACCTCTCGAGGTAGAGAATTATTAAAAAGTGTCAAAACAATAATTTACTAACGGCATCCACGGGTCAACCGACGTACTGGCCAACCGACACACGAAAAGTGCCTGATCTCATCGACTTCTCTATTGTCAAAGGTATCTCTCTAAATTATTTGAAAGTTCAACCTTTGTTTGATCTCTCATCTGATCACTCTCCCTTCATTATTACCCTATGTACACAGGTGCACCACATCACAAAACCACTAGTTTTATCCAACAGCCGGACAAACTGGAATACCTTCAGAGATATAATAAAAAATAGTATAAATTTAAACCTACCACTAAAATCTGAGCAAGATATAGAAGAAGCAGTCAAACATCTAACTGTAAAAATTCAACAAGCCGCATGGGAAGCTTCACCTGATATATCATAAGCTAAGAGACCGGGCTCATACCCGCTCTATATAAAAACCATGATATATGAGAAAAGACAGTTAAGAAAAAGATGGCAAACCACCCGTGCTCCAGATGACAAAACCAAATACAACAGAGCAACGCGTCAATTAAAAAAGGTCCTACAGGGACACAAAGAACAAAAAATAAACTATTGTCTAGAGAATCTGTCTAGCTCTGAAGAAAAGAACTACTCGTTATGAAAATTGTCTAAAAAACTCAAAACACAATTACAAACTAAGGCACCGATAAGAAAAAAGGATGGCACCTGGTCTCGAAGTGACGAAGAGAGGGCTAACATCTTCGCTGAACATCTTCAGTCAGTTTTCCAATCTCACAAGAGAGAGGTTCCAGAGAAAGAAGAGAAATTTATTACAGATATAGCAGATGAACCCTACCAGATGTGTCTTCCCACCAGAAATGTTAAAATTACCGAAATTGAAGAAGTAATCAAAAACCTAAATACAAAAAAAGTACCTGGATACGACCTGATAACAGGACTAATTCTCAAAAGAGTACCTGAAGAAGCAACAAAGTTACTAATGTACATATACAATGCTGTCCTAAGATTGTGCTACTTCCCCTCCCAATGTAAGGTAGCGCAAATCATTCTAATTCATAAACCCAACAAACACACAACCCAACCTTCATCCTATCGTCTTATTAGCCTTCTGAATTTACCCTCCAAAGTGTTTGAGAGGTTTTTCCTGAAAAGAATTGACACTGTCATTACAGAAAAAAACCTAATACCTCATTTTCAATTCGGATTTCGACAACAACATGGCACAATCGAACAGGTCCATAGGGTTGTCAGAACCGCAAGAGATGCACTCGAGAACAAGAAATATTGTACAGCAGCCTTTCTGGATGTGTCCCAAGCCTTCGACAAGGTATAGCATAAAGGTCTAATATTAAAACTTAAAGACAATTGCCTAATCCAATCTGTATGCTCCTACAATCATACCTCGCCGGCAGATCGTATCAGATAAAACTAGGGGAGGCCCTCACTACTCTACATCCCATCCACTCTGGCGTATCCCAAGGAACTGTCCTTGGACCCACACTGTACCTCCTGTTCACAGCAGATATACCAACTTGCTGTGAGCGGCCGTGGGTAACGGCATAAACGCTGGCCTCATACGCCAGTAGACGTGGGTTCGATCCCTGCCAAAGACAAACCATTTTCATTTCCAATAATGACACGAGCCGTCTCACCGTGCCTCGGAGAGTACGTTAAGCCGTCGGTCCCCCTGGGCTAGTGTACATCGACACTAGTTACTTGAAACAGGGTTAAAGATGTAATTGGCGCTGGAACTATCCGAAAGGATCTCCCCGGCCAAAATGCCATACGATATTATTATTATTATTATACCAACTTCAGATCGTACAACAATTGCAACATATGCTGATGACACTGTCCTAATGGCTTGCCACGAAAATCCGACCCTCGCTTCACAGATACTACAAAGTCACTTAAATATACTTGAAATATGGTTTAAACTGTGGAAAGTCAAAGTTAATAGCTCCAAGTCAACAGACATTACGTTTACACTAAGGAAGAGGATCAATCCAGCTGTAACCTTTAACAACACACCACTGCCAATAAGAAGTGACGTCAAATACTTGAGGATTTACCTAGACAGCCGCCCAACATGGCAAAAGCATATTTGGAACAAACGACTGCAACTGGGACTCGTTTATAAAAAGATGTACAGGTTCATGAATCAAAAATCACGCCTAAGTCTAGACAATAAACTTCTGATCTACAAAAGTGTACTGAAACCCATCTGGACGTACGGCATCCAAATCTGGGAACTGCCAGTGAAACAAATTTACTCAAGATACAGCGCTTTCAATCAAAAGTTCTAAGGCAACTGTGCCAAGCTCCTTGGTACATTTCCAACGATAATATACATAGGGATCTCCAAGTTCAAACCGTCAAAGAAGAAATTGTTTCTCTGTGCTCCAAGTACCACAATAGACTACAGGTCCACCCAAACATATTGGTCACCAATCTCCTGACATTCCTACAGAACAGAAGACTAAAAAGGACTGACACTCTTGACCACAACACTAACTAATCATTCCGACTTATTACTATTGTACTATTCAAATTAATTCAATGAATTTATTAATAACTGTACTAATTCAATCATTATTGTACTCTTTTAGGTATTCACCACTGGGTGAATACTGACTGTGTCACACTCTTAACACTCATATGTATTGTTTTTTTATTTTTTATAAAATAGATTGCAATAAAATGGATGTCAAAAAAAATTCATTCTAAGGGACGTTCGGCCCTCGGTAATAAAGAAATCTTTCATTCTGCGTTTAAATTTTTCAAAAATAGTTATTAGCTTTCTCAGTATTTGAAAAAAAATGATTATATTTAAAATACATACATTGAAAATTTTGACAGGCGTCAAAATGTTCTTTTCCTCTTAAGTGATTTTAGTCTGGGCTGATTATCGGAGAATAGGCCATTTTTGGGAAAAGTTATTTACCAGCAATTCATTTTTAAATTATAAAGAATTTTTTGGCTTATAAACAAATAAAATATCTCGGGAAATATTAAACTAAATTAAATTATAAAAACGGTATTCGAAAAACAGCGGCAGGACCCTTCTTTTAAAAGAAAAAACGTTTAATTATGATGAGCAGTTCCTGAGATACAACCGGTCAAAGTTGACCAGAATTTACGGCAAAGATATAAACAACAGGATCATAATTTTCAAACTATCACCTTTTTATTTTTGTCCTCTTTCTCCACACCAATTTTCGTATCATTAAAATGCTCATAACATATATTATTATAATAAAAACTATCGATAATACGTGTGAAAATTGACAAAAATAGCAAAATTCCAATCAAAAATTAGGTTGGAGAAAATGTAACCCTCAAAGTTCAAATAGGTATACGTTAAAAAAATGCATTTTCTCGGCTTCCCATGGAGCAATTTCCTTCATTCTTTTTTTGTTTCCAAGTAACTCGAGTAGAGCCATCGAACTAACGCATTATTAAATATCAGACTTGCTTTTGTTTTGTTATAATAAATTAATTTATTTATTATAACACAAAATTTCAATTTGTTTAAATAAAAATTGTTTAAATATTTATACAGCTTTCAAATGAGAATATTTATGTTTTTAACTTTAAAAGGTACACTTGTAGTAAGTTTATATAAAAAAAAGCCTACAACTGGAAAAATATGTAGTTTTCTGTTCTTATAAATAAATTAATCTATTATAACAAAACAAAAGCAAGTTTTGCATTTAATAATGCTTTAGTTCGATGGCTCTACTGAAGCTACTTGGGAACAAAAAAAGAATGAAGGAAATTTCTCCATGGGAAGCCGAGAAAATGCATTTTTTTAACGTATACCGATTTTGAACTTTGAGGGTTACACTTTCTCCAACCTAATTTTTGATTGGAATTTTGCTATTTTTGGCAATTTTCACACGTATTATCGATAGTTTTTATTATAATAATATATGTTATGAGTAATTTAAAGATATGAAAATAGGTGTGGAGAAAGAGGGCAAAAATAAAAAGGTGAAGGTTTAAAAATTATGATCCTATTGTTTATATCTTTACCGTAAATTCCGGTCAACTTTCACAGGTTGTATCTTAGGAACCACTCGTCGTAATTAAACTTTTTTTCTTTTAAAAGAAGCGTCCTACTGCTGCTTTTCTAACATCGTTTTCACAATTTAATTTAGTTTAATATTTCCCGAGATATTCTATTTGTTTATAAGCCAAAAAATTGTTTATAGTTTTAAAATATTCCTGAGGCCGCTTAAATAGTCCAATTTCAATTCTGTAAAGTACATTAGATAGGTATAGTGTCTTTTTATGAAAAAATCATAGTTATTATTATGCATAGTAATTATTGTCGTTATTACAGTGACCGTAAATTTTTAATTAACAATTCAATTGTTGCTAAACTGTTCATTCAGTTTTCATCGGCTTTTGGAAATATAATCTATATGAAAAGGGTTTTTACATTACCAAGTTATTTAATTATTGATTAACCATTATTTATCTAAAATTTTAGTTGAAAATTTAAGATTTTGTTGGAAAACCCCGCTTTTTCCTGGAAAAGTTTTCGTCGAAGTGAATCGGGAAAAACATGTCTCTATGCATAATTTAATTGCGGTGAATTTTTATTCGAGTGTTTTTGGTGTAAAGTTAAAATCTTTGGAGTTATAGAGCAAAAATTGAAAAAAGACGATTTTCGGGCGCCATTTTGTTTATAAAAAAAGTAGCACACTATCTGCGGACTTTGCATACCTATATTATTAATACATACAATAATAAGATTCGATTCCAGCAATAAAATTGCTGGTAAATAACTTTTCCTTGTATTTTGCTAATTAGCCCAGAGTATTTGGGTTAAATCTTAATAGGTCTGGATCCCGCGTATGAAAAAAAAGTTGATTAATAGCAAGCTGAAAATTTGTTAATAGCTTAAGGGTGTCTACTCGGACAAACTTTGATATATGGGAACACTGGAACAGGGGAAGTTTTAATTGTGGAACAGGTTAAAAATTTGGAACGGTCAGACCACGTAAACGGCACATGTATTTTGTCTGACAGAACAGACTTAAACTCTTCGAACAGAGATTAAACTCTCATGCAAATATCAGACTGCTATCTATATCTTATTGAAGAGCGCGAGCAGCTTCGAGATAGTTGCTGTATGTAGATGTTTAAGAAAAATAGATGGGATCTCATCAGGACCTGCAGACGAGTTTTTCATTGATGATATTGTCAAATTTAGCTCTTCTTCTGTGAAGGCAAGGTTTATTGGATTGGTTTGGATAGGGATAGGTGGCAAGTGGTTTGTGGGGTACGGAACGGAGAGTTCAGACTTAGTTTTGTTTTGAAAGTATTTGGCTAGTGTTTCTGTTATTTGGTTATCATTTGTAATGATGTTATCTCCGTCTGTTATTGCGGGTATTTTTCGATATGTGTTTAGTCCTCTCATTTGTTTGATTTTGGTCCACATTTGGGCGGGAGGGGTATCTGAAGTTATGCTGTTTACAAATTTTTTCCATGATTCTTTTTTGCTTTCCTTCAGAACTCGTTTGGATCTTGCACGCATTTTCTTAAAATAAATAAGATCTTCAGTGCTACGGGTTTTGCGATATCTATTAAGAGCCTTCTTGTATTCTTTTATTGCTAGTTTGCAGGAGTCATTCCACCACGGGACAGTCTTTCTTGAGGAATTAATAGTGTATTTGCCTATGCACTGGTCAGCTTCAGTTAGGATACAATTTTTAAATTGCTCTACGGCATCGTCGATGTTTTCCCTGAAAATTACTTGGTTTGAAAGGTCCTCAACAGTATCGCTGAATAAACTCCAATTTGCACCAGTAATTTTCCATTTGGTTTTGACTTCTGCAGTTTCTGTGATATGACTTGAGATAAGGATGGGGTAGTGATTGCTATCGTATAAACTATCTAGTGTTTTCCACTGAAACAAAGGAGCAGTTCCAGGATCGCAAAAACTTAGGTCTATGGAGGAAGATGTTCCAGACTGGATGTGGAAATATGTAGAGCTCCCTGTATTCAAGAGGCTGATGTTGGAGTTACTTATGATATCTTCTATAAGTTTTCCTCTCCCAAAAGTGCGCTGGGAGCCCTATGTTGTGCTGTGGGCGTTGAAGTCTCCAACTAAGATGAAGGGGTTTGGGAGTTGTTTTATGAGATCTTTTAGTTCTGTACTGAATAGGTTATAGTTTGGAGGAATATATATAGAACAAATTGTTATTTTGTTCGGACACCATGCGGTTATTGCAATCGCCTCTAAGCTTGTGTGTAGGTCAAACTCTTGATGGAAGATATCGTTAGAAACAAAAATAGATGAGCCTCCACTTGCTCGTAGGTGTGTAGGTCTTAAAAAGTTGTAACTGGTGTAGTTTTTTAGATAAGGGTGGTGAGCTTTGGTGAAATTGGTTTCTTGGAGACAAATAAAATTGGGCGAACAGTCCGATATAAGTTTTTGTAAGTATTCTAGTCTGGGATAAAACCCATCACAATTCCATTGAATTAGTCTTAACATAATGCTAGTATTAATAAGTGCTGATTTGAGAGGATTGGGATGATTCTGAACTATCAGAATTATAGTTGTCTTCGGTATGATCGGAGGAAAGCTTTGGGTTGGACAAATTTTCGGGGTCTTCTAGATCAGTGTTCAAGGCCTTTCTCAGTTTTTTGGTTAGACGGGTTAACCTACTTTTCGTAGACCTCTCCTGACAAGCTGGGTGCAATGCTTGAATGTTAGAAATTAGCCCTTGAAGGTTTTCTGTGAACTTAAGAGCTTCAGCGTAGGGGTTACTACAGCCAAAAGTGTTTTCAATAAAGGCTATCAAGTTTTCTGGGGGAATAACTAGTGATTCTGAGGTTTTCTTAAAGGCTTCTTTGATAGAGTCTTTTGTTAAATCAGAAAGGCAACGTTCTGAGGGTGAGCTTGTTCTGGGTTTCTTTTTTGGTTTCTTAATATCATTACTAGGAGGAGGCATAATGTTATCCTCGGACGGATTTGTGACGGATGTGTTATCGGGAATATCGGTCTGCTCACTAGTACTTTCGACTTCAGAGTGGTCGCGTTTGTATGCGGACGTTTTAGAGGGTGTAGCATTGTTTAGTTCTGAAGTGGGGATATGTGGTGGTATTGCGGGTTCTATAGGAGATTGTAGTGGTGTGGGATCTGTTGCGTGGGTTGGTATGTACGACTGAGTCTGGGGTGTTATATGATTGGGTGGAGGATTGGAGCAGTTTGAGGCAATGTGCCCTGACATCTTGCATATGCAGCATTCCATTTTGTCTGAGGACAAAAATATTCTGTTTTCAATTCCTTCGAATGTGATGACTAATGAAGTTTGCAGATTGAAATTGTCATCAGAGGTATAAACATAGACTTGCCTTCTAAAGCTCATGATGTGCGAGTATTCATCACCGGGGATGCCTGCTCTTAGAAATGAGACGGGGGAGGCCAGTTGGAGCCCAAAATCTTTTATGGCATTTTCTGCAAGGTCGTGTGGGATACATGGAGATAAATTGGATATTATTTTCCTTTTTGTGGGAGAGACTAGTCTGCGGACATTCATGACAGAGTTTCCTACTGTTAACATAGGATGAGACTTTAAAAGTTTGTCGACGAGTTCTGAGTTTGATAAATAGATACAGATTCTGTTATTAGATATCCTGGATGCAAATAAGATTTGTTTGGGACCAATAGCGTCACCTAGTGCTTTGACATAATCGAACAATTTTAGACTTTCATCGGCATGTAATACTATGGCTTGTTCTCGCTTCGAGAAGGTTGATCTCGGAATTTTTTCGTTGCGGTTGCATATGAGGAAGTTGGTGTAGAAGTTTGTTGAGTATTTTGTGACCTCTTGAAAGTTTGAACTGTAAGGAGACTAATTTGGTTGTCGCTACCCTTGTAATCAAAAGTAGACGAACAGTTTAATTATTTGTTGGTATTAGTTAGGTTTTTATATATTTTTTCTTCCGAAAATACATATTTGGTAGGCCTACGCCACTGGAAGCAGGCCAAGTTTTTGAATAATTCACCAATTTGCTAATTAACTGTTCGATTCAAAAAACAACATGCAATTAGGCTTATCAATATGTACGATAAAGTCTGGTCTTACTTGTAATTTGTTAAGTTCACAAAAACACTATAAGTACTAGCAAAACACTAAGCGATGTTACCTCGTTAAAGTACACACTCGGAATGATCTCAAGAAATATTAACTTAACTCTAAATATACGTTTATCTCTGCGAAATATATTTCTTAACATTAAATACATTAATTATTAATAGTAAAATAATAATATTTCTTACTAAGAAATATTATTGCTCATAAAGAATAGTTTTGTAATGTGTAGAAAATATATTTTTATGACTAATAAAATTAGTTAACATCAAGTGTAATTTCTTTCTGATAAATGGGTTTGAAGTTTGCCAGAAAGTGATAGTTCAATCATGTATAAGATATATTTCTTTGGCAATAGTAGAATTTATTTGAAATATTTTAGAAAATTATATCTTACATACAAAGATATATTTCTTAGGCAATATGCCAAGTCGATCTTTCTTAAATATTAATAAAATTTCTTTATGTCAAGAATTTTTTTCTCTCGGTGTATAATATACCGAAAAGCCCCTAAATTATTTAATTTTGAACTTTGAACTCTTCACAAAACCGCATCCATAGAAAAAGTACAGTGTAAAACACATGAGAAAATGACATTTTTCCCTCGCTTGAGTTGCGGCACTCGCCTCGTGCTTCGGCTCGTGCTAACAAACTTCTGCGCTCGTGAGAAATATGTCTTTTTACTCACTTGTTGTACAATAAACTATTGTTTTCCCTTTTGCCGATCAAAGTTAAGTACTTAGTTGACGTTAAGTTTAGATTCAATTTCAACATTTTTACATTAAAAATTGGGAGGGAGTTCATGCGGGTAATGCGTTATACCTACAGAGTGAGTTTGTAATTTGGAATAAATTCAATAGTTTAAATACTAATTATTTTTTTGGAAAATGCTCAGACCTGTCCATTAGTAAGTATTTCAAATCGAAATTGTTTACATACAATAATAATGTACACAGGGTGTCACAATTTAGATATATGACGTCATCGTTAATTTTCTTAAATGGCAGCACTGCCATTTTGATAGCTATTTTGATATGATGTGTAAAGGTATACATAACTGCAAAATATCAAATTTTTATTCCTTACCATTTACAAGATATAACAAGTTATGTCTGTAACTTGGAATAAATTCAATAGTTCAAGTACTAATTGTTTTTTTTTTGAAAAATGCTCAGACCTGTCGATTAGTCTTTCAAATTTAAACTTTTTACATAGGTACAATAATAATGTATACAGGGTGTCCCAATTTAAAGATATGACGTCATCATTGATTTTCTTAAATGGCAACACTGTCATTTTGATAGCTATTTTGATAAGGTGTGTAATATACATGACTGCAAAATATCAAATTTTTATTTCCAGCCATTTACAAGATAATAAAAAATAACAAAGTTATGAAAAACAAGTATGTAATCAAATAATTGAATTTAATTATTTCAATTAAACAAATGCTCATAATGTTCAATACTAATTTCGATCGCGTTTAGGATATTGTCAACTAGTCAATGGGCAACATTATGAGCATTTTTTACTTAATTGAAATAATTAAATTCAATTATTTGATTACTTGTTTTTTATAACTTGGTTATTTTTTATTATCTTGTAAATAGTAGGCAATAAAAATTTGATATTTTGTAGTTATATATAACTTTACACACCCTATCAAAATAGCTATCAAAATGACAGTGTTGCCATTTAAGAAAATCATCGATGACGTCATATCTCTAAATCGGGACACCCTATATACATTATTATTATATGTAAAATATTTCGATTTGAAATAATAATCGAGAGGTCTGAGCATTTTTCAAAAAATAATTATTAGGATTTGATTTATTGAATTTATTCCAAATTACAGACATAACTTTGTCATTTTTTATTATCTTATAAATGGTAGGGAATAAAAATTTAATATTTTGCAGTTAGGTATAGCTTTACACACCCTATCAAGATAGCTATCAAAATGGCAGTGTTGTTATTTAAGACAATCAACGATGACGTCATATCGCTAAATTGGGACACCCTATATACATTATTATTGTATGAAAAAATTAGATTTGAAATACAAATCGACAGGTCTGAGCATTTTTTAAAAAGCAATTATTAGTATTTGAACTATTGAATTTATTCCAAATGAGAGACATAACTTGGTTATTTTTTATTGTCTTGTAAATGGTAGGGAATAAAAATTTGATATTTTGCAGGTATGTATAACTTTACACACCTTATCAAAATAGCTATCAAAATTACAGTGTTGCCATTTAGGAAAATCAACGATGACGTCATATCTCCAAATCGGGACACCCTATACAGGGTGGTTGATTAGTGGGGCAAAGCTCTATAGATCCGCTATATTAATAGATATCAATAAAAGTTAATAACAAAAATCTTAGCCACCTTTGAGCTTCACATTACAAAATTAGTTAGAATGTTACAGGGTGTTCGATAACACAGTGGCAGTTGAAACTTTTGTTTTTTTAATGGAACACCCTATATTTTATTTTATATTCGAAATCCTGTTAACCTCTCCATCACAAAAATATAAAGTTTTGTTATGTTATACAAGGTATTTACAAAGTAATAACCAATTTTATATGAAAATCGTAACAAGTTCAACTCCCTGTATAAATAAAAATAAGCAAAACATCAATGGTTTATTATTGCCATATTTTTTACATATTGTCAAAATTTTCAAGAATGATTGAAATTGCTAATTTTCTTTATATCAATACAGGGTGAGTCAAAACGCAAGTACATTATTTTCTCAGTAATTTTAAATGGAACGCCCTGTATTTTATATCACTATTGAAAAGTACCATTACCTTACTTTAATTTTTAGATAACATTTCCTATGTCTAAATTTATTAGTTTTCGAGATATTTTCATTTTTCAATGGACGAGCAGCGTGGCCACCCAAATAGCCAGAGATTTTTTAATAAACTGGACTGATTTTTTTTGGGGTTACGTTAATAATGAAGTTTATAAAATACCTCCACTAAAAATGGATGAGATGAAAAATAGAATACAAAGTGTATTTCGATGTGTTAATTTACAAATGCTTCGTAGAGCAAGTAGCTCATTCAATGATCATTTTTAGGCGTGCGTAAATAATGTGTTAGGAGGTAATTTTGAACACCTTATGTAATTAAATATTAAAAATGTTTTATTAAAAGTAGCTTCTAATTTTTCCAAACATGTTTTTTTTTGCAAAATGTATTACTGATAAATTATTTTTCGTTCTTTATTTGCTACATTGTTACATTTAAATACAAAAGTAGTGTTTAGTTGTCTTCAGAAAATGTCGTATTTTGTGTTTGTGTGTTTTTTTGTAAAATTTATTACTAATTTTCTTTCTGTATTTGTTACATTTACATAAAAAAGTAGTTTTTAATTGTTTCAAAAATGTTACATGTTGTGATTGTGTTTTTTTTGTATAATGTATTACTAATAAGTTATTTTTATTTCTTTATTTGCTACATTGTTTCATTGATTACTGGATTGATAATCAGTAATCGTCCATTGTCAATTTAGTCATGGTTTACTTAAAATTTAGATAAATTTATACACCTAAAGCATCCCTCTACGATTAAGAATGCTAAGTGGCTACGTATTTAACACGCTATTATACGGTGTAGAGGCCTGGACTCTCAAACAGAACAACATAAAAAATATTGAAAGTTTCGAGATGTGGTGCTACCGTCGAATGCTGAAGATAAGTTGGATTGAAAGAATCACAAATCTTGAAGTAATACGAAGGATAGGAAGAGACCCAGAAATTTTATTAACGATAAAACGAAGAAAACTCGAGTATTTGGGTCACCTGATGAGAGGTCATAAATACGCATTACTTCAAAATATAATGCAAGGAAAAATAGAAGGAAAACGGAATCCAGGCCGTAGAAGAATGTCGTGGATGCGGAATTTGAGAGAGTGGTTTGGCTGCACCACTAATGAACTTTTTAGGTCAGCTGTAAACAAAGTCAGGGTAGCCTTGATGATTTCCAATCTCCGATAGGAGTGGCACAAGAAGAAGAAGATACACCTAAAATAATTTGCTCTGGAAAATGAAAATATCTCTAAAACTAATAAATTCGGACATAGGGAATATTATATAAAAATTAAAGTACGGTAATGTTACTTTTTAATAATGATATAAAATACAGAGTGTTCCATTTAACATTACTGAGAAAATAATATACTTGCGTTTTGACTCACCCTGTATTGGATATAAAGAAAATTAGCAATGTCAATAATTCCTGAAAATTTTGACAATAAGTAAAAAAATATGGCATTATTAAGCCATTGCTGTTGTGCTTATTTTATTTATACAGGGAGTTGAACTTGTTACGATTTTCATACAAAATTTTGTTTTAACTTTGTAAATACCCTATACAATATAACAAACCTCCTATATAATATAACAAACCTTTATATTTTTGTGATGGAGGTAACAGAATTTCGAATATAAAATAAAATATAGGATGTTCCATTTAAAAAAACATAAGTTAGGTCTGCCAAACACCCTGTAACATTCTAACTAATTTTGTAATGTGGCTAGCTCAACTGAGCTAACACTCAAAGGTGGCTAAAAATTTTTTTATTAACTTTTGTTGCTATCTATTACTATAGCGGATCTATTGGGCTTTACCCCACTAATCAATCACCCTGTATACATTATTATTGTATGTTAAATATTTCGATTTGAAATACTAATCGACAGGTCTGAGAATTTTTCAAAAAAATAATTATCACTATTTGAATTATTGAATTTATTCCAAATTACAGACATAACTTTGTTATTTTTTATTATCTTATAAATGGTAGGGAATAAAAATTTGATATTTTGCAGTTATGTATAGCTTTACACACCCTATCAAAATAGGTATCAAAATGGCAGTGTTGCCATTTAAGAAAATCAACGATGACGTCATATCTCTAAATTGACACCCTATATACATTATTATTGTATGAAAAAATTAGATTTGAAATACAAATCGACAGGTCTGAGCATTTTTTTAAAAAAGCAATTATTAGTATTTGAACTATTGAATTTATTCCAAATGAGAGACATAACTGTGTTATTCTTTATTGTTTGTAAATGATAGGGAATAAAAATTTGATATTTTGCAGGTATGTATAACTTTACACACCCTATCAAAATAGCTATCAAAATGACAGTGTTGCCATTTAAGAAAATCAACGATGACGTCATATCTCTAAATCGAGACACCCTATATACATTATTATTGTATGTTAAATATTTCGATTTGAAATACTAATCGACAGATCTGAGCATTTTTCAAAAAAATAATTATTAATATTTGAATTATTGAATTTATTTCAAATTACAGACATAACTTTGTTATTTTTTATTAGGGTCATTCCATTTCAAATCACTCAATTTTGGAGCAAAAAAAATTTTGGACCTCCGATTTGTCTGAAAATTGGTATATAGCTTCTGCGGGACGTACAAATAAAATATTTAAGGTCAAAAAATCTTGTTCTTCTTTTTTTCTCAAAATGTTATTTTATGCGATTTTACAGTGATTTGGTGTTTATTTATACAAATTTGCATTTTCTATCGTAAAGTATCAATGAAAAACATAATATTTTAATAGAAAGGACTCAAAAATGTCATTATATGGCATTATAACAAGTTACTTTGATTCAAAACAAGCTTTTGATCAAATTTTATAGTGTAGAAAACGTTAAAATACCGTTTTTACATTTTTCTCCATTCCCAAAATATATCATAATCGATTTGGCTGAAAATTTGCCCACAAATAGACAAGACATAGGACTTTAAGTGGTGAGAAGGATTTAAATTATATTACAATACCAAAAAAGTTACATGCAATATTATAGTCAAAAATATAGGCGTCTACTGTAAGTAAAATTAACTCGAAAATATCGACCTCACGACAAAAATTGTTAAAAAGAAATTGTAATAAGTGTAAATACGATTTATTTGGAACAATTTAAATTCCTACCATTTTTGTCGAAAAGTTAAAAATGGCGGAGATATTGAGCCAAACAGGTTCTCCTATAAAATCAAGATGGCGGCTAACGTAACGGAGGAATTTATTCGTGATTTTAAATTTAGGCTACTATTGACTCCCTTAAAGATCAGAAAAATAAAATTTTGGGCAGCTCGGCATTCAAGGTCAAATGCTATCCCGACTGGACTAATATATACTTTTGAGTCTGATATTACTGCATGTAACTTTTTTGGTATTGTAATATAATTCAAATCCTTCTAACCACTTAAAGTTCTATCTTTTGGATATCTGTGGGCAAATTTTCAGCCAAATCTATGATGATGTATTTTGGGAATGAAGGAAAATGTAAAAAACGGTATTTTAACGTTTTTTACACTATAAAATTTTATCAAAAACTTGTTTTGATTCAAAATAACTTGTTATAATGCCATATAATGACATTTTTGAGTCCTTTCTATTAAAATATTATGTTTTTCATTGATACTTTACGACAGAAAATGCAAATTTGTTTAAATAAACACCAAATCACTGTAAAATCGCATAAAATCACATTTTGAGAAAAAAAGAAGAAGAAGATTTTTTGACCTTAAATACCTATCTTATTTTTACGTCCCGTAGAAGCTATATACCAATTTTCAGACAAATCGGAGATCCAAAATTTTTTGCCTGAGTGATTTGACATGGAATGTACCATTATCTTATAAATGGTAGGGAATAAAAATTTGATATTTTGCAGTTATGTATAGCTTTACACACCCTATCAAAATAGCTATCAAAATGGCAGTGCTGCTGTTTAAGAAAATTAACGATTACGTCATATCTCTAAATTGGGACACCCTATATACATTATTATTGTATGAAAATATTAGATTTGAAATACTTATCGAGAGGTCTGAGCATTTTTTAAAAAAGCAGTTATTAGTATTTGAACTATTGAATTTATTCCAAATGAGAGACATAACTTTGTTATTTTTTATTGTCTTGTAAATGGTAGGGAATAAAAATTTGATATTTTGCAGTTATGTATAACTTTACACACCCTATCAAAATAGCTATCAAAAAGACAGTGTTGCCATTTAAGAAAAACAACGATGACGTCATATCTCTAAATTGAGACACCCTGTGTACATTATTATTGTATGTAAAATATTTCGATTTGAAATACTAATCGACCGGTCTGAGGATTTTTCAAAAAATCAATTAGTTTGGAACTGTTGAATTTATTCGAAATTATAGACTCACTCTGTATATCCAAAGCGGAATTAAATAACATATTCACTAGAAAAATACAGACAAAGGAAAAGAAGACTAAGCGACAATCTTAAAAACACTCTCAATGACAATATATAGCACTTACTAGAGGTCTTTTTGTGTAATATTTTGTAACAGAACTTAAAAACTTTTATTTATATTTAAATAATTAAGTGTATATACTTACGTGTATCCCGAATTCCATTCCATATTGTCCATTGAAGACCAATGACTGTAACCAATTATTTTTACTCCATCATATACCATAGAATCTCTAAAAGCACTCAAATGACGCTGAAATAATAATTATGTAATTATAAAAATAATAAAGCTAGAGACATCACAAATTTTGCATTTACTTAGCATATAGCTATAATCATTGTTTATATAGTAACAGTTGGTCAACGCAACGAATAAATTTGTTTGATTTTTATTGAGACAGTCACCAGATGCCATACGTCAAAATAACTGTCAAAGTCGTGTTCGTTTTTTGGAGTCGTCCCAAAGAATTATTAATTTTGGCAGTTTTTTGGTACATTCCGGCTTTGTTTCCACGTGCAGAGTTTTATCAATAGTTTCTGTTTTGTGGTACTTTGTGGAAAACTAGTGTTTTGAAGACAGCTTTGTTTTACAGAAAATGTCAGTTAACGGGGGCGGTCCTGGCCCGCTCTCGGTTAATTTAAATACTAATAATCAAATAAATAATAATGATAATCAAATTAATGTTTCTTCAATGGATACAGTATCCCCAAATTTCGAAAAATATAACTTTGATAATAAATTTCAACCGACGGATGCAGGTCCGTATCAGGTATTTTTGGAACATACCGATAAGAATCTTGGTTGTCTTTTTCCTATCAGAATTGGCTTTTTTTACAACAAGTAATTGAATTTAGAAATGATGTTATTGATATTCATTCTGTAGGTTTAAAACGTGTTAAGGTAATTTTTAGAATATACAAAATCGCTAATTTATTAATTATTCACGAAATACTAACAAAAAATAAGTTGATTGCTTATATTCCAAAATTGTTCACGCATAAACGAGGCATAATACGCGGCGTTGATACCTTTTTTACTGAAGAATACTTGAAAAAAGCAATTAATTCCATAGTTCCAGTGGCGGAAGTGAGAAGAATGAAACGAAAAATTATAAACCCTGAAACCAAAAAAGAAGAATTTGTCAATAGAAAATTGGTAGTAATAAATTTTAAAGGTAATAAAATTCCGTCCTTTATTAATATAAATATGGTTAATTTCCCTGTAGAACCATACATCCATCCAGTTGTTCAATGTGTAAAATGTTTACGTTACGGTCACAATATCGTTCAATGTAAAGGCAAATCTCGTTGTTCTCGATGTGCAAATGAGCATTCTTCCGCTGAATGTAATTCCGAGTTGCAAATGTGCGTTCACTGTAAATCTTCTGATCATCCTTCAATTTCAAGAGACTGCCCAATGTACAAAAAACAACACGACATAAAAAAAAGTAATGGCTTTCGAAAATAAAAGTTTTAAGGATGCCGAATTATCGATTAACAATCCAGCTTATGCCAAAATTAATACCAACAATAGGTTTGGTATGATAAACAAAACAATTTATTATGCTCCTTTAAATAAACCAAAATAAATTCAACCGCATTAGAATCAAAAACAATTAAAAGGCGAAGAACTGAGACTTCTTCTCAGACTCCAAGCACTAGTAATTCAGATTTAGAAAATTCCCATCAAAAAGACAAATTTCTCTTCCCCCATATACATACACCCGCTCCACAACAGAATAATTTCATGTTTTGTCGAGATAAACTTATCTCACAGATATATTCATTAATTACAAATATAATTAATAATCAAGGAAAATTTGAATTAAATAAGATCAGGGACAATATCATTACAATATTCGATAATAATGAAGATAATTTAGAATCCATTCTCACAGATAGTGAAAATGGCTACTAAAAATATTACAGAAAAACTAACCATATTACAATGGAATTGTAGATCCATTTATAGTAACAAAGGCAGTCTTGTGCATCATATTAACAACTACCATACAGATATAATAGTTCCATCAGAAATATGGCTCACATCCGGTCATCATTTTAGACTTAAAGGATATAACTTTATCAATAAATGTCGTGAAGATGGTTACGGTGGCGTAGGTATTTTCATCAGACAAGGAATAGATTACCAAGAATCCGAAATTAATAATAATTTCGATGACAGTATAGATGCATGCGCAGTTTTTTTGAACAAAATTAATATCTCATTAGTATCAATCTATAGATCATCAGATGTTCGAATAGAAATAAATGACTGGATCAACCTATTCCTTCAGTTTAATATTGCAAATACAATTTTTCTAGGAGATTTTACTGCTCACCACGGTATGTGGGGGCCAATTGCAAACGACAGAAATGGTTGAATATTAGTGGAGGCTACGGATTATTGTGAAATAATTACATTAAATGACGGAACACCAACAAGAATATCCCCAACTAGTAATCATTCAGCCGTTGACTTAACTCTAACATCTCCCCTCTTAGCCGACCGTATAGCTTGGTCAGTAGATTCAGATTCACTAGGTTCAGATCACTACCCAATCAATATAGAAATTCAAATCAATCCCTCCTCCTTTGTCATCAACCCATCAACAAAATGGAATGACTCTCGTGCTGACTGGTCTGTTTTTGGAAATAATTTTGAATTAGAAATTAGTGAGCTCAATAATTTAGATAGGAATTCAAATTCAGTAGACAAAATCGAATTTTTCCTCAACGCAATCACGGTCGCAGCATCAAAATCTATGCCTATTAAGAAATCTTTCACACCTTCTGTACCAAGACCTTATTGGTGGTTTGAGGAATGTTCTGCGATTGTTAAAAAACGAAAAGAAGCTCTCAGCGAGTTTAAAAAACAAGGTAATTTTATCAATTATCTACAATATCAAAACATTTATGCTAATGTCAAACGTACGTTCAAACTTAAACAAAAAAACAGTTAAAGAATGTTTTTGAATAAATTAAATAAAAACATTCCTCTGACTGAGATATGGAACACTGTAAGATCTATTTGCAATAAACACCATCAAAAAAGGGAACCACAATTAGACGAAAGCCTTATTCAAACAATTCTTGATACATTGGCTTCTTCATCTGCTGCAGGTCTAATTTTTAACGACAACATTAATCAATTTCACTTCCATCAAGACTCAGACACCCTTTCAAAAAAATTTAGCTTTTCGGAATTAGAATTAGTTTTAAAAAAATCAAAAAATACTGCACCTGGACTTGACGGGTTCACTTATACCATTGATTATAAATATTCCACTTATACCATTGTAGTTATTAATCAATGCTTATACGATAATAAATCAATTTAAATAAATTGCCTGAAAGTGGTAAACTTCTTCTATTAGAAATGTTTAATGATTGGTGGTTGAAACAAAAGTATTCAGATAGTCTTAAAAATATAATTTTGTGTCTTTTAGCGAAACCTAAGAAACCACCTGACTTACCTTCGTCCTACCGACCTATTTCATTGTTATCGTGTATTACAAAAACTTTCGAAAGGCTTATAAAATTTAGAAACATTTTGTCGAAAATAGATCAATTTTACCAAAAAATCAGTATGGATTTCGTAGAGGTATAGGTACAATTGATGCAATCTCCCATTTAGTTACAGATGCTCAATTGTGTCTATCAAACAATAATTACATGTTGTTATTTTTTGTGGACCTTAAAGGGGCTTATGATGTGGTAGATTTGGAAATATTATATTCAAAAATGGTAACGTTTGGTATCAATAAAAGAGTATCTATAAATATTTTAAATTTGTTTGCTAATAGAAAAATATTTTTGCGAGATAGTCATAACGTTTTACATGGTCCAAGAGTACTTTACAACGGGCTTCCGCAAGGCTCTATTTTAAGTCCCCTTTTGTTTAACTTATACACTGCAGACTTGCATGATTTGATGAGCGATGACATACAAATTATTCAATACGCGGACGATTTATGCATTTATGTCATCCATAATACCTACGATCGCTGCATGATAGACTTAAGACGTACTTTTGACAGGTTACAAAACTGGTTTGACGATATGGGTTTTAGTGTTTCACCAGAAAAGACAGCTGTGATGTGTTTCACAAAGCACAGATATCAGTTAGTCGATAATTTCTCTATAGGTAAATACACTATTCCTATCGTAAAAGAATATAAATATTTAGGTATAATTATAGATAGTAAAGTTCTATGGACCAGTCACATTAAGTATGTCAAACAAAAATGTGAAAAGGGAACTAATCTTCTGCGATTCCTCTCCAAACAGAGCCGGGGCGCAGATCAACAAATTTCCTTAATGTTATACAAGTCTTAGATTTGCTCGATTTTGGATTATGGGTGTACTCTCTATGGTTCTACCTCCAATACGAACCAACTTACTCTTGATCGAATACAATATAGAGCTCTGAAAATATGTTTGGGAGCCATGGCATCTTCACCAAATCATGCCATTCTGGCAGAGTCTCAAGAACTTCCTCTTAGTTTTCGAAGACAGTTTTTAGCAAATAAAAGTCTATTAAAATATAGATGTTACAACAGTGATTTGATCGCAAAAATTAACTTTCTTGTAATTGAGAATTTGACAAATCATTATTGGAAAAAGGAAAACTCTCCTCCTTTGGCAGATGCATTTATTGATACAAACTTATTTCAAAATGATATTGTTAAACTTAATAAAATACCATTGTATGCACACAGTTTCGATTCTATAATTGACAAACCTATCATCATATTCCCTCGGTATTCAGATTGTAATATCTTAAACCAAGCCATGATAAAATCCATTGTGAATGGTCTCGGGTCGAACTTAACTAAAATATATACAGATGGGTCAAAAACGGAGTTAAATACAGGTTCGGCATTTTTTGTTTCAAACATAAATTATATTGAAAAGTACAGAATCTCAAATTATTGTTCCATTTTTACCGCCGAGTCCTTTGCTATTGAAAAGGCACTAAAATGTAATGCAATGCATTACATGCACATGCACATGTAAATGTAATGCAACTCAAACATGCACGAATGTGGCAATAATTTCAGACTCAAAATCAGCATTACAAGCTATTAGCGGTCACCCAATAAACCAATTCCGAAATGCCTTAATTTTGAACATTAAAAAATTAATTATGGATCTTAAACAAAATAATGTAACTGTTTCGTTTATTTTGACGAAAGGACATTGCGGAGTCGAAGGTAATGAAATTGCGGATATCGCCGCAAAAAGTAGTCACAGTTGCCACCATATTGACAAAATATTTAATTTAAAAGATTTGAATAATGCTCTCAAACCTAATATCAGAAGGAAATGGGAAACAGATTACAAAAGAATTGCAAATAAATCTACAAACTATTATTTCAGAATTCACCCTACACTTCCAAAAAACATTCCTCATTTCACCTTTAATTATAATAGAGCACACATGTCAGTATTGACTCGTTTAAAATTGAACCATGCTCGCTTTCCATCTAACTTATATAAAATTGGAATACTTAACTCTCCTATCTGTAGTTGTGACAATATATCCATTGGTGATCTAAATCATATATTTCTAGAATGTTCTCTGAACTCTCAATCTTCTTCAATTCTGTATCAAGAACTAATTCATCACAAGTGTCCATTGCCACTAAATATTACAGCTCTCCTTTCTTCCTCAGATAAAGCGGTACTAGATTCCATCATTAATTTCATCAGAAATTCAAAAATAGCGGTATAGTTTAGAAATAGACAATATGAAATCATTTAATGTAATTAAGAATTTACATGTTTTGTACACACACACACACACACACGCACACCAGATGTCAGGGTCGCAACGTCACGCGTAACTACGATAAATCCAAAATACATAGATACCAAATTGGATACGAACCTATTCATAACCCAACTCGCATACATATTAAGAAAGATAAATTTATGGAAGAATATATTTAGAAATTGAATTAATGATGCCATGCTATTATATATGTATAATGTATAGTAGCGTGACATCAATAATTAAATTTCTAAATATATTCTTCCATATATTTATTTTTCTTATGCGAGTTGGTGTGTTATGAATAGGATCGTATCCAACTTGGTGTCTACGCATTTTGGATTTATCGTAGTTACGCGTGACGTTGTGACCATGACAGAAAGGTGGTGACATCTAGTGACTGTCTCAAATAGAATCAAATAAATGTATTCGTTACGTTGATCAACTACTATTACTATTTATACAATGCTATAATAATATTATGTTACTCTTGAAATTTTGACGGGACCTATAACAGGTATGCACTTTCTGTGGTCTTCCGGGTTTAAATCCGCTTTGAATAATTTTGATTTTGAGAAAAGCCATTACTTTGACAACGTTTTGGCAAGGTCGCACTTGCCTTTATCATGTCATATAGTAGCGCTTCTTGCAGGTGCTTGAAGTAAATTGGCTCTCCCGGTCGAAGCGGTTACGCGCTTCTCTAGACCGGTCCTAGCAGCGGTTGGCAGCGCTTCTTGTGATTGACCCTGTACGTGTATTTAGGCCGCACCTTCATTGGATCCGTTTTTATCCGATCCGATCAGATCAGATCAGATCCGACGTCGGCCGACGTCGGATTAAAAAATAAACCCATTGTATTAAATGGCGGTGCCTACATTGGATCCTTTTTTCTCCGATCCGATCAGATCACATCAGATCCGACGTCGGATTAAAAAATAAACCCATAGTATTAAATGGCGGTTCCTACATTGGATCCGTTTTTCTCCTATCCGATTAAATCAGATCAGATCCGATATAGGCCGACGTCGAGAGTAGCTTCTCCCATTTTCATCGAGAAGTGTTTGGTTTCATTCCGGTTTTTGCATATTTATAAGTAATTAAATTTTTCGTTGTAACTATTTCATGAAATAAATCAACAATAAATAGCTTCCAAATCTTAATATTTAATTTTGTAATATGTGTCTCTACAAGATAGATATTTTATAATGTTGTCTTGAATATACGGTTTACAAAATCTCTTTATTTATAGGTATAAAATTTAATACCTCTAGCACAGAATAGGAATAGCTGTTTGTATAACAAGGGAGGAAAGTGCTGCTTTCCCTCTCGAGAATGAAGTTTACTGCCCGACGCGTAGCGGAGGGCAGTAATCATTCAAGGGAGGAAAAGGCACTTTACTCCCATGTTATACAGTTATACATATGGTTTTTCCACCTTCCTCAAATAACAAGTCATTTATTCATTTTTACTTAATTTATTTATGTAACTAACCAACAAAATTTATTAGAACTAAAACTAACAAGTAGGTACAATATAACTGTCAACTGTCAAATATAAGTCAAATTATTAATGTAAACATTGTTAAATGAAAATAACCATTTACTGTTTTTTACCATCCTGCAAAATACAGGGTGTTTTATAAATAAACGTTAAAATGTATAGATACTTACGTAATACAAAATATATTGTACAGGGCGTCAATAACCCACATAACAATGATGTTCGCATCATGTTCTAAGCATATCCTACCAACATTCGTCGAAGTATATCCTTTTTAGTATATGCGTAGTACAAGCATAGCATGTACCATAAAAAACATTCTAAATTTCATGTTCTTTGCATGTGCCTCAAAGAATATTCTTGCACCGAATATACTGAGCACATTCGGGTACGTAGTATCTCGGAATGTTCGTAAAAGTTTATTCTTAGAATATACCTTAATCGAATATTCTTAGTATATGCGTAAGTATATGCAAAAGTATATACTTAACACATACCTACTTGTATATACTTTTAAAATATCTAAAAAATAATATACTGTATTTACGTACGTACCTATAGGAAGAAGAATAATGTGAGCCTATAGATTATCAACTTCGCGTTAAGAATAATTAATAAAATTTATGTATTTTAGTAGGTACTACTGAACTATCTAATTCATTTTTTTTAAACCGTTTTAATTGTATGGTAAAAAGTTTAAAACTTAATTCTATTGTGAAGAAAAATGAGAAATTCTCGTTTCGTTTTCAGTTGAAATGAAAATACCATTTTGATTTGAGTTTATACCATAAGTAAAATAATTTTCGGGAATCCGGAAACGGCCATTCATTGTCATTCTGACCCTTGCATTGCATTTTATACCTGCACAAGGGAAGGGGGTAGGTAACAAAAGAGCAAAATATGAAAATAGTTTCCAGTCAGTACAGTTATGCATTTATGTCTACGCTGTTAGGTAGGACCAAGTATTTCTAGCTACAAGGACTAAAACATTTTTAAGAACATAAAAAGCAGTTTGAAAATAATAAATTCATATTGGTACTTCAATATTTCCTAAATACCTAGTAAGTAAAAGGATGTATAATGTATATAGATACCTATAAATTTTAGTAATTTACATACATATTATAATATATTTGGCTATTATATAATTATATAAGCAGCATTTTTATTTTGATGTGCACATAGTAACTAAATATATTACTTATATTTTATATATAGGCTACTTACCCATATAATATTTATTATACATAGGTACCTATATAACTAAGTAAAGTTTATATATTTTATACTTACTTTTTACGTAATATTGTAGAATGTAATAACTACATTCTCATATGCAATTAGAATATGTAAATATAATATATTAGTAGAACCAAAGAATACCCTGTGGGTGTGTTAGTATTCTTTGGTAGAACCTATAGGATGAGATTGGGTGATGTTGAAAACATACTTCTGAGAAATACAGCACATCCTTGGAATATTCTTCCCATATACTAAAATATGTGCGATAGTACATTCTAAGTATATAAATAGAAGGTTTATAGCACCTCCTTAGAATCTTCTAAAAAGTATGTTCTTGGTATATACTGAAAAGAAGTGCGGTAGTACATTCTAAGTATATACATAGAACGTTTAAGTACTGTAATGTAGTATATACTCAGTATATGCTCTGCACATTCGCAATGGTAATTACGCATATTCTAAGTATATACTTTTTCTGAAAAGTATGTTCTATGAATCTACTAAGAACATGAAATTGTTATGTGGGAAGTTATATTTCATGAATGAAATACCATGACGTCACTTTTACTTTTCCTCCCTAGGGAGAAAAAGTACAACCTTGCTCCCTACAATCAGGTCCGGAAAAGTATACTTTCGGTAGAGGTAGGTGGAAAACAATTATTTCCACCTACCTCTACCGAAAGTATACTTTTCCGGACCAGATTGTAGGGAGCAAAGTTGTACTTTTCCTCCCTAGGGAGGAAAATATTTTTCCTCCCTAGGGAGGAAAAGTAAAAGTGACGTCATGGTATTTCATTCATGAAATATAACTTATTGACGCCCTGTACAATATCTATTTTCTATTGCGTACGTTCCTATACATTTTAACGTTTATTTATAAAACACTCTGTATTTTACGGAATGGTAAAAAACAGTAAATTTCTATTTTGATTTAACAATGTTTACATTATTAATTTGACTTATATTTGACAGTTGACAGTTATATTGTACGTACTTGTTAGTTTTAGTTCTAATAAATTTTGCTGGTTAGTTACATAAATAAATTAAGTAAAAATGAAAAAATGACTTGTTATTTGAGGAAGGTGGAAAAACCATATGTATAACATGGGAGTAAAGTGCCTTTTCCTCCCTTGAATGATTACTGCCCTCCGCTACGCGTCGGGCAGTAAACTTCATTCTCGGGAGGAAAAGTAGCACTTTCCTCCCTTGTTATACAAATAGCTATTGTTTACTATTCTGTCCCTCTAGGTAAATAGTTTTATTGGGATGATCAATTTCACTTTGGCTATAAAATTCTAACGGGTACTACGTGTCCTTGAAATTGCCAAAATAATCTTGGATAAAACCTTACAAAGAGAACCGAAGTTTATTACTGCTCAATTTGTGATAAAACCGGAAGTATAATTATTATGCTACCTATTATGTGTTACTATATCTTTTTATATGAGAATATTTTTTAATACGTGGCAACACAAGGCTAGTTTGTAATAAATCAATGCATTTTATCTTTTCTCATGAATTATTTACATTTTTGTGACGAAAAAATAGGATCTTAAATTTATCAGGATAGTTACGTAGATTTTTGTTTATATTAAATTCTCCTGAAGATCTGTCTTTATTAAATGTATGCATCCATCTACGTTTTTTCTTCGTCTTTTAAAAACGTTGTTTTCCAACAACAGCCAACACATTAACACATCTTCATTGGAACTCATTGTCGGTGGTCGGTGGTCGGAAGTTAACGGAACCAATGTAATCACCCTCGCCGCAGAATTGGTCTATATCGGATCTGATCTGATTGGAGAAAAACGGATCCAATGTAGGTGCGGCCTTATTTATTTTATCTACTCCTTCAACACCACGTTCCGTGTTATTGGAAGCACTTCAGTATCACCTCATTGGTTTAGATTGATGATTTTTTTTCTGATGTCAACTTTTCTTTTAATTTCAATGTTAGCTGGCATTGTTGTTTGGATCCGGTTTAATGCATGTAGGTACTGTATTTCCAAGGGATGACGTTTTTTTCTCTCCTTTCGATGGCAATTCGATGTTCTTCTGGTCTTACATGGATTCTTCGCTTGGTCTCTCCGAAGTACAACTTGCACAGTCCTCACATGAAATTCCACATACTCCTTTATCTTCTAATGATATTTTTGTTTTTGCGGATGGTAAAATATTTGAGATATTTCTGTCGGTATTAAAATATCGTTTTCATTTTGTGTTTTTTTAGCAGTTCTCCTATTTTTTCGGTTGTAAGCTTTATATTAGGTCTGGATCCCGCGTATGAAAAAAATGTTGATTAATAGCAAGCTGAAAATTTGTTAATAGCTTAAGGGTGTCTAGTCGGATAAACTTTGATATATAAGAACACTGGAACAGGGGCAGTTTTAATTGTGGAACAGGTTAAAAATTTGGAACGGTCAGACCACGAAAACGGCACAATTATTTTGTCCGACAGAATAGACTTAAACTCTCCGAACAGAGATTGAACTCTCATGCAAAAATCAGACTGCTATTTATCACCTGTCATAATTCCTGCAATTTGACATATTCTACATGTTCCACTCATTAAAACGCCCATTTGATGATAAATAGCAGTCTGATTTTTGCATGAGCGTTTAATCTCTGTTCGGAGAGTTTAAGTCTATTCTGTCGGACAAAATAATTGTGCCGTTTTCGTGGTCTGACCGTTCCAAATTTTTAACCTGTTCCACAATTAAAACTGCCCCTGTTCCAGTGTTCCCATATATCAAAGTTTATCCGACTAGACACCCTTAAGCTATTAACAAATTTTCAGCTTGCTATTAATCAACTTTTTATACGCGGGATCCAGACCTATATGGTAGGATGATTTTTGCAATCTGTTTTTGTCTTGTGTTAGGTCCTTAATTCTTCTTTGAACATTCTACACCTTTCTATTGGGTATGTTGAGAAGTATTTTTTTCTTAGCACTCTTTTCAGGTTATTTTCATTTCTTCATTTTTATTTTTTCAGCAGAATAAAACAGGAGGGCTCATTGTGCACTATGTTCTTGAATTTAATCGTTGATGAAATTATCAAAAGCGTCAACAAATACTAATTGCCCAAGATGAAGATAGTCTGCAAAGATTAGTCCACAGTTTTAACATAATAGCATAAGAATTCAATATGACAATTTCATCTCAGAAAACTAAAACAATAGTAACCAGTAAAGAACCAATCAGATGTAAAATAGAAATTGCATTGCAAATAGAAAAATATCAATTAGCATTGAACAAATAATGGAAATAAAATACTTTGGAGTTACACTGTCCAGCTACGGAGACCTGGACAAAGAAGTGAAAACTCAAGTACAAAAAGCAAATATACTGACACTATGTTTTAATAACACCGTAATATAATTATCATCTTACGAAAAATAACAAACCAAACTCTAAGAGACAGAGTAAGAAGTGAGGAAATACGAGCGAGATGTGGTATAGAAGAAATAAACATGTGGACCAAAAGAAAAAAAAATAGAATGGAATCAACATAGAAAGAATGACAGAAAATATAATAGTACGAGTACGACTAGCAAGAGACAAATCACCAAATGGAAGAAGATCATTGGGACAACCGAGGAAAAGATGGTCAGAATATGTTAATTGAGGCTAAAACCGAAGTAAATCAGGTATTGAGTCTATTTGTAAAGTAGGAAGAAGAAGAAGAAGTAATATAATTAACACCGATATAAAATCAAGAGATTATAAAGCCAGTGTAAGACTAATAATGACATTTGTATCAGAAACAAGGCCCGATACAGCCACAATACAAAGACTACTATAATCGGCAGAAATGGGAGTAGGACCTACTGAGAAGAATTACAGGAAATGCTTACACTGAGATATCGAAAGAGGAATGAAGACATTTAAAGACAGTGTAACGTACAGTTTATAAACAAATGGACACTAAATAGACAAAATAATGAAATAACCACATAAGCAGAGTGGGTGAGACACAATGGGAGGGATGGTCAAAATCATCATCATCAACCCGTACGCGTCCACTGCTGGACATAGGTCTCCCTCAGCTCTTTCCATCTTTCTCTGTTTTGTGCGGCTTGCATCCAGTTGCCGACAATACGTTTCAGATCGTCAGCCCATCTGGTTGGTGGTCGTCCTCTGCTCCGTAGTGCTTCTTCTCGTGGCCTCCACTCGACAATACGGTTTGTCCATCGGTTGTCTGACAATCTGGCGACGTGTCCTGCCCAATTCCACTTGAGCGGCGCGATTCTTTCGACGGCGTCCGCTGTTTTTGTTCTTTGGCGTATTTCTTCGTTTGGGATTCGGTCCCTCAGGGAGACACCCAACATCTGGCGCTCCATAGCCCTTTGAGTTATGCGAATCTTGTTCACTACCTTTTTTGTGAGTGTTAATGTTTCCGCTCCATAAGTGAGTACAGGCAATACACACTGGTCAAAGATTTTCCTTTTCAGGCATAAGTCCGATTTAAATACATAGCTCAGTTTACCGAACGCTGCCCAGGCTAATCCTATGCGACGTGGGAGCTCGCACGTCTGGTTATCTCTTCCCAATCGAATTTCATGTCCCAAGTACTTATAAGATGCAGTCTGCTCAATATTCATTCCATCAAGAACAATATTACGATTTAGCACCAGATTAGTCATTATTTGCGTCTTGTTGATGTTAATCTTTAGTCCGACCTCTAAGGAAGCGTGGTATAACTTGTTCAACATTATTATTGCATCATTCATACGATCGGCTATAAGGACGATGTCATCTGCGAATCTCAAATGACTGAGCTTCTCTCCATTTATGTTGATACCATATTCGTTCAGATCTGCCTTCTTAAAACTGTGTTCTAAAAGGGTTGTGAACAGCTTTGGTGAGATGGTGTCTCCTTGTCGTACTCCTCGCTGTATACAGAATTTATTTGTTTGTTGATCAGATAGTCTTACGCTAGCCGTTGCGTTGTGGTAGATATATTTTATCATGTTAGTATAGCGATATGGTCAAAATAGCAAGAGATAAATCACCAATCGGTAGAAGAAATATCGGCTGTCCGCGCAAAAGATAACCTTCCATAGAGGTATCAATTTATCAATGAACAAGCAGAATTACTTATAAACAGGAAAAAGAAGAACTTCAAAAGTATGAGTTTTTATGTTATATATTGGCTATATAAAATGTCAGAACTTTTGTTTGAATTTGATGTAGAAAAAGCAAAGATTTTTGAAGTTATACTTCTTTAGGCGCGATGGGGGTAAATTTTAATATGAAAATCCTTAGTGCTGGACGCAGGCGCGTTATACCTTTGCTCTGATTGTGTGTTCAAATGACATGTCAAAAATTATCCAATATGGCGGATGTAGCGCAGCTGTGGTGGTTTGTTGTGGTTATGGCTGTTTGTGTTTTAAAATTTGTGGGAAGAGAAACAACAGACAAAAGTTAGTTAATAGTTATACTGCCTTTTTAAATAGTTTTCGTGTACATTTTTGAAATGACGCCCGTTACATGACAGGTGTGGAGTGTGGAAGCCCATTAAACAGATAAATGGAATTTTATTCTGTGACTGTGGTTTTCAATCACAAAATTACTGATAAAAAACAATTATCTCGAAGACGTAGAGATCTGTGGATAACATCAATTAAGCGGGACGTTCTCATACAAAACTAAGGAATCAGAGAATCCAGTTATATATTATTGCTGGTAAGTGTTCTAAAAATAGCTTATCAAATTTTGTTATGATATTAAAACATAACCCTTATACATTCACATAACAATATTTTATATAAATCTACAGTCGGAAAAATGAAAGAATACCCATGAACGATCACATCAATCGCTTTTCTAGAACAGCTTTACTAGAGCACAAAGCAACAAGATCTTTATATTTTGAGGTAGTTATGAGAAGTATTAAATTGTGAATTCTGTTGTGCAACTTAAGGAATTTGAAGTTCCTATAAATCTGGTATATTTTTATTCCCGAATTTGGTAATTTTGCTCAACTTTAGTTTGTGTTCTAGGTCGATAAATGATAATTGTTTAGAAACAAGATTGTACTGAAAAATGAGAACATGTCGTTGTTCTTTACCTATTTTAATATAGGTATTGTACTTTCGATCAGAAACCTTGTCATTATTGTATATAATTCTAAATCCCAATAATTTTGTTTAACATTTATTTAAAGTCCAAGATGTCGTTTTGATTTAGTTCTGTTTAAATCATATGGCTTTTCTGTGCGTTTTCGTCTACAGCATTTGCTCTGTTTTTGTGGAAACCATAGCGTAGTTAACCATATATCTGTTATGTTGAAAGTATCCAAAAATGTTTCTTACGAACTTGGTGTTGGTATTCTGCTGACTGCAAATTATATTCATATGTCCAGTTTCTCCTGGACTCTTTTAACTTTTCTCTATTTTTTTGAGAACATATCCGCATAAGTATGCTCTACATAAATCTCTCTGTTTATAATGATCAGCTATTGCCCAAAAATCATTAAATAAATTGACTCATTCATTTTTAGATAATTTTAATTTACATTTAATGTTACATTTATCGTTACATCGAGGTCCCAATTCTCTCATTTTCGTTAATTTTCCAGTTTTTCTAGTGTATTCTTGATCAGACTTCCTCAGTTTCCTCAAAATATTCATTTTGGGAACACTTGGATCTCTTTGTCTCTTCTTTTTAAGATATTTCTTCTTTGTGAATTTTTTCTTAGCTGACGTGTCAAATAATAAACTAATACCTTTGGTGCATGAAGGGATTTCCTCTGTTGATCCTTCTTGAGCATGTAATCCACTGTGCACATCAGGTACCTTATTTTTATCAGTGGAAGTTAGTTCACTGGTAAGTTATATAAATGTTACAATGTTTTTATAAAAATATTCATAAATAATAGAAATTTACAGTAACATTGGTTACAATGTTTTTTCCACCGAGTGATTCAAAATTTGCAATTACAATTAGTCCATGTGGTGAGACCGCTCCCGTCTGAAAAACATTTCTAATTCGGTTTCTCTGCTGATTCATATTCAAAATATGCCCTTTAAACAAATCTGAAGGGTGCCGGACGGAATTTTTGGGCAGAAATTGTTTAAACAATTTTTTTAAACAATTACATAAGATAACCTTTTATTGCTCCAAAAAATATATTTTTAGGTTTTTTGGGTCATTCTAAACAAGAAAGGTATCTTGTGATTTTTTCTCAAAAATTGACATTTTTCGAGTTATAGGCGATTTAAAATCTAAAAAATGCGAAAATACCCATTTTCGAGGCTTAAAAACTCATATTTAAATTAGTATTTCTAAGAGCACCAATAACTTGGATTAAAGTTTAAACATTCATTTTCTCAAGATTCCGAAGAGTGATCGGGTCTAACTTCAATTTAGACCGTAGTTTTTTAATTGTTAATTATGTTTTTTTTGCCGGTGCGGCGCGCACTATTTTCAAAAATCTCCTATTTTTCTCCAAAAAATATTTTTTCTAGATTCTTTGGGACATTCTAAATAAAATAAGTTTCTTGACATTTTTCTCAAAAGTTAATCGTTTTAAAGTTATAAGCGATTTAAAATCCGAAAAATGACAAAAAAACAAATTTTCGAATTTTAAATCGCTTATAACTTTAAAACTAGTAACTTTTGAGAAAAATGTTAAAAAACTTATTTTATTTAGAATGTCCCACAGAATCTAGAAAAAATATTTTTCGAAGGAAAATAGGAGATTTTTGAAATAGAGCGCGCCGCACCGGCCAAAAAATAGAATGGACATACATAATTAACAATTAAAAAACTACGGTCTAAATTTAAGTTAGACCCGATCACTCTTCGGAATCTTGAAAAGGAATGTTTAAACTTTAATCCAAGTTATTGGCACCCTTAAAAATATTAATCTAAGTATGAGTTTTTAATGTACATAAAGTTAGCGAATCACTTCTCGCAAATATTATGGCAAACACAATGGGAATTTGCCGCTTTTTTGCCGCTAATTAGTTGTGGAAAAATGAATTTTGCCGCTCTTTTATTTTTTTTTAATATTCAATGTTTCGCTAACTTCATATGAAGTTAGCGAATCACAATAGCAAAAAATGTTTCAAATTCAAATCGACTTGGTGCTGAATTTGCCGCTTTTTTGCCACTCATTAGTTGTGGAAAAATTAATTTTGCCGCTTTCTTATTTTTTTTATTATCCGATGTTTCGCTAACTTCATAAATATGAAGTTAGCGAATCACAACAGCAAAAAATGTTTCAAATTCAAATCGAGTTGGTGCTGAATTTGCCGCTATTTTGCCGCTCATTAGTTATGGAAAAATTAAGTTTGCCGCTTTTTTATTTTTCTTAATATTCGATGTTTCGCTAACTCATACGAAGTTAGCGAATCACAACAGTGAATACTGTTTCAAGTGTAAATTGAGTTGGTCCTGAATTTGCCTCATTTTTGCCGTTAATTAGTTATGGAAAAATTAATTGTGTCGCTTTATTATCTTTTTTAATATCGCGTGTTTCGCTAACTTCATAAAGGGTGGGGAATTAGTGCGAATAAGTCCAATTACTCGTTTATCGTAAGAGATATAAAAAATGTTATTTAGGTAAAAGTTGCTGCCCAGAGAGGACCATGATTTAAAAATATTTTCAGATATGCACGGCTATCCGTATTGACAGGGTGACACAAACTTATGCTTTTTTAAATGGCACACCCTGTATATTTTTACATTTTGGGATTCTCCTTTATGTCTTCTTTCCTAAAATATAGGTTTTCATAATAATATACGAAGTACTTTAAAAGATAATTACGTTTTTTTTGTTAATTTCGTAGCAATATTCACACCCGGTAGAATGGTAGTAACTTGACATAAAAATTTCTATTTATGTTCAAACGATTTTTAATATAGTCTACTATTGTTAAAATTATGAATATAGAGAAACGTTCAGTTTTAGTATACAGGGTTGGTCAAAACTCGGAATAAGTATTTTTTGAGTTTTCTTAAATATATTTTAGTATAGTATATTAGTATTGTAGTGAAATGATATTTTGTGGAACTTTTTATTTGTTAAGTATTCCCTATACCTAAGTGCTTTAATTTGTGAGTTATTCGTGATTCTTTAAGCCACACATTATTTATTGCAACAAAAAATAAATACGTGAAATTTTATTAGATGACCTTGAAAATATTCAATTAAAATAATTTTTCGAAAAAACAAACATAATAATCTAGACTGGTCGTTACTTTATTAATTTTTGAACTAATTAATTTATTAATTGAAAAATACATCAAAATACCTACGTACAAGATTGTTAGCGCGTGAAATATAAACTAAAACATAATATAACATTCGCTAAGTTCATATTATGAACTTCGAATCACAACAGCGAATAATGTTTCAAATTCACATCGAGTTGGTGCTGAATTTTCCGCTTTTTTGCCGCTCGTTAGTTATGAAGAAATTAAATTTGCCGCTTTGTTTTTTTTTAATATCCGATGTTTCGCTAACTTCATATGAAGTTAGCGAATCACAACAGCAAAAAATGTCTCAAATTCAAATCGAGTTGGTGCTGAATTTGCCGATTTTTGCCGCTCATTAATTGTGAAAAAATTAATTTTGCCGCTTTTTTTATTTTTCTTAATATTCGATGTTTCGCTAACTTCATATGAAGTTAGCGAATCACAACAGCGAATAATGTTTCAATTTTAAGTTGAGTTGGTCCTGAATTTGACGCTTTTTTGCCGTTAATTAATCGCCTATAACTCGAAAACTGTAAATTTTTGAGAAAAATCACAAGATACCTTTCTTGATTAGAATGACCCAAAAAACCTAAAAATATATTTTTTGGAGCAATAAAAGGTGATCTTATGTAATTATTTAAAAAAATTGTTTAAACAATTTCTGCCCAAAAATTCCGTCCGCCACCCTTCAGATTTGTTTAAAGGGGACATTTTTGAATATGAATCCGCCAAGAAACCAAATTAGAAATGTTTTTCAGACGAAACCGGTCTCACCACATAGACTAAATGAGGTTATTTTATTAAAAAACTTTATATTTAAGTACATAAGATAGGATAAAAGTTTTTAGAAAAGTTTAACTGAAAGTTATCCTTCATAGATATGATTTAAGCAATAATAGTTGAAATTCATTATAAGTGCAGTTAAAATGTTATTAATATCAGGTGTAGCTGTAATCTAAAATTTAAATTGGATTAATTTTTAACTTAAGGTTACGTTTAAACTTTTGACTTGCCTACAGATTTAAAAATATTTTTGTCATAATATACAGTATGTCCCTGTAAGTTGGAACCATAATATGGAAAACATTTTCATTATTCATTTTACGAAAAATAGTTGTTCTACATAAAAGATTCTGCAATATCTAGAATCTAAGATTCAACCATCAGATAGCAAATTTTATGGATATTATACAGAGTATGTCAAAAAATATGAATTTCGCTCAAGAGAAAAGTAGCTTTATTTTTCACAATACTGAAAATTGTTATTAGGAAAAGTTAATTGGAATTGAGTATGAAAAGTAGATTAAAACATATTCTCAGTCCTATAGGATATACGTGTAAAATTTCATAAAAATCGGCCAAGCCGTTTCGGAGTAGTATGGTAACTAACACTGTTACAGGTTAGTTTTATGTATATAGAAGTAACTGTGAATTAAATAATAAAAGTGCCTAACTTTGACCGTAATTAACCTAGGCAAAAAGTTTATTTTTGAAAATATGTGTGAAAATACCAGCTTCTGAAATCCCAAAGCAGATTTAATCTACAGTCAATATTAACAAAGCTATTCAAATTGTTTATAAACCAAAAATGGCTTTACTTTAGTAAAATGTTTTCGGAGTAATATGAATAACGTTTTAATGATTTTTTTTCAATACTTTGAAAATGCAACTATTCTTCTTTCATGTGGTTTTCAGGGAATTGCTATAACATTATTATTTTCTGAACAATAACATTGCGAAAAACACTGTGCGATAAACAAATTGAATAAAATTTAAACTTATTGACGAATCGTCTTAAAATTTTTTTGCATTATATTATGAACTATTTGACTCAACTTTTCATGCAATATGAAAGTCTTAAGATCATTTTCGCAAAAGTTATAGCAATTTTTTTATTTTCGAAATTTTAGTCTTATTTGGCAGTTTTCGAAGCAAAAAATTATTGGACCAAAATTCAAAAACTGCCATTTTAGATCTTGGATCATCTACTAAAAGAAAAATATTATAAATAATATATTTAATTACCCTATTTATACCTGTAGCGATTTAAACGAAAAAACTTCCATTTTTGACCCTTACTTGTTAATAACTAAAATTCTCGTCCGAACTGTGACAGGCATTTTGTATTTATAATACAGGGTGTCCCGAAAAGATTGGTCATAAATTATACCACAGATTCTGGGGTCAAAAATAGGTTGATTGAACCTCACTTACCTATATACAATAGTGCACACAAAAAAAGTTACCGGCCTTTGAAGTTACAAAATGAAAATCGATTTTTTTTCATATATCGAAAACTCTCAGTGATTTTTTATTGAAAATGGACATGTGGCATTTTTATGGCAGCAAAATCTTAAAAAAAATTTAAGTAAAATTTGTGCACCCCATAAAAATTTTATGGGGGTTTTGTTCCCTTAAACCCCCCAAACTTGTGTGTACGTTCCAATTAAATTATTTTTGTGGCACCATTAGTTAAACACATTATTTTTAAAACTTTTTTGCCTCTTAGTACTTTTTCGATAATACAGTGTTTATCGAGATATTTTGAATATTTGTCGAATCCACCACATATTTGTATATGGTTAAGTACGATTATAGAGACCTGTTAATAATCTGAAAATTTATTTATAATTTAAATTTTTAGGTATATTTTGAAAAAGAAGCTACATCTCGATAAAAGGTGACTTATGAAAAAAGACTAAGAGGCAAAAGTTTTAAAAACACTGTGTTTAACTAATGGTACCACAATAAGAGTTTAATTGGAACGTACACAAACATTTGGGGGGTTTAAAGGAACAAAACCCCCATAAAAATGTTACGTAAATATATTGAAAATAAAGCCGCATCTCAATAAAAACTGGCTTATCTAAAAAATACTGAGAGTCAAAAAAGTTTTAAAAACGTTGTGTTTAATTAATGATACCACAATCATGAATTAATTGGAACGTACACAAAAGTTTGGGGGGGTTTAAGGAACAAAATGGGGATAAATTTTTTATGGGGTGGACAAATTTCACTATAATTTTGTTTTAAGATGTTCCTGCCATAAGAATGATACATGTCCATTTTCAATAAAAAATCTCTAATAGTTTTGGATATATTGAAAAAAATCGATTTTCATTTTGTAACTTCAAAGGGCTGTAACTTTTTTTATGAGCACATTTGTACTAAGGTAAGTTAGGTTCAATCGAACTATTTTTGATCCGAGAATGTGTGGTATAATTTATGACCAATCTTTTCGGGACACCCATATTAGGTATATAGTACCCAAAAAACCCATTTGAAACTGGCTGCTTAAGTATCCCGACAAAAACCTTATTTCTTTGGACTAAAAAGCAAAACCTACATTTTTGTCTACTCTCCGAGAGTTTTCATATCACTAATACTTTTTAAGTTATTTTGAAAAGGGATATTTTTCCAAAATTAAAGAAAATACAATAAAATCAATTTTTTTCAAAAATAAGCACTTTGAACCAGTCAAACTTACAGATAAATTAATCGTATAAAGTAAATGGTAAACAAATAAAGAAAATGTTCGAGTCTCATCTTCGATATGTTCTTCCTTTTTGGGGTTCTAGTACAGCTCCTCAATTTGATGTTATTTTTAAATTCCAAAAAAGAGCAATAAGATATCTGTTTGGCGTCAGAAGATCTACACATTGCAGAAGTTACTTCAGAGATCACGTAATTTTAACACTTCCATCTTTATATATTCTAGAAACGGTTTGTTTAATTCGTAAACACCTTCATGTCTTTCCAGCAAAGCCCAATCATCTTAACTCCACCAGAAACTCAATATTTGATATTTATTTACCGATCCCATCCACTGAGTTAGTAAAGAAATCTATATTATATTCCGCAAAAAAACTTTACAACCATCTCCTTTTACAACTTGAATCTGCAACATCTTCCCCAAATAAGCCACAATTAAAATGAAAAAAATAATTTTATTAACGTTTCGACGCCCAAATCGGGTGCCGTTGTCAAAATAAAAAATATTACTAAAATAAACAAAAGTGTTGTTGCTAAGCAAAAAAATTCTTCTAATAATTTATTTAATCTCACTCATTTATATTGGCAATTCAGACATATATTATACATTTTAAAGTAGAAGACTTTAAAATGATATTGCCAATATTTATGAGTTGCGTTCCTTGGACGACTTACTGAAAGATAGTTCATTCGATTACATGAAATCAACCCCAACTCAAGAATATCCGTCATAAAAAATTATAGCATGTGATCTGTCTTTAAAAGACAACCAAATGCAACGACAGTAAAATTCTCGCGTTAGAGACTTCATAGTAAATCACAAGCGAAAACCAGGAAAAACCTTGTGATACTATCCCGACATCGTAAGTATTTGGTCTTACATTAATTTACTCTCAAAAAATAATACCAAATTCTGACTTGTAACATGTTTAAATTATAAATAAAATTAATAATACTAGATATATAAGTAATACTAAAATATAAAATATGTACTAGCTCGATATTATTGACTTACTAATCTTGGTATTTTCTTTCTATTGACTTCCTCTTTCAGTATGGGTAACCACATCCTACTGCATTCTACCGAGGAATTTGCGACACAATTGGTTTCATTTAGCATAATTAGAGCCGCTTCTTTTATTTTTCTCTTTTTACTATCTGATTCTTTCAGAACTATACTTGAATCTCTCCACTGAACTCTATGTTCATTATCCCATGCGTGTTGACATATTTGAGATCTCTCAAATTCTCTATTTTTAATATAAGATTGATGTGCACTTATTCTAACGTCTAATGGTCTTGATGTCTTATCTAAATAAAATTGTTCGCATTCACAAGGTATTTTATAAATGCAATTCTTTGTTCTTTCTTGATCATTGTTAGGTTTAGTTTTAGATAGAATAGATCTCAATGTGTTTGTTGTTTTGAATGTTGTTGAAATGTTGAATTTATTTCCTATTTTTTTAAGTTTCTCGATAAGATAGTAAAAAGAGAAAAATCAAAGAAGCGGCTCTAATTATGCTAAATGAAACCAATTGTGTCGCAAATTCCTCGGTATAATGCAGTAGGATGTGGTTACCCATACTGAAAGAGGAGGTCAATAGAAAGAAAATACCAAGATTAGTAAGTCAATAATATCGAGCTAGTACATATTTTATATTTTAGTATTACTTATATATCTAGTATTATTAATATTATTTATAATTTAAACATGTTACAAGTCAGAATTTGGTATTATTTTTTGAGAGTAAATTAATGTAAGACCAAATACTTACGATGTCGGGATAGTAAGTATCACAAGGTTTTTCCTGGTTTTCCCTTGTGATTTACTATGAAGTCTCTAACGCGAGAATTTTACTGTCGTTGCATTTGGTTGTCTTTTTAAAGACAGATCACATGCTATAATTTTTTATGACGGATATTCTTGAGTTAGGGTTGATTTCATGTAATCGAATGAACTATCTTTCAGTAAGTCGTCCAAGGAACGCAACTCATAAATATTGGCAATATCATTATAAAGTCTTCTACTTTAAAATGTATAATATATGTCTGAATTGCCAATATAAATGAGTAAGATTAAATAAATTATTAGAAGAATTTTTTTGCTTAGCAACAACGCTTTTGTTTATTTTAGTAATATTTTTTATTTTGACAACGGCACCCGATTTGGGCGTCAAAACGTTAATAAAATTATTTTTTTCATTTTAATTGTGGCTTATTTCCCATATACATAATTAATCATAAAAATGCCACAAGGAAATAGCTTCAGAACAACATCTTCCCCAAAGTTCCGTAAAACGACAAAAGCCTATCTATCTAAAAAACCATATTATTCAATAGAAGAATTTCTTAATGAATAATTAAGAAAATTGGGTTTCATACGCAGTAGCTTAAACTTAGTTCCTAATGTTGTATTTTATTTGTTGTAAGTATGTTCAATTTGCAATTTATATAAAATTTGCAATAAATTGTTTTTGTCTTTGCTTTTATAGCTTATATATGTACTGTATATTGACGATTTATCTAATTTTATTAAATTGTAGTTGTTATTTGTTATTAATATTATTTTTCTTTTGACTGTATTGGCTGTATGGCTTCGTCCATAAAATTGTAAAAATTTTCAGTGACAATAAAGCATATTTCTATTTTATTCTATTCTATTCTATTCTAAAGCGGTAATGACCAATTCTATTTGGGGTGCTAAATAGAGGAAGATTTCATGATTTTTTTACCAAAAAAAAAACTTTATTTTGAACGTAACTTGCTTAGTTTTGGTGCTAGAAACTTTGGTAAAAAATAAAAATAAAGCTATTTTTAAACATTTTAAAAATTTTTAATGATTTTTTCCCGAGAAATGCTACATTTTTATCTCACGTATAAAAATATTCGATTTTTGGAATTTGGCGAATAAGAACGTATTTTTCATGAGCTTCAACTTTGCATTTACTAGGCCTATAATAGACTTCATAAATGCACATTTTTTTTTCGTTTTTTTTATCAGCTACATTTTTGCTTAGAATACTTTATGATAAAATAGTTACTTGTTGAGAAAAAAATATATACATTCTCCCTCGCAAATAACTCGAAAGCTTTTTCACCCCCGTCAAGGGGTGACTTTCACCCAGTAAAAGCAAAGAACGGCACAAGTCCAACTTTGAAGTGAAGGGTAAGTAGCACTTAATTCCAAATTTTCATACAATCCGGAGTTGACCCTAAAAATTACACTCCAAAACGGTTATTTACTGGATAATGTAAATAAACACTATGCTAGCAGTGGATACAATACAAGAAATGGAATAGCCGATGAAAAATAGGAATTAGCCGCATCAGCACTTTAGACTTTAGAAAAATATTGTAAAAAAATAAGAGAAAATAGCCAAGACAAACACGCACGACTATGCAGGGGGACAAACATGAAAAAAATCATAGGTCACGATTAGCAGAAAACTAAGACATCGATCTATAGATTTAAAAAAAAAACCAGAATAAACAAGCCAGTCAATATATGAGTAATTAAAAACATTACGCTCTGAGAGACGAGAGAAATAAGAGAAATAAGTAAACTTAATCAATTTATGAACATCTCGAAGAGACCTCTAAAAACATAAATAATGTAAAATACAGGGTGTTTGGTAAAGAATGTGCCATAGCTTAACCTTAGATTCCCGAACTTAAAATAGGTTGATTTAAGCTAACTTACCTTATTAGTATGAAAGTTGATAATAACCGGAATACAGGATGTCAAAATTAAACTTTTATGTTATTTATTCTTGAATATTTCCTGACAGGCATGAGCTAACTACATGATATACTACACTCATCTCGCTAATCTTAACCGTTTTCGAAATAAACGCATTCTAAATCTGCGATGCGACATAATTTTTTGCATATCATTGTAGTTACAGCCGAAAAATAAACTTAAAACCATAATTGTGTAAGTTCTCATATTTATAATATTGCATCGCAAATTCTATTAGAAGAAATTTGCGATATAGTACATACATTGTTTTACGGTTTTTGCTGTAAATTTTAAATAACCGCTTGGATTGACATGAAATTTGGCAGATGCATAGCTAACATATCAAAGAAAAAAGTGATATTGTGCTGATGTGTGCTTTTGTATTGGAGGTGAGTTTCACCCCTTGTCAAACCATGTCCAAAACAGGTCGGGAATGGATAAACTGACTAATTCTAAGCCACTGTTGTTCTATAGAGTTTTTTCGGCAAGTCAATACTTTTCGAGTTATTTGCGAGTGAATTTGTTCATTTTTCAACAAACTAACCACGTTTGTAAACGGTTTTTCGCAAATAATTCAAAAAGTAAGTATTTGAACGAAAAAAACGTTCTTAGTAAAAATATAGTCTGTAAAAAAGTAAAACAAATGGTATATGCAATAGGTCCTTAGACCTAGTAGAACCGGAGTTATAGCTAATGAAAAATATGTTCAAATTCGCCAAACTCCAAATAGAATATTGCAACGTGAAATATCCAAAAAATGAAGCACTTTTTGGGAAAAACTCATTACAACTGTTTTAAAGTGTTAAAAAAGTTTTATTTCTGTTTTTATAAAAAACTTTTCTAGCATCAAATGTAAGCAAGTTACGCTCAAAATAAATTTGGTCCCTAATTAGCAATTTAAATGAAATTAATCGTTACCTCTTCACTAGTTCCTTTGCTTATGTTATGTTTATATCATCTGTAAGTTTCATCGATTCAAAGTGCTTATTTTTGAAAAAAAAAGTGGTTTTAAAGTAAAATTTTTAAAAATTTTAATTTTGAAAAAAAAATGCTTTTATCTACTCTATCTCATATTATGTACCTATAAGTTTTTAGTTTGTGAAAACTGTCATTATAGATAGCAGTGTGTGCAGGATTTAAAGTGTGCGTGAAGTAACAATGTATTTTAAATTTGATTTGAAGTTTGAACGATAAGAGCGTCTTTTCATGAGCTACAAATTTGCTTTTACTGGTTCTATAGACTAAGAATATACCATTTTTTTATTACTTTATATGCTACATATTTTCTAAGAATATTTTTCCGATAAAATCCTTACTTTTGAGTATTTGCGAAAAACAGCCTGAAAACGTGTTTTTCTTTTGTTGAAAAGTAAACATTTTTAGTCACAAATGACTCTAGTACTACTGAATTAACCTAGTATCTAAGTTAAAAACTCTATAGAACAAAAGTTGCTTAAAGTAAATCAGTTTATCTGTTTCCGGACTTATTTTAAACGTATATTTTTTTCGCCCCGAGAAGGAGTGACTTTCACCCCCCCCCCCAACTAAAAGCAACCAACGGCACAAGTTCAACTTGAAGGATGAAGTAGAGGATGAGTAGGACCTAAATCCAAATTTTCATGCAATTAGGAGTTGACCCTGAAAATTATAAGGTATCGCCGCATGTTACGTTCATTTATTGAAGCTTTAAATTTTAAATTAAATTATTAAATTTTAAAGCTGTGTTTCTTTTTATTATTTAAGTTTAAAACATTTTGCTAAAACGATTTTTTTAATTATACAATTATTACATAATGAGTTATTTTATTCTTTAAATTTTAATAATTATAAAAATTTGTACTTTTTTGTAATATATTTTTAAAACAAGCAATTATTTAAATAATTTTGTCACAATTTGTATTATTTAAGAATATAATAATTAAATTTTTGTTTTGTATTAAGTGTTTCTTAAGAATATTAATGTATAGTTTTAAAATATTGTATTGCAAATTATCATTATTAAATAATGGTTATTATTTGTGAAGTATTCTTTTTCTTTTTTCACATCCTTATTAGTCCAGTAAATGAACGGGAAATTCGGCGATACCGTGTAATTTTCAGAGGCAACTCCGAATTGCATGAAAATTTGGATTTAGGTTCTACTTACCCTCCACTTCAAAGTTGAAATTGTGCCGTTGGTTGCTTTTACTTGGGGGGTGACAGTCACCCCTTCTCGGGGGTGAAAAAACATACGTTCAAGATAAGACCGGAAATGGATAAATTGACTGATTTTAAGCAACTTTTGTTCTATAGAGTTTTTTACGTAATCAATACTTTTCGAGATATTTGCCATTGAAAATATTGATTTTTCGACAAAAAAATACGTTTTCAGACGGTTTTTCAAACTCAACTCAAAAAGTAAATATTTTATCGAAAAAAATATCTGTAACAAAAGTGTAGTATATAAAAAACCCCAAAAATGGTGTATCAGTAAAGTCTATCAATAAAGCAAAAACAAAGTTGTAGCTCATGCAAAATACGTTCTTATTCGTCTAATTCCAAATCGAATATTTCAAGGTGAAATCACCGAAAAATTAAGCACTTTTCGGGAAAAACCCATTGAAACTTTTTTAAAGTGTTTATAAAAAGCTTTGTTTTAATTGCTAACAAAAGTTTTAGCAATAAAAATAAGCGAAATACGCTCAAAATAAAGTTAGTCCTCTTTTTTTTTGTAAAAAATCATGAAAATCTCGCCGTGTTTAGCTCCCCAAATGAAATTAATCGCTACCGCTTTACAAACAATTTACTTACCTATCTATTTTTGATATGATCTGTCAGTCTCATCGGTTTAAAGTGTTTATTTTTGAAAGTGTTATAATTAAGAAAGCTTGAATGGGTCACTAATTACGAGTGTATGCAAATTTTGAACAACCATATCTTAACCAATTTTTGTCTTACGGAGAAACAAAATGAAACTAGCATATTTATAATAGCAAAACCTACATTTTTTACTCTTTAAGATTTTTCTTATCACTAATACTTTTACAAATACACAAATGTTTTTAAAAATAAGCACTTTAAACCAATAAAACTTACAGATCATATAAACAATACACATACAGTTAAAATAGATGGTAAAGCCAAACGATTAAGTATATTTAGGGTGCTAAATAAAGGGAGGTTTTCACGATTTTTTTTACCAAAAAAAAGGGGCCAACTTTTTTTTTCAGTGTAACTCGTTTATTTTTGATGCTGTAAACTTTTGTAAAAAACAAATAATAAGCTTATTTTCGATACTTTAAAAATGTTAATAAGGTTTTCCCAAAAAACGCTTCTTTCTTCGGTGATTTCGCGTTGAATTATTCGATTTGGAATTAGACGAATAAGAACGTCTAAGAACGTAAATTTCATGAGCTACAACTTTGCTTCTACTCAATTTGTAGACTTTACTGGTACACCATTTTTTTTGTTTTTTAATTGGCTACACTTTTGCTAAAAATTTTTTTTCGATAAAGTATTTACTTTTTGAGTTATTTGGGAAAAACCGTCTGAAAACGTAGTTTTTTTTGTCGAAAAATCAACATTTTAAATCGCGAATAACTCGAAAAGTATTGACTTACGTAAAAAACTTTATAGAACAAAAGGTGTTTAAAATAAGTCAATTTATCCATTTCCGGCCTTATTTTAAACACACGTTTTTCAACCCCCCGAGAAGGGGTAAATGTCACCCCCCAAGTAAAAGCAACCAACGGCACAAATTTAACTTTGAAGTGGAGGGTAAGTAGAACCTAAATCCAAATTTTCATGCAATTCGGAGTTGCCCCTGGAAATTACACTCCAAAACGGTCATTTATTGGGCTATATGTATGTAACAAAACTAAGGGACTTTCTGAAAGATAAATCTAAATAGTTACGCGGACGGCGAAACTGTTAGCGGCGGCATTGGTCAGATCCACATCCAAAATCGGCACAACGCATGTTTAACGGAAATATTCACAACGTTATCAATAAATATCACAACCTTATACAATATACAATAAATTCAAAATATTTAATGAAAACCACGGTAGACGTTGAAAACACGAAAGAATGCGATACCTAAAAGTTGCATAAAGAATTCGAGATAACTCTGTTGCTGCCGTCATTGACTCCGCCCACTATGCGCATTATCTTATCTTCTGTGTCTTTATATCGTGATGTTGACCTGATATCTTAGAGGCCCATAACACATGATACTATAAATTATAACAAGATAGTATCTTCCCGTAGCGCAAATACGTCCGAGTTCGCGCATCGCATGCGTAACTGGAGACCGGAATTTGAATTCTTGTTGTTAGCTTATAGTCCAGGCTGTATCGTCGCCCCCGTTAGGAAACATATTCCGATTCGATTTTGCTGCACAAACTCACTTAAAAAAAGTTCCTTATAATAAATATACAGATAGCCGGGAGGTGACGTGGTCGGAAAAATGTTTAAACAATTTTTTAAACAAATTCAAAAAATCAATTTTTTCACTTCGTATAATTTTTTTATCTACTCTATGTCATATTATATATAAGTTTTTAGTTTGTGAAAACTGTCATTATAGATAGCAGTGCGTGAAGGGTTTAAAGTGTGCGTGAAGTAACAATGTATTTTAAATGGGATTTACTTTTTCGCACACTTTCAATGGGTTTTTTGGCACACTTTCATATAATCAAATATCCTTAATTTTCGCGTTAACATGGTGATGACAATATGAGCAATGACTTACAACAAAATTTTTGACAGTTTTGTGGTTTGAAAGTAGTTAAGATTTTTAAATGTCAAAGTTCTAAAAATTGTAAAATAGAAATGAATTCCAGTGACAAAGATTTACAGTTTTTTTTATTTGTTTATCGTAGATAAAATATTGTATGAAACTGTACGTGAAGTACTTTTTGCGAACTTACGCGATGTACAGCACTCGATCCGTTGTCGCTCGTGCTCTAAAAATCGCGTGCGTTCGCAAAAAGCATACTTCACGAACTGTTTCATAAATAACTATTTTGATTATTTGGGTCATTATGAGCCAAAAAGGTCTCTTGTAATTTTTCTCTAAAATTGACTGTTGTTAAGTTATATACAATTTAAAATTTGAAAAACGCGAAAATGGCCATTTTCAAGGCTTAAGAGGATCGGTACGTATTTTCGGCTGCAATGCTATTCAAATGGGGATTCATTTTTTTCGAATCCTGAGAAAACTAATAAGTATTTTTGAAAAATTTAAACGCAGAATGAAGGATTACGTTATTAGCGAGGGCCGAAAGTCCCTGAGAACTTCTATAATGTTTATTTTAATAAGTTACAGGGGTGAAAACTAAGAGAAAATTTACTGTGATATTTAATTTCAAATATCTCATTCAAAATAAGCTGTTTATTTATTCTAAGGGACTTTCGGTCCTCGGTAATAATTTAGTCTTTCATTCTGCGTTTAAATTTTTCAAAAATATTTATTGGTTTTTTCAGGATTCGAAAAAAATGAACACAATGCCGTGGTAATATTTTCCAAATCTATCTTTGTCTTACAACGCACTCAGCCGAATATAATATTGTCAGCATATATTGTCAGTCAGACTCTAACAATCAGTGACAATTTTAAATATTTGACATTGCATCGGGAATATTTTGAGTTGTTGGTTAAATAATATTGATAATGTATTTGGTTATTATTATGGTTATATTTCGCTGTGTCTAGGTAAACGCTAACGTGTACGCAAATAAAAAAGTTAGCTACATACACGCGAATTAAACTTCATCAAGCCAGTGACGTCATTATTTAACGTACGCAGTGACTGTATATTTTGGTAAATACATGCTATTTTGATATGTTTAGTGTTTGTTTGATAGAAAAATATTTGTTAAGGGAAGGGAAGCAGAACTATTCAGATGTTTCAAACTTAATTGTAATAAATCAATGTATATAATAAAAGTATATATTTAGGTTAGCAAAATAAATATATGTATTTAGTTGACATGACACGTACAAAATATTGCTAAAATAATTTTTATACGTAAGTTAATTATTATAATCAACTATTCTAAATGGGAAATGAGCCACAATTTAACTAAAAAAAGATTTTATTAACGTTTCGACATCCAAATCGGATGTCATTGTCAAAATACAAAAATTAGTCAGATTAAATAAATTATTAGAAAAAATTGTTTACTAAGCAAGAACATTTTTGTTTAATTTAATAATATTTTGTATTTTGACAACGACGTCCGATTTAGACGTTGAAATGTTAATAACATCATTTTTTTAGTTAAATTGTGGCTTAGTTCCCATTTAGAATAGTTGATTACAAAAATGCCACAAGGATATAGCTTCATAACAAGTTAATTATTATTGTGAAAGCTTTAGGTCTTCCTTTTATTTTAATTTTGGACGGTAATACTAAATATTGTATATACTAAATTGTAACATATTGTACTATATTGTAATACTAAATACTGTATTTCACTTATAACTAAAAAATATATATTAATTTATAGTCTCTTAACTTTTTCATACTGTTTTAAAATGTTGTTAAACTCATTAAAACAACTAAATAATTGTCCACACTGCATAGTTAATTTAAAAACAAACACTAAACAAACAAAAAATAAGAAATCTCTTTACTAATCAATATTTAAATTAAAGTATATACACAACGCAATTTAACAAATTCCAACATTCTGACACTAACTTTTTTATTTACGTACACGTTAGCGTATACCTAGACAAAGCGTTATATTCAGGTATATTCTTCTTTTCCTTCTTTAGTTTATTGGCCTCCACCTACTTGGGTATTTGGCCAGCTCGTCGTAGGGTAATAAAGGAAAAATATTTATATTCTAAAGGCCGCGTCCCACCATCAAATAATTTGATCAAACTGGTTTGAGCAAACTGAAAGTGACAGTTAAGGCCCCGTCTCACCATCAAATAATTGACAGTTATTTGATCAAACTTGACAGTCAAACTTGACTAGTGACACAAACTATACATACTAACTGTCACTTTGTGTCACTAACTGTCAAGTTTGATCAAATAACTGTCAATTATTTGATGGTGAGACGGGGCCTTAGTGACGTCACATCCTGAGTGTTCATTGTGGATAATAATGAAAAATTTTAATTTTAAATAAAGTACAAACAAGTTAGACAACTCAATACAAAAAATTTGATCAAACCAGACTGATAGTGGGAGCACAGATTTTTAGAATTTCAAAAAGACTGCAATTGTGACGTCACTTTGACGTACTTCCGGAGTTTGCTCAAACTGTTTGATCAAATTAATTGATGGTGAGACGCGGCCTTAATGACATTTATCGTATGTCGTTGTAATAATATATACCAGTTTGTTGAGATTGGAGTTTGATACAGTTTTTGAAGGAAAGAAAAGAAGGTTTACTATTGAAAATAAAACCATTTTGTAAAAGTAAAAATTTTCTATGAATAGTTCAAACGAACAAAAACACTTTTAACGTCACATAACTGTATTTTTTACTGACGTTTATAATGTCTAATTAATTTTGTTTACTTTTTGGTGTAAAATGTAAATGCAAAACCATATGACGTCACGATGCGATTTTTGCTGGCTGGAATAATTTGAATTTTTAATCGTCTTTAGGGGAAAAACGAAAGACAAACAAAACTTTTTTATCATTGATACATATTTTAAATTATGTTCTGTTGTGATTTATAACATTTTTTTCCAATTTTAAATTTTATGCAAGTTCCCTATTATGTACCCATAGACTTAATATCTCGGTTAAAAATTATTATAAAAGTCAAAAAGTGACTAAATCAAAGTTGAAAGGCCCCCTACAGGATTCTGAAGAAATTTTGTCATTATTTTATTACCTAGCTGTTATTTTTAATTGTTAACCAAGAGCGCTAAGTAAGGCGGCCGTCAATGTGAGTGCAAGTTAGATTCACCATTAGACAGCCGGAATGGTGCATCTCTTTCGCACTCACTATTGACGACCGCATATATGCAGTTAGCGCTCATTGTTAATAATTAAAAATAACAGCTTAGTAATAAAATAATGACAAAAATTTTCTTCAGGTTTTTGTAGGGTGGACTTTAAACTTTGATTTGGTCACTTTCTAACTTCTATAGTAATAATTTTTAATTGAGTTATTAAGCCTTGAAAATGGCGATTTTCGCGTTTTTAAAATATTAAATCGCGTATAACTCGACAAAAATAAATTTTTGAGAAAAATCACAAGAGGCCTTTTTTGCTTATAGACCTCCCAAGTAGCAATTTGTCGACGCGACAACGTTGTCTACCGCGTGGCAACGTTTTGTTACAACGTTGTTATTGCCTAGAAGACGACCCTATTCTGCACTAATTTGGTGGACGATTTTTGAGTTGTCTTGACGTTGCCTAGGCAACCTCCTATGAAGCAACATCGTTTCGTAAGCGTTGCATAAGACAACTGAAGCGAGTATAAAAAGAACCTGCGCGTGCAATGGTTGCTCAAGGAGTCAGACTAGTTATGTTTTTTACCTATATTTTTAACACCTGTATGGTGAATGCGAAAACCAAAATGGTAACTATTTTGACATCGTATTAGGTATTTAAATTTATATAAATACATAAAGGACTTAAACAAAATTACCTGATCTGAAAATTTATAAACGCATCTCAGATTACCGTCAAATATGGATATTTCACCTTTAAAAAACACACGCGCTACTTTTTTACGACATTTTTGACAAAAAATATGCAAATTTAAAAAAATCAAATTTTAATATAAAAGTTAAAATTTATGTTAAAGATGTTCTGTATAAATTTAATGTATTGATGGTGCTTTTAAAGGTATCAGAAAAAGGTATCATTTTTTATATTCTGTATTTTCATTTTCTTTACATCTCAAAAATCTCAAGTAAAACCAAAATGGTGCATTAAACAATATTACCTTCGTACTAAAAAAATACCTTATTACCAACCCTAGACCGATAAGACAACTTAGAAGTCCAATCGCCAACCAAGCCCGGCCGCGCTGACTATCCCAACCATTTTAGAACGCACCCTCTTATTGGGTGACAGAGAGGTCATGTGACCAGTGTCAAAAGTGTAGCATTCTCCTTAACAGCGTTGCCACATTTTGGAGATTTCTACTTTTTTGGTAGATTTTTGATATTTTTTAAAATATTCTAGTAGGTAATATTGTTTAGTAGATTTTTGTTATATTTCAACATTTTGTTATGACTAAAATAAAATTTGCTTTTTAATAGTATTTACCCCATTTCTAAATTAATTTTCACACATTTGGTTACAATTTCCCAATCCGAAAATAAGACCGAAAATAAGATTCAGAATAATTAGGTCATTACCGAAAATAAGATTCAGGACGTAGATGATGAATATTACAGAGAAATGAAACTGGAAACTGGATTCTTGTGTAACAAATTTGCAGATTTCTAAGAACTATCCCCTTAAGTTAGCTGTTGTTTTTATTATCAAAAATCCCAAATATATCCCAAAAATCCTTAAGTATATTTTAGTTTTTGATTTAGTAGATTTTAGCTAAAAAATGGTAATTACCAGTTGTTGTTTTGGAATAATTAGGTTTCCAATTTTTTGGAATTCCTCTTGGACAGTTAAGACGGATATGCAGATTACTGTATAAGTATACTGTATTTACATGGCCTAAAAAGAATCTACTGATTTTGTGAAAGCAAAACTACTGAAAGAGTAAAAACTGACCTGGCAACCCCGTCTAGCAGGCAACCCCGTCTAGCAAAGCTGATACAAAGATTGAAAGATTCTTCTTCTTCTTCTTATGCAATCCACTAATGGATGTTCGCGATCACGTTTGACCATTTTTCTCTATCCCTTGCAGTATGTATTAGGTCTCCTATGTTTTTTAGTCCTGTCCATTGTTTGACATTACGGAGCCATGACATTTTCTTCCTGCCCACTCCCCTTCTTCCTTCGATCTTTCCTTCAATTAAGGTTTGCAGAAACTGATATCTTTCATTTCTAATTATGTGTCCCAGGTATGCCGTTTAATTGTGCACATCAGTTGTCGTTCTGTACCAATTCTTCTCAGGATTTCTTCATTTGTTATTCTTGCGGTCCAGGGAACTTTAAGGATTCGTCGATAGATCCACATCTCAAATGCCTCTAGCTTATTCATTGTGTTTATTTTTAAAGTCCATCCTTCCATGCCATATAGGAGCACCGACCATATATAGCATTTTGTGAATCTTAATCTTAGGTTTAGGTCAAAGTCAGAGTTCGTAAAGACGTTTCTGAATTTCATGAATGCACTTCTGGCTCTTTCTATCCGACATTTAATTTCCATATCCGACATCCAGTCTTCACATAGCCAGGTTCCCAGGTACTTAAACTTTCTTACGCGCTCTACATCTTGGTTGTTATATGCTAGTCTTGCATTTTGATGTTGACATAATTGACGGCTGATTATAAGGAACTTTGTCTTTTTTATGTTGATGCTAAGTCCCATGTTCTCGCTATGCTCTCCAATTTTATTAAGAAGGTTTTGGAGGTCTTCTATATTGTCTGCTATTAAGACCGAATCATCCGCATATCGTATATTATTGACCCAGGTACCATTCACTTTGATGCCGCTTTCGCATTCCTCAAGAGCTTCCTGGAAGATACTTTCTGAATATAGATTGAACAGTAGTGGGGAGAGAATGCATCCCTGTCTTACACCTCTGAGAATTTTTTGAGCTTGCGTTGTTTCATTGTCCACCTTGACGACAGCTGTTTGATTCCAGTAAAGAGCCTCTATGCAACGAATGTCTTTTTGATCTATGTCGAGTTGTTTCAGTATATGTACGAGTTTATGATGTTGTACTCGATCGAAGGCTTTTTCATAATCTATAAAGCACATCATTACATCTTTCCTTTGATCGTAGCAGTTCTGAGCTAGCACTTGGGTTGCAACTAGTGCTTCCCTGGTACCCAGGCCTTTTCGAAATCCAAATTGTGAGCAACCAATAACCTTATCGCATTTTGTGGAGATTCTGTAGTGAAGAACTTTGAGGAATATTTTTAAAGAATGGCTCATCAGACTTATCAGTCGGTGCTCTTGACACTTTGTTGCGTTGTTCTTTTTTGGCAAAGGGATAAAGGTAGATACAAGCCATTGGACAGGGAATTTTCCTTTTTTATAGATTTGGTTGAAAAATCTTTGGAGTATCGTAATTCCCTCTTCATCTAACAATCTGAGTAACTCAACAGGAATTTTATCAGGTCCAACTGCTTTCCCGTCTTTCGAGGTATTTATTGCTCTAGTAATTTCTTCAATTGTGATCTCGGGACCAGATAGGTTGTTAATATCTATCACTTGTTCCTGAACGACTTCTATCTCAGGCCTCTCGTCTGCAAAGAGATTTTTGATGTATTTTTCCCATATGAGTTTTCTCTCTCTATCATCTTGTGCCATTTTTCCTTGTTCATTTTCTAAGTTAGAAAATTTCTTTTTTCTGTATATTCCAGCTACCTCCTTTAGTTTCTTATGTAGGTTGTGGTCATCATGTAGTTTTTGTAACTGTTCCATTTCCTCACACTGTTTCTTTAGCCACTTATTTTTTGCCGTTCTTATCTCTCTTCTTATGCGTTGTTGTTGTTCTCGATATTTTTCTCGGTTCCCTTGGTTTTTATGTTTTCTTCTTTCTTCGAACATTGCCAGGATTTCGTCAGTCATCCAACTTTTCTTTTGTAGTTTTTGTTTATAACCTAATTCTTTTTTAACTGTATCCGTCATTGTTTCCTCTATGGCTCTCCATGTGTTATCCAAATTAACTTCTCTTTCTAGTTCTACTTTTGTATTCTTTGTTAGTTCTTTGTTTAATTTCATACTTAATTCTCTTCTGGTATTCTCATCTTTAAGTTTAGCATAGTCTATTGTTGGTTCTGGTTTAGGTCTCCTCATATTAGTGATTTTTATTTTTATTTCTGCTAAGAGAAGGACATGGTCTGATGGAACATCGGCGCCAGGGTATGTACAAGTTCTAGTTATTGATGATCCAAATCTTTTGTTAACCATTATGTAATCGATCTGGTTTCGAACTATACTCTCGGGGCGGTCCGCTGGGGCTTTCCATGTATATAATCGTCTAGGTGGTAGCTTGAACCAGGTATTAGATATTTTCATATCTTCCTCTTGGCAAAATTGATATAGTCGTTCGCCTCGGTCATTTCTCTCTCCCAGGCCGTACGGGCCTATTAAATCGTCGTCTCTGCCTCTCCCTATCTTGGCATTAAAGTCGCCCATTATGAGGTTTACTTCATGTCTCTTCACGTTACTAAGCAGTTGTTTAAGTTCTGCGTAGAACATTTCTATATCTTCTTCTGTTGAGTCCGATGTTGGGGCATAAACCTGAATTATGTTGATATTGACTGGACTGGCTTTCAGTTTGAGTAAGGCCATACGGTCTGAGAGTGGGAAGAACTGTATTACCGATGCAGATAATTTGCTCGTGATTATTATACCTACTCCCTTTCTGTGGTTTTTATCCTGGTTTCCAGAATAGTACATAACTGCCCCTTCGACAGCACACCTTCCTACATCTGGCCACCATGCAAGGGCGCCCATATAAAAATTTTTAGGGGGGGGCCAAACGTGAAGATGTTGCACATTACATTTTGTATATTTCGGATGACAATATATACAGTAGACTCTCTCTATAACGAACACGGATATAACGAGGTTTCGCTTATAACGAGGTACATTAGGTGTCCCATGAAATTCCTATTGAACTATAACGCTCTATAACGAGGTATATTTGGTTATAACGAGGAAAATTTAAATCGAAGAATACTTGTCTTTACCTGTTTTTAGCGTTGTAATGGTCATAAATAAATAAATGCTCCAACTACCTGTACATAGAAATGCCCAACATCTGTCTTATTATCGAGGCCAGTGCTATAATAAACTCGGCCACCTGTAATAAACATCTGCCTGTTTATAGACCGATATTGAATACTATAGGAAATTTACAATTTATGGCGGCGAAGTCTCATTGTTCACTGTTCAGGTTGACCATCGACACATAATAAACTACGTAAGAGGCATCAAAAGATTTCAATATTATTATTGTTTGATATAACGCGATCCGCTTATAACGAGATAATTAATTCACCATTTCAGTTCTCGTTATAGAGGGAGTCTACTGTAGTTTAAACCACCTAAAAAACCTAGTTTGAACCCTGTTGTGAGGAATTATTCATACATTTAAACACTAGACCAAGTTTTTAAATGGAAATGTCATGGGTACCACAAAAGTTGAGCCTCTCTTTAAAACCCGTTTGAAAAGAATACAATGCTTGCAAAGCCTTCCCTTCAACTTTGGCGAGCAGACTAACCAAGAGTATGTGTCGAACCAAGTTTTTACTGTAAAATCTTAAAAAGGAGCCCCCTTTATTTTTGCAGATATAGAATCCTTATGAAAAATAAGGCACACATATTCCAAACATTTTTAGAATTGTTGATAGATGGCGCAAATAAATCGCATTTTCCGAATATAGCGCCATCCGTCAACAATTCTAAAAAAAGTTCGAATAAATGTTACTTATTTTTTGAGGAGGAAACTCAATCTGCAAGAAAAAACGGGGGTTCCTATTTAAGATTTTAAAGTTAACTCTCACCCCACCTCCAGAGTGTGGAATGAAAAATCCTGTTTGGTGTCATTCTATAGATTTTTGAAAAATATTAAACACGTGTTTTTTAGTTTTATCTGGAAGTACATATATTTCTCGAGATATTTGACCGTTTCTATAATTTTGCTGTGGTATCACGATATACCGTTTTTTCCGATTATAGCGCTATCTACCTATCCACAATTCGCAAAATAGCTCGAATAAAATTTGCTTATTTTTACAAGGAAAATCCAAATCTGCAACAAAAATTAGGGGTTCCATTTAAGATTTTAAAGTTACCCCCCGCTCCACAACCAGGGGTTGTAGTGGTGGACTTGTTTAGTGTCATCGCATAGATTTTTGAAAATTATTGAACACGTATTTTTCAGTTTTTCGATCCGATGTTCATTTCGCGAATTATTCGGCCTTTCCGCTACTTTTGGGACACCCTGTATATAACACTCATTCATCATGAAAGATCACCTGTTTTTCATTTAAATAAAATTGTTCTGTTCATCATATTGCACACTTTAAAAATAATCTACTTACTAAAAAAATACTTTTGCTAACTAAAATTGACTATGTTCAATAAATTTTAAAAAGTATTTTTCAGTATGAATTTTTTCAAAATATAAAATATAATTACTTTATACCAGTTGTTAAAGACAAATGGCTCATTAGTGATTATTGATCAGAGATCGGAATTCTTGCTGATATGGTTTTTTTGCAGTATAAAAATAATTCATTTAATTTGTAATTTTGGGTGTCGATTACAGTGTATATGTTTCCCAAGCCTCTAATCTCTGTCAATGTTTTCGTTAGTAGCATACCGTGATTGTGGGAAATGTGTATTATGCACATTCCATACAGACCACTGTCGCAGACACAAAGATTTTCTGTTAAACTATTAATAACTACCCAATATGTGAATTTTTTTTATTAATAAATATGTTGTTTCCAATTTATCTCTCAAAATTATCCAATAATGTTTTGACAAAAATGCGTTTATGTAATATAAATTTAATTTTTTTCTTTCCCGAAAAGATAGGGGGGGCCACGGCCCCCCCCCTGCCCGTGTGTATGGGCGCCTATGCCACCATGTTTCTGCTATCCCCAAGACATCTATCTTCAATCTCTTTACTTCTTGGATTACGTTAGTCAGCTTCCCAGCTTCATACAAACTTTGCACGTTCCATGTTCCGATCTTCATTTTACTTCGTAAGTTCAATTGGGTGAGGCTTTTATCATTTAACTGCGTTCCCCCCGGAGATCCGATTGGGGAACTGTTTATAACTCCGGAAATTTTATAATTAAATGACGTCATTGTGATTCTCTTGGGATAATAAGTAATGAAGGTGGTATCCCGTTGCCTTCCTTCATGCCATTTCTTGGCTTGAGTTTCGGCCGCCCACTCTGGGTCAGACGCCGTTTGTAACCGCCCATTCTGGGTACAGACGTTACAGTTTCACCATATCTGGTTACCCTCACTTAGTTTAGCCTGCAGACCAATGCAGTTGCCCGGGGTGTGGCACGTGGAGCCATAAGTGAGAGTTAGGTGTCTTGCGAGGACCAGTTATCAAGAATCATCTCCTGTCTATGACACTCGATGTGGTCGTTCCGATAAAAGGTACTACCTCTGCAACACAACCCTACACCCCTTCACACATTGAAAGATTAAGGTTATCAAATCTACTGATAAAACAGTGGACAATGGAATGGAAACCAGCTATTAAAAAAACAAACAAACAGGTTGTTAAATAAATCGAAAATTTCCAGCAAAATAAAACATATAATAATAAGAAAAAAATAAGGTTATAAAGTAAATTCTTTTTCTCCTTCTGAAGTTGCCGCAAAGGTGTCACACACCTAGAACAACACCTAGGGTCGTGACAGACAACTTCAGAGTCGGCCAGGGCGTAAATTAGTTTAGCATTATAACGTTTTTAAGTCGTTGCGATTGTTGAAAAAACTGAACTGTGATATGTAGTTGTCACAATGGTAATAAATTAGTTGCCCGTGTAACTAAAGGTATTACTTAAAGTAGTAACATCGCAATATCAGTCAGGATAGGGGACGTTGGCCGAAACAACTTAAAATGCTCTCGGCCAACGTTATATACAGTGCATTTGTTTGTACTGACAACCAATGCGTCGAAAAATTGCTACTTGGGCTGGATCCCGCTTACCAAAAAAAGTTGATTAATAGCAAGCTGAAAATTTGTTAATAGCTTAACGGTGTCTAGTCGGACAAACTTTGATGTACGGGAACACTGGAACAGGGGAAGTTTTAATTGTGGAACAGTTTAAAACTTTGGAACGTCAGATTACGAAAACGTTCCATTTGTTTTGTCAGACAGAACTTCCAATTGATTTGTTACCATTTCATTAAACTCTCATGCAAAAATCAGACTAGTGTTTATCACCAACTGGGCATTTTAACGACTGGAACACGAAGAGCATGTCAAATGACGGAAATCGTGTTGGTTAGTAATAGCAGTCTGATTTTTGCATGAGAGTTTAATGAAAGGGTAACAAATCAATTGAATGTTCTGTCCGACAAAATACATGGGACGTTTTCGTAACCTGACCTTCCAAATTTTTAAACTGTTCCACAATTAAAACTTCCCCTGTTCCAGTGTTCCATTGTTCCAGTGCATCAAAGTTTGTCCGACTAGACACCGTTAAGCTATTAACAGATTTTCAGCTTGCTATTAATCAACTTTTTTTTGATACGCGGGATCCAGGTCTATTATAATGATCCAAAAAATCTAAGAAAATTGAACGAATCGAAAAAATTAATGTTTTGAATTTGTTTAAAAAAAATTCTAGCGGGAACACCCCTAACAACACAAAACATTCCAGGAATGTACTATCAAAGTTCTATTAATGTTTGAATATACTGGACATTCAAGGAACATTCGGTGAATATCTGATTAAGTTATTCGTGGAATGTTACCACAAGACATTCTATGAACATACTACCAATGTCCTATATTTTAATAGAGGCCATTTACTATTCAATTTGCATTCATTTTCAAATTTGCTGCGCGTGTATATGTATTTAGGCAATCCAAACCACGTGACTTCTGGTTCATGGTTGGCATGGCATACAGGTTACAGAGGTTATGTTTGTAATATTTCATTTCATCATTTCACTGTTTATCGTCATATTTTGGATTCATTTGGATTTCGTTTGCTGTATTTTGTGAACTTTATAAACTTTACCACACTGCAAAGTGATTATTAAGGGAAATTATTATTGGAGGCACCAGATGTTTGGAGAAAGGTAGGGCAAACAATTTTTATCAATGTTCATTTTTCTCTGATATTTATCAATATTGATGAATTTTGCAAGCAATAATATTATTTCTTTTATTGTTTTAGATATTTATTGAAGCTGAAAATAATTAGGGATTTAGATCCATATACAATTCAGTCAGAATTGGATTTTACCATAAAGTGCATTCCAACAAATTACTATTATAGATATTATAGATGAAAGCATACAAAAGCCTTCAGGCACATAAATATTTTACAGCTGGATTTGTTTTTAAAGTTGGAGTAAAGTTGGAAGTCACAAGCAACAACTTCGTAAGTACCTACAAGAATATTGAGGAAATCCAGCTCCTGGATACTGTTTAAACTACTTTATTTAATGGGTTATAAGTCAAACAATCATAGTATTGAGTAAACTTATATATTTTTATAAAACTTACTAAACATCTTACATACAATAAATCATACGAGTGACAACCATGTTGACTGGCTTGAAGTTAGCCATGTCATGTCTAGCACGCAGCCCCTTGCTACGCTGTTACACAGCTATATATATTAAACACCTTCCCCCTAAGATCGATATCTATAAGGGGTCTTTATATTACGACCAACTCTCGTCTTATAACTGTTAGAAGTCTCAATATTTGGGTTGACTTTATGACTCAATGTAGGTACTGATTTTACATTTGGGCTTGGGCAACTAATGGTTTTATTAACACTATCATTTACGTTAATGTGAGTGGTATCTTTATGAACACTTTGTGACTGAATATCAGGGTACAACTCGGGTTCTAAAATGAGTTCTTTTTCAAGTGTTGTGGTGTATGAATGTTTCATTTGGTGTGAATTCCGTCTAATAATTTTATTGTTATCTTCTTTTTTCACCCAATATGATCTAGGTTCATTGGCCTTTTCTAACACAATTGCTTTACGCCAATAATTATCTTTTGAACTTCTTATTACTACCCTATCTCCCTTTCTAAACTCTACTGGTTTTCTTCGTGCTGTCTTATCATAACGTACTTGTAATTTCTCTTTTTCTTTGCATAAATTCTTATATACTTGTTTCTGGATTGTAGGTTCTAATTTATTAGCTGTAGTTGGTAATTGTCCTCTCAGGATCCTGCTCTGTAAAATTTGAGCTGGAGATGCATCAAGATTTATTATGCAGGTATTATTATATTCCATCACCAAATCTCTAAAATCAACATTTTCCTCATTACTCTTTCTTAAAATTTGTTTGCTTATATTGACTGCTTTTTCTGCAAGTCCATTACTCTGGTGGTAATGTGGAGTGCATGTCATAATTGTAATGTCTTTTTCTCTATAATAATTTTTACATTTTACCGAAGTAAATGGTAGATTATCTGCAATTAAAATTTCTGGATATCCAAATCTACTAAAAGTATCTTGAAATGAGTTGATTACTGAACTGGAGGTTTTATCTTTTAATATTGAAATGTCCAACCAATGCGAAAAATAGTCTACAATTACTAAATATGCTTTTGAACAATACTCTAAAATGTCTGTACCAACTTTATTGAATCTTAGTCTGGGAATGTCATGAGGCATCATTGGTTCTTTAAAATTATTTGGTCTGTATTTCTCACATATCCTGCATTTTTTTATATAGTTTGTCACATCATCATTAAGTCCTGGCCAATAATATATACTCCTGGCTTTGTTTATAGTTTTACTGACTCCTATATGGCCTTTGTGAAGCAATTTTATCATGTCAAGCCTAAGTTTTTTCGGAATAATTATTTTGTCATCAATAAATGCGATGCCAGCTTCAAAATACAGTGAATCTCTTATACCATAGTACTTTTTACACACTTGAGGAACATTTTTTTCTTTTGGCCACCCATTATAATAAAAATCAAAAATTACTGCTAATGCCTCATCCTGGCTAGTAGCTAGTCTTAACTCAGATTGCTTTTCCTGGCTCATAGGTAAATGTTTACTCGCTGAGTGGACCATTTCAAACATTTCTGGGTCATGTGTCTCTATATTTAAACTGGACCTAGATAGCATATCAGCAAAATGTATGTCTTTCCCAGGAACAAAATATACATTTAATCTGTACTTGAGAAGTTTAAGCCTTAAACGTTGGAGTCTAACTGATCCAATTTTGGAAATTGGCTTCTTCATAATGGAGATTATAGGTTTGTGATCTGATTGAACGTCAACATCAAAATTATAAATAAAATTGTGAAATTTTTGAGTAGCATAATAAATTGCCAATAGTTCCTTCTCAGTCTGACTATAATTTATTTCACTATCATTCATATTTCGTGATGCACAAGCTACTAATTTTAAAATAGAATCATATTTCTGGAACATACAAACACCTAAACCATTTTTAGATGCACCACATTGTAAAATAATTTTTTGATTAGGATCATAAGGGACTAACGCTGGTGATTTACAAATTATGTTCTTTAAATTATCAAAACATTTTTGATGTGACGGGAGCCACACCCATTCTACATTATTTTTAAGTAATTGACAAAGAGGTTGAATATGTTCAGCCATGTTCGGAATGTACCGTCTAACGTAATTAAATGCGCCCAAAATTCTTTGTAATTCTACTTTACTATTTGGTTTTTCAAGTTTACAAAGTGATTCCACTCTGTCAGGATCTATTTGCATCCCTTTATGTGAAAAAACTTGACCCATAAATCTGACCTCTTCTTGACAATATTGAAATTTGTCCCCATTAAACTTTGCTCCTACTTCTTTAGCCCTTTCTAACACTTTTTTAACAGTTGTATCATGTTCTTCTTTTGTTGTTCCCATAACAATCATATCATCATGACAAATCAATAAATTCTCTATACCTTTAAATTTATCTTCTACTACTTCTTGAAACAGATCTTGGGAATTTGATAATCCATATGGCAATACTTTATATCTGAAAATTCCATAAGAAGTTGCAAAACAGCATTTCCATGATGATGTCTCGTCAAGTTCTAAATGATGATACCCTTCAGAGAGATCAAATACAGAAAATATCTTTTTACCTATCATTTGTGCACAAACATCTTCCAATTTATGTACTACTCTTGGTTTGCGGACTATTTGTTTGTTTAGATCTAATGGGTCTAAGCATAAACGTAACTTACCATTTTGCTTTTCCACAATAACAATGCGGTTTATGCTTGCCCTGGGGTCAATTTCGTTAACTTTGACAATTGCCCCTCTTTTTGTCAACCTATCTAATTCATTTTTTAAATTATCTCTAATTGCGACAGGTACATTTACAGGTGGGTAACTTACTGGCTCAAAATTGTCTACTGTAGTGATCCTATGTTTACCACAAAATTTACCATGACCTCTAAAAACTTCAGGGTTAAGGTTTATAAATTTATCCCTTTCTGCTAATTCTAAAGTACCACAACTCTCAATATTGTTGATTCGTTTAACTAACCCCAAATCAATACATAATTTACCACTTAAAAGAACTCGAGTTGCCCCATTAATAATTGTAAAATCCTCGTAAACATACTTATTTTTATGTTTACAAAATAAATTTACGACACCCATTGTTTTAGCCTGAGTACCCTCAAACCCTTTCAGTACATAATGATTATCCCTAATTTTAAATTGTTTATCAATTTTCTTAAAAACTTTTAATGGAATTATACTTACATCTGCACCTGTGTCAAGTTTTACTTTAATTCTCTTGTTTTCAATTTCTATAATTTCATCCCAAATATTTTGACTACTTACATTTTGGTATACTTTATTGACATTTCTTACAAAACTATCAGCTGATCCATCACTGCTATCTTCATCTATGACATCAATATTCTTCACTCTACACGACTTTGCAAAATGGTTTAAAAGCCCACATTTCTTACATTTCTTTCCATACGCTGGACATTCTCTGGCCCCATGAGTTGATTGACATCTTTTATACTTGAATTTTTCATTGGTATTCGCTTTACTTCTAGAGTTATTATAATTTCTATGGCCCTGGTACATATCTTTACGAACTTCTCCTATGTCTACATCTTTTCTTTCGGTATGAAATTTCAAATTTTGGTTCTTACTTTGTTCACTAGTTCTACAAAATTCGATGGCTTTTTGTAGGGTAAGTTTGTCCACTCTCAATAGAGCTTCTCTAGTAACTGGATCTCTGATGCCCATTAATATTTTGTCTCTCAGAGCTTTATCTTCGGCTGTTTGTTCTGGATCAATTTCATTATAATTACATGTTCGAATCAAATGTCTACAACTAGTAAGAAACTGCTCAAACGACTCTTCTTCTTTCTGGACCCTCATGATAAAATTGTATCTTTCAAATGATTCATTCATCCTTGGATTAACATACTTATCGATTAGTGATATCATCAAGTCATACTTGTTATTTTCGGCTTCTGGGATCTCGAATGTGGACATAATTTTGGCAGACTCAGCCCCAATTATATTTCTTAAAATTGACATTTTCATTTTATCTGCTGACTGGTCTTGTCCCGTTGCTAGTAAATAATCTTCGAAACTAGTCTTCCAGAACTTCCATTCGCTTGCAGCATTTTGATCCTGCAGGTCAAAATCTGGTGGTAATTTTACATTTATTCCCATCACTGCCATTGTAGGTTATGTATGGTACCTCGTGTACAAGTTGCTATAAATTTAGCTTTTCGACTGTAAACTGTAACCCAACTAGCTGTTTGACTGCGCCATGTTTAAACTACTTTATTTAATGGGTTATAAGTCAAACAATCATAGTATTGAGTAAACTTATATATTTTTATAAAACTTACTAAACATCTTACATACAATAAATCATACGAGTGACAACCATGTTGACTGGCTTGAAGTTAGCCATGTCATGTCTAGCACGCAGCCCCTTGCTACGCTGTTACACAGCTATATATATTAAACAGATACTACTGGGCAAACTAGAAGATTGAAGAGGACAAAGCCTTTTGAACTAGTTTGAGTGATAGTGAAAAGCAGAGCATAATGCTTGTGTGCATGTGTATGTTAGAATAGTGCGGTTAGAAAAGCAAAGCATAGTGCTTGTGTGCCTGTTAGATTAGATAAGAGACGCTATGGGTAAGCTCTTCATTTTAAGGAACAGTAGTAATTTAGGTTAAGTTAAAATTGCTCATTGGCCAGAGTTATGACCAGATTGTAATTCTAATGAACAATTCAATACAATGAATCGTCATCGTAGTGATGATTATGGAAAAAAATATATGACAAGATTTTGTGCAATAAAAATGTTTATATTTATCAAGGATGTATAATTTGGTATGGCTACATATACAGTCGGAAAAATGAAAGAATACCCATGAATGAACATATAAAACAGGCTGTATTTTCCTGTCACCGTGTCACAAAGAAAATTGTCCAGTGCAAGTAACAATAATTATTACATGTACTTGTGCTGACCAGTTTTTTGTGTGACACGGTGACAGGAAAATACAGCGTCTTTTATATGTTCGTTCATGGGTATTCTTTCATTTTTCCTACTGTACTTCTGGTATATCGTCGGTGATGTGACAATACCTCCTATCTGCTTTTTCATGAATTTTGTAGGAGATGAAAAACTTGTTTGACCACCTCGTGTTTTCATATATTTTTTGATTTGTTTTGTAGTAAATTCAACTATCTATTTACTACAAAACAAGTCAAAACTTACTTATGAAAACAGGAGGTGACCGTAAAAAATGTTTTTGGTCTCCTGCAAAACTCATGAAAAAACATATAGGAGATATTCTCACATCACTGACGATATATTTCAGAGAATGTCTAGATAGATAGATAGATAGATACATTTATTTCCTTTTAAAATTTTACAATTTTATGGAAAGGGTGAGAACAAATATTTCGTTCCTTTTTTTCATCCCAAGAAACACACAATATGTTTATTTTAGGGATAAACAAAAGAAAGAAATAAATAAAAAAAAAAAAAAAAAAAACAACGAGTTATATAAGAATTAATTAAAGATACAAAGTATAATTTACGTATTTAACTATTCATTTATGATGAAAGACCTAAGTTTTAGAACATTCCAGATATAGCTAGCTATTATTTTAGCTGAATATACTGTAATGTTATTTAAGGTATGAGTTACAGTATCAATATCGGCTATATAATTAATGGATGATTGTTTCATACAAGAATATATTGGACAATCAAAAAGTATATGTTCAATTGTTTCTAACTCCTTATTGTTACAAATAGTACAGATTTCATTAGGATTAATTTTATATGTAGAATCCTCAAATAGCTTGCGCTTTTTAAATCGGAGACGAAATTGAATGATGGATGTAAGAGTATAGACATTATCGTAACAACCACGTTCTTTACGAAAACCAGATTGGGATTCGGGAAGTATATTAAACGATTCTACCCAATTGACTAAACGGTTCAAAATAATTTGCATGAATACTTTAGTAATGCAGTTTACTAAAGCAATTCCCCTGTAATTGGAAGGATCGTTAGAGGGACCTTTTTTGTGGAGCATTTTTAGAGTAATTTTCGACCAACTATTAGGAAAAGTGGAAGTGTTGAAGATAGTATTGAAAAATGAGTTAAGGTATAAGATCCAGTTATTTGGTAAGTATTTGTAAAACTCATAGGGAATATTATCAGATCCTGGAGCTTTGTTGTTTTGACAGGAATTTAAAGCTAAGTAAATTTCATTGGTGGTAATAGGATTATCAAAATACGGATTCCTCGCATCGAAATAGAGGGTTGTGTCCACTATCCCGGCTCCCATAATTTCAGAGTAGAATGTTTCCCATGTTGCAGCAGGTAAAGATATGTAACTATTTGAAATATTTCGAGCTCTTTTAATATGAAACCAAAAAGTTTTTGAATCAGTAGAGTTAGAAATATTACCAATAATATTTTGTTGAAATTCAGTTTTTTTTTACTTTTAATAATTTTTTATACTCTGCTTTAATAATTAAGTATTCGTTTTTAGTTTGATTTGAGAAATTGTTTTGTTGACAAATTTTGAGTTTACTTTTAACTGATTTCTTTAGATCTCTACATTGACAATCATACCACGGTTTGTGTTTATTAGGTCTGTTAGGAGCGATTATACTTTTTGACAGCCCAAGATTATCAGCTGTTTTATAAATATTATCCAACAGGTTTTTGTTTGCCATTTCGACATCATGAATTATGTGCACCCCCGCCGAATTTTGCATGTTTAGTTTATAAGACAAAACTAAAGATTCATTTAACTTAAAAATAGTTTTATTTTTTATTATAGTTTCTTTCATAGGTGAAAGATACGTTTGAGTTATAAAGCATGAAACAGGAAAGTGGTCTGATAAAGTACACGTTGTATTTACGTAAACATCATTAACAAAGTGCAAATGTGAGTTATTTACCCAGACTAAATCTATTGTACTCTTGCCCATAGGGCCGACGAAAGTAAATTTTGCAGGCCGATCAGAAATACACCTACCATTTAACAGACAGAACCCGTTAAAATTCATGAAATCAAGAAGGCATCTACCTTTTGCATTAATTACAGTATCTAAACTTTGTCTCTCGTCAAAAAAATTTGTGTTTTCAAATATTTCAGGAGGGGATACGTCATTGTCTGAAACACGGGAGTTAAAGTCTCCTCCAATAATTATAGGTGTATCATTAAATTTCTCTAAAATATTAGATAACACCTCCTGAAATAGTGACAATAAATATTCAATACTTAGACTAGGTTTAAAATAAACGTTACAGACTACAAATTTATAATTATTGCTAGATATTAAACAAAAGATCCACCAAGGTGATTTATCAATACAAACAGAAGAAAGGTTGGGATTACAAAAAATTGATAGACCACCGCTAGCCCTACCCAAGGATTTTTCTTTTATGGCAACTGAACTGGCACATGAGTAAGTAGATAAATAATTTGAAAATTTTATATTTTCGGTAATAACCCATGTTTCCGATAAACAAAGAATGGGTATATCATTGAAATCACTTAAAAAGTCATTAACACTATTAATTCCTTATGAGTTCCAAAAAACAATGTGTACTGATTGCTATTCAGATTTCGAGGAGGCAGGTTTTACAACTTTTAGGCCAGACTCTCGATTAGGTGAAGACTCTTCCTCGCGAACTCTTTTGTTGGATAGTATTTGAACGATTTGCGGAACTCCATAAACATATTTAATAGTGAGATTTGTTTCAGTTTTTAATCGTAACTCTAGTTCTGCACGTAAATCATTTAGATGTTGACGCTGTTTAGGTGTCATATCAGAGATTATCTTAACTGAAGGATATAAATTACGAGAAATATTCTTCTTGTTTCTCAAAACGTCCAATGCAGCCTTAGGAGTCCCAAAAATAACACGATAAAGACGAGGTTTGTTATTATTAGTATTTTTTCCAAGACGATAGCCGGACTGGATACAATTCGCAGAATTCGGAGATAAGTGCGTAATTACTTCTTTAATTATGCGAGCGTCATCTTCGGGTGATCTTTCAGGAATTCCTAGGAGTAGGACGTTCTTTTCCCGCTTCAAACGCTGAGTAGTTTCGTAATATATATCATCTTGTGACGGAGTTGTAGAGTTCACTAGTTTTTCCAAGGAACTAACTTTTTCACGAAGAAGATTATTTTCATCACGAAGAGCGGATACATCCTTCATGCAGTTTTCAAGCATTTGTGATTGTGTAGAAAACTTGTTATTTAATTCTGTCACAGAATTTGTGAGAATGGATAATTTGTCCATAAGTAAATCAAACTGATGGTTGCTGAGTAGCGAGGCTGAAGACATAGATGGCTCATTCTGAAGAGTAATGTTATTCGGAGAGGCTCTACAGGTATTACAATGCCAGTTCTCAAATGATACGGATGTTTCATTGCAACCATTTAATTCTGATCGAGCACATCTTTTATGGCATAATTTGTTGCAACTTAGACAAGAGACCTGGCTATCGATCTCCATTAACAAATTATTGCAATATAAGCACAGAGATTTTGAAGACATTCTTCTAATGAGGTGCAGGTTTATGTTTTTTTGAAGTTGTTAATTAAACTAATGTATGTAGTAGATCCAAAAAAGACTTACTGTTTGATTAATTAAAAACAATCAATGGCACGAAACTATATATTTTAGAGAGCAATTGTAAACACGTCTGTACACCACGGACTTTCAGTTCTCACTGAAAATCTAAATAATATACTAAAGTCTAAAAAATATACTTTGAATGTCCTAAGAACATTCATGGAATGTTTCAACAAGACATTCAGTCTAAACAATATACTGTGAATGTTCAAAGAACATTCGTAGACATTCATGGAATGTTCCAACAAGACATTCAAGGAATGTTTAAAATGCTGACACAGCACTTTCCTGGGACTTTCCAGGGACGTTCGTGTGCTTTTGGGGACATTCCAGGAATGTTTTCAATGTCCTGTGTGTACCTTCTAGGAACATTCCTGGAATGTTCTGTGTTATTAGGGACTGGAAGAATTGCAACACCTTGCTCAACAACTAAATATACGAGTACATTTCAACGATTATGGACTAAAAATAAATTTGAAGAAAACCAAGTTCATGGTATTTACAAAAGCACAAAACAGCAGAGTTAGACTAGTACTGGATAATACAGAAATTGAGCAAATATCTTCGTACAAATACCTTGGAGCATGGATCACAGAAGATACTGATCAGACAAAAGAAATAAGATGCCGCATTGAAATTGCACGATCCATTTTTAACAGAATGAGGAAACTTTTCTGTAATCGCAATATCAATATAACGCTCCGGATAAGAATGCTTCGTTGTTATATTTTCTCCACCCTTTTGTATGTGGTTGAGGCATGGACACTAAAACAATCCAACATTAAAAACTTGGAAGTATTTGAAATGTGGTGTTATATAGACGTATTCTGAAAATATCATGGACAGATCGTAAAACAAACGCACAAGTGCTCGAACAACTAGGAAAACAATGCGAAGTTTTAAATTCCATAAAAATCAGGGAGTTGGATTACTTGGGGCACATCATGAGAGGTGAAAAATACGAACTATTAAGGAATATAATGCAGGGCAAAATCAAAGGCAGAAGAAGCGTAGGAAGACGTAAAATCTCGTGGCTACGCAATCTCCGTGAATGGTTTGGATGCAGCTCAATTGAACTATTCCGGCGCGTAACCAACAAAATTATAATTGCCAGAATGATTTCCGATCTCCGATAGGAGCGGAACTTTAAGAAGAAGAAGAAAAAAATTGTTTAAACAATTTTATGACCGCGGCACCTCCCGGTACCCTGCGGATTTGTTATAAGGAACTCTTTTTTAGTAAGTTTGTGCAAAAAAATCGAATCGGAATAATTTACCTAACGAGGGCGACCATACAGCCTGGACTATACAACCGCGAGCAATTCAAAGAATTCAAATTAATCGGAAATCATTCGGTCATTACGAACCATTACGAACTTGGGTCTCCAGTTATGTCACAACTCCCTTCTCTTCGAGATGCGCAATATATTATCTTATTATTTATAGTATCATGCCAAAACCCATTCTAGAAACTTGATATTTTTCTTAGAATATAGAATAAACTAGGAAGGAGTACATTGCGAAACGACTCCGAGCCAGGAAGGAGGTTGCAAATGGCGATCAGCTGTCAGATTTGCTGTCTATCTCCAGTGACGTACCTTTGAAAGAGGGAAGAAAATAAATTCTTAACGATTTTATTACATCTTTGATGTTAAAGAAACAGCTATAGATCAAGAGAAAATACGTATTAATATAATATTTTGTTGAAAAGTCAGTTAAATAACATTTTATTATGCTAATAACTTCAGTTAATTGATTGCATATACAGGAGCTTTACCAGATGGTACGCCTATGCACACAGCTGATCCAATACAGAAACACCTTCTACCTCGTTGACAAAAACTTACGAGTCATCCACAGACGTTCAAGATGGCCAGTTCCGCTAGAAATTTAAGGTGTTATTGATATATGACAGACTCCTTCTTGTTCTTTTATATTCTAAGATATTTTTACAAAAAAATTGTTGATTACTTTTATTATGTCCACTTTACATCAACAATAAATTGAATAAGAAATTGGCAAAGTTATTCAAGGCCAAATTTGACGTGTACAAAATGTATGGTTTATAAAAGAAAATGAAGGAATTTCATGAAATCAGTGATGTGGGAGGGAGGGGATGTGACATGAGGTGAAGTAGATGGGATCGCTTTCACGGGATAAATAAGGAAGGCAATATATGGCGGAACAACTCTTTAGCAGTATATTCTGTTCTATATAAAGTCTATAATTAAAAAATTGTATTATATTATATAAATATATATATAATTAATAATTTTAATAATTAATTAACAACATATGTTCCACGTATAACATAAAAAACCTGCCCCCCGCCATATTGCCTTTCCCAAAAGTCTCAAATCAAGTGGTCCCATTTAGTAAACACGAGAGAATCTCTTAAGTCCACTTTACATCAACAATAATTGAATAAGAAATTGACAACAAGTTATTCAAGGTCAAATTTGACTTATACAAAACACAATTCTACATCCAATTTTGCCGTGAATAAAAAGAAAATAAAGAAATTTGACAAAATAAAACATATCCAATTGTTCTATTTCATCAAATTCCTTCATTTTCTTTTACAAACCATACATTTTGTACACGCAAATTTGGCCTTGAATAACTTTGTCAATTTCTTATTCAATTTATTGCTAATGTAAAGTGGACATTATGTCATATCCCCTCTCTCCCACATCACTGGATGAAATAGAACAATTGGATATGTTTTATTTTGTCAAATCTCTTTATTTTCTTTTTATTCACGGCAAAATTGGATGTAGAATTGTGTTTTGTGTAAGTCAAATTTGACCTTGAAGAAGTTGGTCAATTTCTTATTCAATTTATTGTTGATGTAAAGTGCCATAGCCACCTTTACTTAACAAGACATGAAGTTGAAACTTGGCAACATCTATTGGTAGACCGATTAATTCTGACAGTTCTCATTTGTTTTTAAATAATTTTCACTTTATTTACAGAGAAACTGAAATATTTTACAATATTTCGTGCTCCAAATTATAAAGAACATTAAAAGGTATGTTATTAAGATGATTTTAGTTCAATATAATATATTTTTATATAAACTTGCGTGCACTTAAAAATTTTGTCATTTTTAATGTCTCATATTTCCTAAACCTGTTGGCAGATTTAAGTGATTTTTATAATATGTTATAGCCTAAATCTTTAACAATACCGCTGTAATAATATTGTTGCTAAATAGTTAAATTTTTATGGTGTACCGGGCATTTAAAAAATACTGAAATTAAAACCCAACTATAGACTCCGGTTTTCTTAATATTCTGTTTTTTTTTATTAATTCGCTTATGTTTAAAAACTAGATTTGTTCTTTATCAATTCAGGGTGTTTCTAAATAAGTGCGACAAACTTTAAGGGGAAAGGAATAAAATGAAAAATTTTGACGCCTGTATTTTAAAGGTAATCATTTTTTTCGAATTCTGAGAAAACTAATAAGTATTTTTGAAAAATTTAAACGCAGAATAAAAGATTACTTTATTACCGAGGGCCAAAAATCCCTTAGAATGAATAGAAAGTTTTTTTAATGACATATTTGAAACTAAAAATCACACTAAATTTTCTTAGTTTTTCACCCCTGTAACTTATTAAAATAAACATAGAAGTTTTCAGGGACTTTGGGTCCTTGGTCCTAACGTAATATTTCAGTCTGCGTTTAAATTTTTGAAAAATACTTATTAGTTTTCTTAGGATTCGAAAAAAATGAATCCCGTTTATATTCTTGTTATTGGTTTTTTTTTTGTATAATAAACAAGTATATTCAAATGGGAAATAAGCCACAATTTTACCTAAAAATGATTTTATTAACGTTTCGACGCCCAAGTCGGGTGTCGTTGTCAAAATACAAAATAATACTAAATAAATAAAAATGTTGTTGCTTAGTAAAAAATTCTTCTAATAATTTATTTAATCTGACTCATTTATATCGGCAATTCAGACACGTATTATACATTTTAAAGTAGACGACTTTAAAATGATATTGCCAATATTGATGAGTTGCGTTCCTGGGACGACTTTACTAAAAGATAGTTCATTCGATTACATGAAATCAATCCCAACTCAAGAATATCCGCCACAAAAAATCATAGCATGTGATCTGTCTTTAAAAATACAACCAAATGCAACGGTGGCACTGAAATTCTCGCGTTAGAGATTCCATAGTAAATCACGAGGGAAAACCAGGAAAAACCTCGTGATACTATCCCGACATCGTAAGTATTTGGGTTTACATTTAGTTTACTCTCAAAACTAATACCAAATTCTGACTTGATATTTTAAATTTTAAATAATACTAAAATACTAAATATGTACTAACTCGATATGTTACTGATTTACTAATTGTGGTATTTTCTTTCTATTGACTTCCTCCTTTAATATGGGTAACCACATCCTACTGCATTCTACCGAGGAATTTGCGACACAATTGGTTTCATTTAGCATAATTAGAGCCGCTTCTTTGATTTTTCTCTTTTTACTATCTGCTTATTTTAGGACTATACTTGAATCTCTCCACTGAACTCTATGTTCATTATCCCATGCGTGTTGACATATTTGAGATCTATCAAATTCTCCATTTTTTATATAAGACTCATGTTCATTTACTCTAACGTCTATTGGTCTTGACGTTTCACCTATATAAAATTGTTCGCATTCACAAGGTATTTTATAAATACAATTCTTTGTTCTTTCTTGTTCACTGTTAGGTTTAGTTTTAGATAGAATAGATCTCAAAGTGTTTGTTGTTTTGAATGTTGTTGATATGTTGAATTTATTTCCTATTGTTTTAAGTTTCTATTTGTAGTACCATCAATTCTCCTTGTAGTGAACTATCAAAATTTTTATTAAATATTATAAAACCATTTGCAAATAATAATGACACATTTATAAAAAATACACAGCATTTTTTAAACAAATTATCAAATATTGAATTTAATCCAAATAATATTTTAGTAAGTTTTGACATAAACAGTTTATTTACAAATGTGCCATTAGATAAAACTTTAAACTTAATCAAAACGAAATTAGAAAATGATAATACATTAACAACTAGGACAAGACTAAATGTATCAGCTATAATGGAGTTATTGACATTCAGCGCCGGTTTAACCAGGGGTCTTTTGGGTGCTGTAGCACCGGGCGGTTGAAGGTGCTAGGGCGGTACGCGCGAAGCGCGTGCTGTTCCGAAATTATATGATTATGGTAAAATAAAATTTGCATACAAATCCACATGATATAATAATAAAAATTTTTCTGGTTTATCATTAACTTGAAAACTTAACAATAATTTATAAATAAATAATTATTATTAACGTCGACGTACCTATATGGTTTATGCACTGTGTTCAGTTTATGTTATCTAAATAGGGAGTTTTTGTTGCTACGTAACGTACGCATCTCCGTATACGTAAAGCAACTAACGTGTCGTAGAGGATGAATGTTAAAATAGGTAGTTTTTGTAACTGCCTTAACGTAACGTAAAGCAAATCGTAAAGTCATTTTTAAATTCCGTTGACATTTAAAAAAATAAAACAATGTTCACACAATATACAATTAATATACAAATGTAAAAAAAGATAAATGAATGATGAAATTGTATGGTTTTAATTGCTTCTATTTAAATATAAAAATATTATTTTTCCTTAGGTTAAAATTATTTTATTTTTGTTTATACCTACTTTTTAGTTGTAAATTATTGTATACCTACATCAGAATTCCAGTAGGTATAATGTAAATAGTGTGGTAATATTTATTTGAAAATTTTACTGAAACTAGGTCATTTGTTTATCTAGTAATCTAGTTATTAATTGTGGTGATCACTGTATTTCTTAAATTAATACAAGATTTGTTTGTTTTGCTTTATTAATAGACAACTTAAAAACAATAAAATTTTAAATCTATTATGAAGCTCCAATTTCCAATTACAAACACAGAATAATTTTACTCAAATAGACTAAACCAATAACCAATGTAACCTTAAAATGTTTATAAACAGGTAGTACGCTGATGAAATGTTCATTTGGTAGGTAATCGGGCAAGATCCTCGTGTGCATTCGGTGACTTTCGGGTCGATAGGGATGCGTATGAACCTAACGTACCAGCCCGTAACCTTAGGTAATACGTATCGCGATACGGGAGTTCAACCATTAATGCGCAAGCGTATATGTCAAAAAGATGCGTTACGTTTACGTATTTGTGTGCACAAAAACTCCCTAATGTCAGATAACGTACAAACATGCCGCGCGCCGTAAAATTATATCATTTTACAGCGTTTAAGAATATAATTAGACCAGTAAGAATCTGTTTTTAGGTGGATGTGAGAGGTGGCATTCAGATTTTTGCGGATAAAGTTAGGTGATAACTTCGTTAATAATAATTAATTTATGCTCCTTCTCAAGTATGCCCGGAACATTAATAAAAAAATAAAATATTTAAAAATTTCAAAACTTTTTCGTTTTTTTATATATTTTTTGCTTAAAACTTAAAAACTATTCATTTTAGAACAAAGTTCTATAGGAATAAAACAAAGATAATTCAATTTTCTATCAGATGCGATTTGTTAAAAAGGTCTTAATTTATCACCCTTGCTTCAAAATAGCAATAAATATAAAATAAGGGGGCAAAACAAACCTGTCCTTATTCAATTATTTTCCATCACTTAGGTTACATTTGGAACCTTCCTAATTCGCTTAGAAAATTTTTTTAATGTGCTAAGACCGTACACCAAATTTCATTAAAATTAACTTACTAGATTTTGCATAATAATTTTGCAATCTAAACTTTTTTTAAAAAATTAAATTTTTTTAAAATATTGCACAACAAAAACTAGAACATACAAAGATTTGTCAATTTTTTTACATATAAAGAAGTACTCCACCTATCTAATGCACTTTACAGAATTGAAATCGGATTATTTAAGCAGCCTCAGCAATGTTTTAAAGTTATAAACAATTTTTTGGCTTATAAACAAATTAGTGCTGTGTCCAGGAGGGGGTGCTACGGGCTCCTTTATTTAGATGGACTTACCCAAGTTTTTTTATGTATTTTGACCCGTAGAACACGAATTTTTTGGGTAACAGTTGATCCGGATGTCGATAAGATTGTTATAAACAAAGAACTTGAGGAATTACACAAAATCGATTTTTCGCAAAATAAAACATTTTTTTGTATTTCTTGGGTAATTCTAAGCAAAAAATGTTCTTACAAGTTTTTTCGTAGGATGCATAGTCTTCGAGATAAACGCGGTGGAACTTTCAAAAAATCGAGAAATTGCAATTTTTGAACGCGAATAACGTTTGATTAAAAAATAAAATAGCAATTCTGCTGACAGCAATTGAAAGTTTAAGTCAAATTATACCGGTTTTAATTATTAATTGAAATAAAGTTAAGAAATATTTTTGAGCCTGGGCGCGGCATCCGTATCAGCACCGGGCGGCAGACTGTGTTAAACCGGCACTGTTGACATTATGTACTAATAATACCTATTTTCAACTAAATAATGAATTCTATAAACAAAATTTTGGTCTCGCAATGGGCTCTTCTTTATCTCCATTATTGGCTAATATATTTATGGAGAATTTCGAAACTAATATCACTTCTAAACAAAATTTAAAACCCACAGTATGGTGGAGATATGTAGATGATGTGTTTTCCATATGGCCTCATAGATCGGAATTGTTGGATACGTTCCTGAATATTATAAACGATCAAGAAGAGACAATAAAGTTTACAATGGAAAAGGAATACAATAACACCCTACCTTTCCTCGATGTTTTGGTCTCAAAGAAGGATACTGGATATGAGACTCAAGTGTATAGAAAACCAACACACACCAACAGATATCTCAATTACAAATCAAATCATAACATCAACGTTAAAAAGGGAATCATTAAATCCTTATATGATAGAGCCAAAATGACTTGTTCTAACGAAAATTCATTTTTAGAAGAAAAACAATTGTTAACATCTGTTTTATTAAAAAATGATTATCCCATATCGTTTATAAATAAGGAATTGTCAAGATTGGATCGAATGGAACAGAACAACTTAGAACGGGATCCTACAACATTCACAAGAAATAATACGAGGAAAATATCAATACCATATGTAAAAGGACTATCCGAGAAACTTAAAACAATAGGAAATAAATTCAACATATCAACAACATTCAAAACAACAAACACTTTGAGATCTATTCTATCTAAAATTAAACCTAACAGTGAACAAGAAAGAACAAAGAATTATATTTATAAAATACCTTGTGAATGCGAACAATTTTATATAGGTAAAACGTCAAGACTAATAGACGTTAGAGTAAATGAACATCAGTCTTATATAAAAAATAGAGAATTTGGTAGATCTCAAATATGTCAACACGCATGGGATAATGAACATAGAGTTCAGTGGAGAGATTCAAGTATAGTCCTAAAAGAAGCAGATAGTAAAAAGAGAAAAATCAAAGAAGCGGCTCTAATTATGCTAAATGAAACCAATTGTGTCGCAAATTCCTCGGTAGAATGCAGTAGGATGTGGTTACCCATATTAAAGGAGGAAGTCAATAGAAAGAAAATACCACAATTAGTAAATCAGTAACATATCGAGTTAGTACATATTTAGTATTTTAGTATTATTTAAAATTTAAAATATCAAGTCAGAATTTGGTATTAGTTTTGAGAGTAAACTAAATGTAAACCCAAATACTTACGATGTCGGGATAGTATCACGAGGTTTTTCCTGGTTTTCCCTCGTGATTTACTATGGAATCTCTAACGCGAGAATTTCAGTGCCACTGTTGCATTTGGTTGTCTTTTTAAAGACAGATCACATGCTATGATTTTTTGTGGCGGATATTCTTGAGTTGGGATTGATTTCATGTAATCGAATGAACTATCTTTTAGTAAAGTCGTCCCAGGAACGCAACTCATCAATATTGGCAATATCATTTTAAAGTCGTCTACTTTAAAATGTATAATACGTTTCTGAATTGTCGATATAAATGAGTCAGATTAAATAAATTATTAGAAGAATTTTTACTAAGCAACAACATTTTTATTTATTTAGTATTATTTTGTATTTTGACAACGACACCCGACTTGGGCGTCGAAACGTTAATAAAATCATTTTTAGGTAAAATTGTGGCTTATTTCCCATTTGAATATACTTGATTATAAAAATGCCACAAGAAAATAGCTTCAGAACAACATGTATAATAAACGTTACTTACAAGGAATTACTTTTAATATTATTTTGTACAAACTTCCAATTAATAATATTTTCTTGTTCGACTCAAAAAGTACTATAAATTTTACCAGAATTTGTACTTTAAAACCGTAGTTTCGAAAGCGGTAGTCCGAAAGTCAGACTACGGACGTCATCAATTGCGACGTTGCCTTTTTCTCTTCATGGCTTGTAAAGTAAAGGTGGCTATGAAAGTCCACTTTATGTGGATGTAGTGTGGATGTAATACTATCAATTTACTTTATTTAAGGCCAAACAAGCTGTCAAAAATAAATAATGACTTATGTCAATCAGTGCAGTGCTGTCTGTTGTCATGTCAATCGTAAATAAATGGCCACTATTGACAATTAATATACCGTTGACCGTTACTAAGTTGTATATAAAAGTATTTAAAAATTAAAATTGATATAAAGGGATACCACTTTGTACAAAAATGGCAGTTACAGCTGCTGCCCAGCTCCTAGATGAGCTAATGGGTAGAAATAGAAATGTAGCGCCAAACGAAAAAGTCAAGGAAGTTGATTGGGAAGATAGTGAATTTTGCAAATACTACTTAGTCAAGTTCTGTCCACATGATTTATTTGTAAATACCAGAAACGACCTAGGCATGTGTCCCAAAGTTCATGATGAAGAAGCTCGGAAGCTATTCCATAAAGTCAAGAATCCACATTACAGAAAACTACAGTACCAGAAAGATTTTCTTCGTTTTTGTCGCTCCATGATGTCTGATGTAGAACGGAGAATTGTCAAAGGTAAGCAAAGATTAGCCTTAAGTGCAAGTTCTAAAGAAACCGCCTCCTCTGCTACCCAAGGCCAAAATCAAGAGCAGATCAAGATCTTAAATGAGAAGATAGAAGATTTGGAAGCACAGGCAGAGCAAGCTGGTATAGCAGGTAATGTAGAACATGCTCAAGGTATTTTAAAGCTATGTGATCAACTTAAAGAAGATAGGGATATCATTTTAAAGCATTCTGAGACCCAAGTTAGTTTGACAGCCGAACTTGCATCAGCACAAGAAAAGATTATGGAGGTGTGTGAGGTTTGTGGAGCATTTCTTATTGTGGGAGATGCTCAGCAGCGTCTAGAAGATCATCTAATGGGAAAACAACATATGGGTTTTACAAAACTGAAATCAGCAGTAGATGAAATATCAGAGTTAGTAGCAGAGACAAAGGAATTGATGTATGGTGGAAGATCTACAGATAACAACGATCGAGAAACAGAACATAAAGCTAGCAGAGGTAATAGATTTAAAGATAATCACAGGGAGAAGAGAAAAGAATTGAATGGAGATTCAGAAGTATCAAAAGATAGGGAAGAGAAGGAGAAAGAAAACGAAAGAGATAGAAAAGCAAGGGAGAAATGGAGGTCAGAAGATAGGAATGATAAACGAGATTCTCATAGAGATAGAGAGCCTCATAGTGACAGAGACAGGGACCATTATAGAGATAGGGAAAAAGAAAGAAGACATAGCGGATCTTCTCGCCATCATCATTACAGTCACCACAGACGTAAACATTGATTAGGTATATTATTTATTTGTTAACTCTAGATAAATAGAAAGTTCTCAGTTAGTAACCAGAGAAATGCAGGTTAGTGAATATTACAAACATTTGAATTAATTTAAGTTAGGTACATAGTTTTACATTGTACAATGTAGTTGAATATACCTTGCAAATAATGCCTCATTTTTATTTATGGATATCATATTCCCTTAATAGAGTAGTGCTCATTTACCATGTATATTTGATTGTATAGGTGCAGTCCCTGCTCAAATTATTAGACTCACCCTAGAAATATCGGTTTTTTTAATCTCGCACACCTTAAAGTATCTTAAAAGGGATACGGAACTGTTGGTTGGGTCAAGGTACTAGTACACTTTAAAAGACCAAAAATAAGCATTTTTTCAAGACTTTTTTTCTCAGAACCTTTATTAAAAATAAACATAAAACTTTCTATATATTAATATCTAACTCGTACAGAATACAAAAAATATATCTCTTTTCATTTATGCACATACACTAATATTGTAGAGGGCGCCAAAGTCGAGATCTCGAAAAAAAAAGTAGTTTCGATGGCGGACAGTTAATCTCAGGATTGGTATCTCTGAACCAAAAAAAAATTGTACGACATTTGAAAAAGGAAGGTTTCTTACGTGACAATTTACCACTGTACAAGCATTCCGGAAAAATTCCGCAAACAAAAGATTTTACAAAAATTAAAAAATTGCCAGTTTTTCATGGTTAAAAATATTTATATTTTGGTCAAATTGTGGTAAATTGTCACGTAAGAAACCTTTCTTTTTCAAATGCAGTACAATTTTTTTGTTTCAGATATCCCAATCCTGACATAATTGTCCACCATCATTTTTCGAGGCCTTGACTTTTGCACCCTCTACAATATTAGTGTACGTGCATAAATGAAAAGATATATTTTTTTTGTACTCTCTAAGAGTTAGATATTAATATGTAAAAAATTTTATGTTCATTTTTTATAATGGTTCTGAGAAAAAAATTATTATTATTGGTCTTCTAAAGTGTACTAGTACCTTAAATAACAATTACTTAATAATCGTACTACATAATTAAGGTAAAAATCATAAAACTTTTGAGTGAATTATGCAAACTTGACAGGTGGCAATACTGCCGTGCTTAGCAAAAACGCCGTATCTGCAGAGACATCACATTCGAGTAAAATCGATTTTAGTTTAAGAATTCGTATACATTTACACAGGATACGGCATAAGATGCGGTGTGTTTAATGTGTTTTGGCTTAACTTACATCATTTTTAGTAAGCAAATAAGGTAGATATGCACATTTGGGTTAGAAAAAAGTAAAAATTTCATTTTTTCAGATTTTTGCAGATACGGCGTTTTTGCTAAGCACGGCAGAATAGTACATAATGTGCTAAAAGTCCACAATGACTCAGCTTTAGTCTTTTAGTTAAATTAGTGATTGGGTTTCAAATTTCGTATGATTTGCAGTGGGAGTGTTAATATTGTTCTAGAGAGAGAGAGAGAGAGATACTTTATTGATACAATGTACCAAAAGGCCATCGACCGAAGTCTTTCAGCCAATTTACACTATTAATATACATGCTAGTTATAATGAGTTTTCTAGGTTGCGAGGGGAGTGTAAATGAGTCAGGGAGGTATGTTGGCAACACTATTTAATTAAGGTGGATCAAGAATTTAAATTAAATCCTAGATATTTCTGAATCATTCTCTGCCTCAAAACATAATTTACAATGACAAAGAAGCCAGAAATGGTCAAGAAAGTGTTGCATTGTTTAAAAACTTTTTTGAATCAGTATATACTTCCAGAAACCAGGATGATTCACTGTCAATAGAGATACCTGAAAATGTTTCTGAAAGTTTAAACTTCACTTATATTTCAAAAGTAGAAATTTTTAACAAAATCTTGGAGCTTCCTAATAAAAACACACTAGGTCCAGATGGGTACCAAACAGTTTACTTAAGCACTGTATTTACACTTTAGTTGTTCCATTATATTTACTATATAATCAATCTTTGAAGTGCTCAATATTTCCAGATAAATGGAAGCATAGTTTTATAATGCCTATATTTAAAAGTGGGGCAAAAAATCTTATTACTAACTATAGGAGTGTCTGTATCCAGTCATCAATCCCAAAACTATTTGATAGCTTAGTAAGTGATCAATTGAAGTGGCTCTGTAGAGGATTAATATCCAATAACCAACATGGCTTTTGTGCAGGTAGATCTATGGTCACCAATTTATTATCGTATCAGATGCAAATTACAAAAGCACTTGAAAACTTTCAACAAGTGGATTCTATATATACTGATTTTTCCAAAGCCTTTGACTAAGTAGATCACCACACATTACTCAATAGGCTTTATAATGTTGGGTTTAGCATAGACACTCTAAAATGGATTAAGAGCTTTTTGTCTGACCATCAGCAAAGAGTTAAAATAGGTTCATATCAATCAGATTCTATAAATGTTACCTCAGGAGTTCCCCAAGGAGGACACTGTTCTCCGATTTTCTTTGTTTTATTTGTAAATAGTATTTTTGAATGTTTTAAGAACTGTGAAGCCCTGGGTTTTGCAGATGATTTGAAATTTTTTAGAGTAATTGGCAGTTTGGAGGATCAAAAACTTCTGCAGGAAGATGTTGATAGATTAGATCAATGGTGTAGGATAAATAAGCTAAGGTAGAAAATTGAATACTTCATATTCATTACAAGGGACAACACTGAATTATGTTTCTAAAATTAAGGATTTAGAGGTTATATTTGATGAAAACTTAACTTTTGTGGAACACATTAATACAATTACAGTGAAATCATCAAAAATGCTAGGTTTTATAGTTAGGAGTTGTAAAACTTTTTCTGTAAATACATTCAAAATTCTTTATTGTTCATTAGTTAGGTCTAGATTAGAGTATGCTTCGGTGATATGGTCTCCATATCATGCAGTGCACATTGCAACAATTAAAAGCATTCAGCATAAATTCTTGCGGGTGTGCTCTTATAAACTTAAGTTGATTATAGTAGATCATGAGTATAGTGAAATTGAAAAGCAACTTAAGTTACAATCCCTGGTAGGTCACAGGATTTGTGCTGGATTAATATTTCTGTACAAATTAGTAAATTGTACAATATATTGTACAGATCTATTGAATCAATTACACATTGGGATTCCCTCAAGAAATAGGAGAAATCGTTCTATCTCATTTTTTGTACCATTTCACCGAACAAACTATGGTTACTACTCTCCTTTAGATAGATATGCAAGAATTATAAATCAGTATCATCTAGAGGTCTTTGGTATTAGTTTATATTATTTTAAAAGTCAGTTAAGGAGCATAAATTTTTAGATTGCAATATGACGTGATGTAACCTAGTCTCTAATTAAGGGTGTATATGATAATGTATAATGGAAATAATTTATTTTAAATTTTTAATTTAGAATTAAGTTTATTTTCAATCTGTTTACATATTGTTATTTATTTTGTTAATTGTAAATTGTTAATGGGGTTTTCTCGTAAAATAAATAAAAAAAAATACAGTACATATATGTTTTTTGTTAATATTAATACAATACAATAATTAAAAATATATATATTTGTATGTGGCGGTAATCACAATATCACTGACAATTAGTTACAATATACAGATGATGATTTAAATACGAGTTGTTTATTGTCTTGATGTGTAGCAGATTTCTTCAAAAAGAGTTCTTCCTGGACAACTACGGGCACTGTCCTCTGGTATCTTCACAATGTGGGGCTCAATCAAATTTTTGTTATTGTCATTAATAAAGAGATATTTAAACAGCTTATTGAGTCTCTCATTAATAGGTTCAATTCCAGTTTTCTCGTACAGCATTCTGTTGGATGGATTATGAAGTGGACTATCAGGATGACGCATTCTAGTAATTTGTCGAAGGCTAGTTGTTTCAGCCACTTTTATATTATTTTTTGCAGGACCTTTAGAATTATAGAAAATTGCAGAACCATACTCCAGCATGGGCCTGCAAATCATTTTATAAATATTGGCTGCCGTTTCAATCGTAATTCCCTCATTCTTGTATGTTAAACTTCTGAAGTGTTTTGCTCTAGTTATAATTTTCCTTTTTATAACTGCTGTGTGGTGGTTGAACTTCAATTTGTTATCTATTTCTATTCCCAAATACTTAACAGTTTGGGAGGGTTTAATAATATTGTCGCATATATTTATAGTTGGTGAGTGATCTTGGATTCTATGGTTAAATATTAATAGTTTTGTTTTAGAAGGATTTATTGTTAATCTCCATTTATTCATCCAAGATATTGTGTCATCCACCTGCCTCTGCAATAAGTCCATTGTCTTTATTAAATTTTTTCCATATGATATCACTGCAGTGTCATCAGCAAATTGTAGAAAATTGGTATTGGTTAGTCTATTGTCGCATATATCACTGCAATAGAGATTATACAATAGAGGGGAGAGTGGTGAACCTTGTGGAACTCCTTGTTGCACTGAAAATGAATGGGAATATGTTTCATTGATCTTAACTATACACCTGCGTCTTCTAAGAAATTCGTCAATAATCTCTATGCCAAACGGAGTCAAAAGCCTTCTTGATGTCCAAGAAAACTCCAGCGGCTTTTAGTCCTTGCAATCTTGCTGCCTGTATATTGGATGTTACTATTGAAAGATGAAGGGTTGTAGATGATTTTTCTCTAAATCCAAACTGGTGTGCTGGAATATGTTGGTTTAATTCCTTATATAATCTTCCTTGGATAATTTTCTCAAAATTTTTTCCAATTACTGGGAGAAGGGTGATTGGACGGTAATTTTGGGGTAGTTGATGGTTAGTATAAGGTTTAGGAATAACTATTACAATGCCTGTCTTCCACTCATCAGGGAAGAAATGATTCATGATACAATAGTTATATATGCTCATTATCTCCTTATGAATATCTGGATCTAGTTGTCTAAGGATTTTACGATTGATGGAATCTTTGCCTGGAGCTGTATTTTTTCCCTGATATATGAATATGAATATATGATATATGAATTATCTGAAGAGCATTCAGATTACGACTATCTTCGTAAAAGCTTCCAAACCAACTATCCACCTCCTCTAAGGTATCTCTATCAAAATTGTTATCCTCATTAAATTTGTAGGTGTCTTCAAAGTATCTAGCAAAAGCACTACATTTTTCTTCATATGTACTATATGTCTGGCCATCATATATCAGTTCTGAAATCTGTTGTCTAAACGATTTATATTTAGACAGTTTTTTTATTTCATTCCAGTATGTTTTTCCTTTCATGGAGTTTATACTTTTACATGCTAGGATCCATTTATGTTGTTTAAATTGTGAATATAAGTGAATGTTTTAGTTTGTGAATATCTTTGTTTAGTTCATTAAATTGATTTTAAAGCATGTGTCTCATTTTTTGGATCTGCCTGAGTAACTGTCTCTTCAATTTAATCAGAGACAAAATGAAGGGTGGAAGATTGTAATTAAAGGGTGATTTTTTCTGCTTGGGCGAATTTTCTATTATTAATTTAGACAACATAGTGTTGAAATTTTTAATGTAATTTGGGCAAATGTCATGCCTTATATTCAAAAAATTTTTCATTCTACTATTTACATTTTGCTATATTGGGAAGATTAATTTCATTAATGTGGTCAGGATCATGATGTAGATTAAAATCAAATTGCAAAGCCAAGTGATCACTTCCCAGATCTGGAGTTACAAGTATATTTGTGATATTATTTATAATATTTTTAGAACAAAATAATATATCTGGAGTTGTGCTTGGGTTACCTGCCATTATAAACGTAGGAGGAGTAGGTATTTGACAAAAATTAGAATTTTGAAGAAAACATTTGCTTCATACGTGAGGGGCTTGATTTTGGGTTAAAATCGCCAATGATTATTGAATAATCATAAAGGGATGCTTTAATGAAGATAGTTTCTTCAATTAGTGAGGAATTGTGAATATAGACTACGAAAATATGTAATTTGGAGTCTTTAAAAGGAAATGAGACATGAATGCAGTTATTAAGAGGGTTGTTTATTCGTGGAGGATTTTCTTTACCCATCTTCCATGTTTTTCTGGATTGTATAAGACTGCCTCCTCTGAAGTTTTGGTTTAATATTCTTCCTTTCTGTTGGATTATAGACCAGTCACAATATGGGTTAATAAAATCTTTATTTTTGCTTTCCACACACATAAAGCTATCGATGTTGTTAGCTTGTAAATAGTTGTATATTAAATATTTCTTTGCTTGAAAACTATTGATATTTGAATAAAGAAACCTCAACTTATGAGCCATTATCCTGAAATATTGCAAGGCCTTCCTGTGGCATAGTTGGTGAGTCATTGGTTGGTTTTTCCAGATCGAACATGAGTATAAATAGTCGAGTTCCGCTAAATACGGGGGTAGTATCAATGTTATATAGATGTACAAATCTCTTTTTTAGCTTAATTATGATTTCTTGACGATCTTTATTTTTAGGATTATTTAGTTTGTTACTATATGTTTCAATAATATGATCATGATATGTCATTGGTGAATGTATTCTGCTTGTACCAGTAATTTCTGATGGCATTTCGGAGGATTTTTTGTTCATAGACTTAATGCGCGCATTAGGAATTCCTTCGATAGGTTTAGTTGGTCTGTTAGGACATTTAGGTGACCATGCTTGGTGGTCTTCGGCGTTGCATGACAAACACTTTTCTGGAAGAGGAGAGGTGCACATTTGTGTTGAATGTTTTCCTTGGCATTTCCTACAGCTTATTGATGTGGTGCAGTTCTCTGTAGTGTGGGTATATAGTAAGCATTTGGAACATGGGATAGGAGAAGGTTCGGGTGGTTGACTGGGATAAACAGGATAGTGGTAGTTCTTAAAGAACACTCCCTCGCTTAATAGTTTTTGAAATGATGAGTAATCTCCCGTAATTATTCTAATCAGAGGTGTCAGTTTTCCGGTTTTTCTTGATGTAATTCTTTTGCAGTATCTGTGTGTTATTCCGATATTGGTAAGGTGGTCTTTTATATGTGTATCCTCAATATCCAATTCTACCGATGATATAACACAGGCGAAAGTTGTGTTTTGTGATCTATGTGGTGTTGACTGATTTTGGTTAGAATTTGTTTCTTTGTATTCTTTGACCACACTTGACTGGACTAATGATTTCAGCTTTGTTTTAATGTGTTTATTATCTTGATTTTATAAAAAATCTAGATGTTTATAAAATTTTGTACAACCATGTTAATTGTTTAAAATTAAAGCTCTGAGAAAAAAAGAAAAAAAAATAATAATTAAATAAAATAAAAAGTTACTAAGATCTAAACCTCCGCGAGGTTGAATCGGGTTTAGGTTTTAGCGCGATACAAAAATATACAAAAAAATACATAAAAAAAAAAATTAAATAAAAAATGTAATAAAAAAAATGTTAAAAAATATACTAAAAAAAAATAATAAAAAAAAACAGATTAAAAAAAAAACTTAGTAGTACTAATAGTTTTAAATTTAGATGCTAAGCATATATTTTGTAAAAGAGAGAATTCAAAACACATTGACTGGCCAGTTGGTTGCTTAAACCAGTGCCAATAAAACATAAACACACACACACACACACACACACACACACACACACACACACACACACACACACACACACACACACACACACACACACACACACACACACACACACACACACACACACACACACACACACACACACACACACACACACACACACACACACACACACACACACACACACACACACACACACACACACACACACACACACACACACACACACACACACACACACACACACACACACACACACACACACACACACACACACACACACACACACACACACACACACACACACACACACACACACACACACACACACACACACACACACACACACACACACACACACACACACACACACACACACACACACACACACACACACACACACACACACACACACACACACACACACACACACACACACACACACACACACACACACACACACACACACACACACACACACACACACACACACACACACACACACACACACACACACACACACACACACACACACACACACACACACACACACACACACACACACACACACACACACACACACACACACACACACACACACACACACACACACACACACACACACACACACACACACACACACACACACACACACACACACACACACACACACACACACACACACACACACACACACACACACACACACACACATTATCTTGATTACTTTTTAAAATAAAACCACTTCTAGTTTTTATTATAACATCGGAAGAGTTTGGATCTCCAACACTCCAATAATTAGCCAACTGTAACCTTGATAATTCTTGATGAGTTGTTAAAGAAAAAGTTGTTTATAGCTTTTATTACTGATGGTTTTCATTTGAGGTGAATAGTTTTGTGTGTTGTTGTTAGTTACCTTTTTTTGATGACTTGGAGTGTTGATATCTTTTTGTGAGTTTTGCTGAGTTTGTTGTGTTATGTTTTCAGAAGATTGTGGTCCAATTATTATATCTTGCACTTGCTGTTGAGATAGTTGTGGTTGTGTGATTCTTTTTTTTTTTTGCTGGATTATCCAAATGTTTTTTCCTTTTCACTTTTGTCCACTGTCCGGCATCATCCATTTCTTCCTCTTCTTCTGTTTCGCTGCTCTCGGAAGCCATGATTCTTAACTATTTTTTTGTATAAATCAACTAATTAACAACCTGCTCACTAATTGCTTTGTAATGAATGAACTCGTCTTCAATGTGTGTGTTTACGCTATGAAGGTTCCAAGCATACTGTATTGTTCTATATTAATGTTAGTTTTTAATTTGGTTAACACGTTGATGGACAGAACGTCTATAGACGTCTAATTTTTTTTGATGTAATGTAACACGACATCTATAGACGGCATTTTTAAAATATAGAGTTGTGACAAAAGATCTGCATCAAAAAATGTCACATTGCATCTACAGATGCATATAAAATGTGACACGACGTCCATGGTCATCGTCCACATGTTTACACAAAAAATGTTAAAAACCTTATTGTTTCCATAAATTATAAACGCTAAAAGAAATTCAGAATTCCCTTTTATCTTGGCAAAATACATATATTATAGTGCCACAACACTTGCTTATACATTTGATGCATTGTCCATCAACGTGTTAATCTCTATTAGGATGTTAATAGAAATATGTTAATTTCTACAAGACAATTAATCTTCAGTTGGAATTTTTTCATATGGGTGAATGTAAACATCTTTCTGTTGAGCAAAGCTCTTTAAATACCACAGAGAAATAGCAAAAAAATAGGGTGTATCTTAATCGTCAGTTCAAAGGTTGAGTCAGAAATATCATGTTACATTAATTTGGAGGGATCAGTGAAGCAGAAAGCTTTCAGGCACTCCGAGGGCAATGTATTTTAAAGGTTTTGGCTGTAAAACACAGAAGGGTTACCCATAGGGATATAAGCAATACATTGGAAGAAGCAGAGTGTTCAGTATCGGAGGTCACTGTATGCTGAAATTTGTACACAATGGGATTCAAATGTGGTAAGCCTGTTAGGGAACCAAAGCTAACAGCACAAATGCTTAGTTTTGGCCAATTTTCATAAATGGTCTTTATATCTTTATCTACATAAAGACTTATCTGCAAACGAAACATTTCTTGGTGTGATGTTAGTTTTGGTTCCTTAACAGACCTATGACATTTGAATCCCATACTGTACAAATTTCAGTGTACAGTGGCTCTGATACTGAACACTCGGCTTCTTCTAACTTATTCCTTATAGCCCTATTAATGGGCGACTCTTCTGCGTTTTACAGCCAAATTCTTTAAAATTCGTTGCCCTCTGGGTGACTGAAATCTTTCTGCCACAAAGACCCCTCCCATCCGACGTAACAGGATGTTTCTCTTTAAGTTTCTGACTGAACATTCGAACTAATGATTAAGATACACCACTTTTTTTGCTATTTTTGTCTTTGACTACATGTGGTATTTTGTAATAGAACAGTGACAAGATATTTGCTCAACAGAAAGATCTTTACATTCCAGCATATGAAAAAAATATAGAAAATATTAACAATCACCACTGCAAATTTTAAGAAAGTTTAATACCAATCACTAATTTAACTAAAAATCTAAAATTGAATCGAGTGAAGTCGAGTTATTGTATACTTTTATCACATTCTATTGCTATTTGTCAAATTTTCACAATTTAATCAAAATGTTTCACCATTTTTAACTGGCTTATGTAGCATGATTATTAAGTAATTGTTAAGGCATTCAGCAGTTCCGTATCACTTGAAGATACACTGAAAGTGCTTGGTTAAAAAAACTGATATTTCTAGGCCAAGTCTAATAATTTGAGCTGTAAGTACTGTAGTGTTTATAATACCACAGTATATATGTTTTAATGTATTTATTTATTCAAAATATGCATAAAATGTTAAAATTAATTATACAGTGGAACCTCTAATAAATACCACTGATGTGGAATGCTTAAATTAGTATCTATACATACATAGTCACTGGTTATAGGTCCCCAGAATAATTTCAAAAAGATTTTCTCAGATTTATGCTGACTTAGTTTAGCCATCTTGATTGGAAACTATTAATAATAGTTCCATATTTATAGTCTGATTCATCCGTATCTTTCATTTGGATACTTGGGTGTAAATTTCTTAAGGTATGATTCCTACAACGGCTGCAGACGTCAGTCACAGTTGTCACCATGACAAATTGATGTCATTACGTCATTACTTTCCACTATTAATTTGTATAATTATTAGCAACTGACGTTCTGCCATAAACACACATTAATAAACAATATTACAGCCTTGAAGGTGTGGCACACATTTACGTTTTATTGTTGCACCAGTACGTTTCAAATGCATTCTGTATTTTTCTTTGATATTTAAAAAAAATTTGTATATTTGATATGGTTTTTATTAGAGTGTGAATATCATTTGGAAAATAAGAATAAGTGGTTATCATGGTTATTAACTGGAGTGGTAAGATAATGACCACAAGCACCACAATAGCTATGTAGAGGTATTTGCTAGTTAGATGGATTTTATTGGAGGTTCGATTATATGTGTCAAAAATTGTTTTCGAGTTTATTTTTATTGAAAAGGTCTATGTAAACAGACAAGATTTGTACATATATAAAAGGTCTATGTAAGTGATAAAATATGTATTCAACAAAGAAAATTTTGTAACAAAAAACTTTCAATGAATACCTTGTCCTGTTAGTAAAAGGCATAATTCATTTTAATTCTATTGATTTTTGAATAGTAATACTTTTATAGCATTACGCTATTTTATAGCATTACGCTATAATTACTATTTCTGCTAATTATATTATCTTATTTCTTTTATTATTTTTTCTCAAAAACCAAACAACGTTAGTCATTCGAAATGCACATTCAAATATAAAACATGGCTTTAACCTGTCACCATCTGTTTTCTCATCCACATAAAGTGTGTCAACAACTCACTATGCATTCGAGTGTTTTTTGTTGTAACTGTGAAAGCATACACCAGACCTAATAAATGATTTATTAGTCAGTCATCTGGTCAAAAGGGAAGAACGATAACAGTAATCGTTGTGGTATTTCTTTTTAGTAACAACTCGACAGGCAGCCGCTTTGGGTCGCACCAAACGCTCTCATTTTTAACAATCAACCTTTCTTCCGAGAGACCTAAACAAAACACATTTTCGTTCCAATAATAAAATTACCGTTTGTTTTATTATATTCATTTTTTAATTAAATTCCGCAACTCGCCCATCGGAATACTTTTAAAGCAAGTTATGTATTTGATCAGCCACAAAGATATTTGTACAAATTTAGGGTATCTCAGAGATCACAATTAATGCTATGGTTCTTGTTGAACTTCCATTCCTAAGCTTTTTTTTATTCAGTCCTATTCCTTGCAACTTGATGTCAGTTAGCCACACCAATGTCCCTGGCCTTCTTTATGCCATTTCTACTTCTCTGTCTTGGTCTACTTCTTTGTCTAATCACCTTGGGTTTTACCGAGAGAATATGTCTTTTTTTGTTGTTTCCTTGGCAATTCAGGTGCCAAATATTTTTGCAGTAATTATATCTTTGACTTCAGCTTTTTTATACTTACTATTTTTGTTTTTCTGGAAACATTGGCTTCTGTTGTGTCTGATTAACCCATAATAACTTGTGTTTGTCTAGGTTAAATATTGTGTTTATATGGGATTAGCCACAGTAAGTTGTTTGTAATGTCAATTACATGTCTAAAAATGATTTTTGATGTTTCATTTTTCAATCTGTAAATCATTTTCAGAAAGATTAATAAGAAAATAATATGTGTTTAACCCTTTCAGCTCCTCTTTAATATTTCCAACCACAGCTCCTGTGTCGGCAGAAATAATTTCGTTTGAATATTTATAGTTAGTGATGTAAGAAGAGAATATTCTCGAGAACGAGAATATTCTCGGCTAGAAAATTCTCAGCGAGAATATTCTCGGGCAGAAAATTATTTTTGAGAATTTTCTATATTGTTTTTGCCAATTCACCTCGAATATTTTTTGCATCCTTAACATTATTCCTCTAAAATCTAAGTAACCGGAGCTGGGGAATCCCATGAACCACTAGCTAGGGTGTTTACAGTGTCAGTATTTATTGTTTTGGTGCTATATTAACGTGCAAATATTGAGAATGGTTTGAAGTAAAGCATAATTTACTAAAAAATCTAAAACTCTCACTATACTACTCGCGAAGTCGATCGAAATTCAGCGAGTACGAGAGTGTAGACAGGTTGTTCATGCGACTTTGCTGCGCCTCGGCCTACTTGCATTCTGTGGCGGTTTTTGAGAGCAAGTCAAAGGAACCAAAGTCCTTATCGCCCGGCGTGAATGTGTTCCTCACGAAGTAGAACGAGTGTGTAGTAACCGGGTACTTCGGACTTCGGTGAACTTTCCCGAAGTAACTTCGCGAGAGTGTGGTGCTCGCTTTAAAAGGAATATACGGAATTACTGTAAAATTAAAAGTGTACAAGGTAAAACAAGTACTTTTGCAAATTCTGTGATAGTCAATACTTGAAAAATGCAAAAAGAATGACAAAAAATTTAGTAAAATGTGTTAAATGTCCAGTGGGAGCGAGACAATTATTTGAAAAGGATCAACAGAAACATTCATCAACTGCTTTTCAGCCAACACAGTTGTTAGATTCGTCTAATGACGGTAAGCATGCCTTCATCCAGTGTATCGACTGAAAGAAGTTTAAGTACTTATGGTTTTATCCACTCCTCTAAAAGAAACCGGCTTACTGGTGAACGAGCTGATAAAGTAACTTTTATTGCTTACAATTTAAAATTGTTAGACGTAGACCAATCCATGACTGAAGTGGCGACTAGTGGAAAACAAAATCCCACAACCTCTCATCAGTACATTGAAATGCAGAATGTAGATGACCAGGATGAGCTAATGATAGAAATATATTCTGAACCTGAGGCCTCATCTTTTACAGATTAGCTCACCACATCCAGTATTTGCTACTAAGAGCTCACCACATCCAGTATTTGCTACTAAGAAATTTTCATTTTTTCTTGTCAAATAAATTTTTTTTCAAATGTTTTTGTATTTTCTTATATATAAAGAACACTGTTGTTTCCTCTCATAATTTTGTATATAATTTAATGATTTTTAATACCCTATTTCATCTTTAACAATATCCATAAGAGCGTCATCAGGTTCATTCTCAGAAAATTCTCCATATCGAGACTCAGATTTTTCATTCTCGAGAATTTTCCAACACTATTTATAGTACACAAAGCGTACTTACACACCAATGGCTCTAATCTAGTCATTATATTTGGATGCATGCACACGTCACCGGAGCTGAAAGGGTTAAGAGTGTACAACTGCCAAGTTGTTGAGGAAGTTATGTGTTATTAAAATTGTATAGTACAGGGGTGGCCAAACTGTGGCTCGCGAGCCGCATGTGGCTCTTTGAAGAATAATTTGTGGCTCTCAATAAATATGCCTGAAGTTCTTTTAATTTTTGTATTTCAAAATATATTAAATTAGACAAGGAGACCCCTTATCATTGTTGCTATTCAATCAGGCGCGGATCCAAGGGGGGGTCAATTGCCCCCTCCTTGAGACCTCGCCTGGTGTCTACTGACATTGTTTTTAAGAAAGAGATTCTGATTGAACATAAATAGTGAATTTTATGTCCTGTTGATAACTGAAAAACTGAAACATAAATATGGCAGAATTCCTTAGAAATGAAAATTATTAGAAGTTTTTGGAACATAATAACTGAAAAAGTTCCACAATAAATCTGTTTATTGCCATCTATTCAATTCAATGCCAGAGAAAAGATAAAAATAATAATTGCCGGGGCTATATGTTATGGTAATTTGATCATATAATAAAACCCCCGAATAAGAGCCCCTTTTAGAAGGATGTCCAAAGTATTATGTAACAGAGACCTAAACTTGAAATTATGAATTATGTAACAGAGACCGGATCCGACTACTTCGCTGCCACG